>NC_081439.1:102035622-102635622 GCF_949786415.1 Peromyscus eremicus | reverse complement strand
ATTCTTGCCATAATGTTTAGTGTAACAATTAAATAACACAGAAATTATTTACTACTAATTATAAAAATTAATAGACTAAAAGCACTTAATTAATCTAAAATATTTATGAAAAGAGAGTAAGGAAAATGTAAACAATACAGGTATATTAAATAACAATGACTAAAGATTTTAGTTACAGACAAAATGTTGTCAGAATAAAAATGAAAATAAAATCCAAATGCTGCTTAGTAAAGATAGACTAACTATAAAGAAATATAAAACTATAAAAGAGTGTAAAAATGCATCATTTACAAAACTAGCCTAGAGCAAGTTCATTAATTTTTTTAATATCAGAAACATTGAAGTAAGAGAATAAAAAAAGGAAAATGATGGGACAAACTTCATCATGGCATAATTACAAGTCAATATGAAACCATATTTCTAAGTATACATGGCCTCAATTATATAGTTTGTATATTTATGCTATTCATTTTTAGAAAATGAATATACAATCACACTGAGATATTAATTCATTTAAATGGAAAAGACTGAAAACTTCTTAATGAAAGACATTTAACTTAGGCTACTACTGTGTGCTGCTGTAAGAATGCAGGCTATTTTTGTGACCCATATGTGAGAAGGAATTTTAAACTATCACAATTTTCCAGGCATGGTGATATGTGCCTTTAATCACAGTAGTCAAGAGGCAGAGGGAGGTGGATTTCTGTGAGTATGAGGCCAGCTTGGTCTACATAGGAATTTGTAGGACAGCTAGGGTTGGATATGGAGACCTTGTCTCAAAAACAACAAAAAGATTATAATTTGGGGGCTAAGGAAATGGTTCAGTGAATAAAGGCACTTGCCACCAATCCTGATGACCCGAGCCTGATCCTTAGAATGAACATGGTTGAAGGACACAATAAACTCCAAGTTGTTCTGATCTCAACTTGTGTGCCACTATGTACACCAGTTCTCACATGAACAAATGCAATTATAATAAAAGTTTCCCCAGTATTATGTCAATCCAAAGGATAAAGCAGACTATACCTACAGCAGTTATACATGTACTTCAAAAAGACATCAAGTAAGGACTGCTTCTTAGGGCTATAAATTTCCCAGTCATTCTAGTCTGCCATGTGCATTTGAACAGCATGACCTTTCATAATTCTCTAAATGCTATCAAATAAAGTATTACTTCAAATTGCCAGTAAGGCAGAACACATGATAGTATCCTCTGGATATATTTGAGACCTTGATAGCATCTGTTACAACAGTTAAGAAAATAACCTAATTGACATTTATAGACATTGAACTGAATTCTGTAGCATACACATTATTTCCAAGTACAAAAAGAACATTTACTAAAGCAAACCATATGCTAGGCAATAAAGCAAGTCCCAACAAATTTTAAATAACCTAGCACATAATGAATATGTTAACTGACCAAAGTGAAATTCAACTATAATTTAGTAAGGAAATTATAGAGAAATACAAAAATGTTTTATTATTCTCAAAAATAACCAATGCTCTAATTCTTAGAGAAGTAGATTATGTTTTTCCTGACGTAGAAAAATGTATCATGAGACACAAAAATTTCTGTCAGAGAATAAGGCAGTGATAAAGCACATTTCATACAGAGAAAATAGTATGTGAGGAGGGTACAGAAGTCAAGGAATAGCTCCTGGAGGAGGCATATCAATATGGACTACAAAAAATAAGAATTGACTGAGAACATGAAAGGAAAAGTAAGGGAATTTTATACAGAAAGCATCCATGTAGGTAAACATAGAACTGGAAACAAAATATTGGTGACAGTAAACCTGAATGAAATTAACACTGCGGGGTAGCTGTGAAGAATGAAGCTGAGGAACAAGCACAGGGCATGTTAATTGAACAGATTGCAAAGATTTTGGTTGTGATCCAATACAAAAGACATGATCATGTATATACTTGTGCTATATGACTCTTTCCCAAGGAAGGTATAAACAGATTGTTATTGAAAATGTCAGTTTAGTGACATTGATATTAAAAGCTACTGCGTGAATATATCCTTTAATAGTACATAAAAAAACTGGTTGATCATCAATTATAGGAAACACATTATCCTGTTTAGTATATACTATAACAGCACATTGTTTTCCAGCTCAATGTTATTTAGTAACAGCTTATTACACTAGACCTATCTCATTCTGACCATCCTTATAGTTCCAAGAGTCACCAGAATAGACTGTAGTAGTTAACTGAATATTCTGAAAATTTGTCACACAAAAATAGGGCTCAGAATCATTTACAAAATTTAGTCATAAGTCGTATAAGTGCAGATCAAAAATTCATAAAATATATACTAATATTCTCTTTCAAGTAATTTCAGCTTATCCTTCTTTAATTAATGATTCATAAACCTCATTGGGGTATTACAGGTAGAATCTTGGGACCATCAATAGAAGCATCTCTTCTGTCTAGAGTAAGTCTTCAGAAGCACATATATATATAAATATGCAGTCATCTTCTGCCAAAACATTTATAGCTTTAGAAAAGGAGAGCTTTTGGTGCTTGGTATGAAGGGTGTAGGTAGGTTTGTGTTTCCTACAACATTTCCTGAGAATTACAGAGATTCAAGACCAATTCAGAGGAGATATATTCTCTAAAAATTCTCATTTCCCATGAGTGCCCTCTATTTCAATAATACCCCACTCCAAGGTGCCATACAAGATTGCATCCTTAAAAAAATTGTTGTGATAGTTATTCTTATTAATACTATACAATACATAAATTAGCCACATTTTATACAATTAGGAAATCCCTTCCTAGACTCCTCTGTTCTGTGGTATTGTTTCTAATTTTCACTTTCTTCTAAGTGTGTATTTCTAGCAACATTTTCATTCACACATTACAGCTGTTGAAGATTGGTATATCTATAAGGATGAAGCAGCATAACCATTTCAATCAATGATTCTCATACTTTAATATGCATGATAACTTCCTAGAGGTGTTCTTTTTTATTAAGAGATTTTCTATTCATTTTACATACCAACCAATATTCCTTTGTTCTCCCTCCTCCCGCCTCCCAGCATTCCCTCCCAACCTACCAGCCAATTCCTACCTCCTCCAAGGTAAAGTCTCCCATGGGGAGTCAGCAGAGCCTGATACATTCAGTTGAGGCAGGTCCAAGCCCCTCCTCCCTGCACCAAGGCTGCACAAAGTGTCTCACCATAGGCACTAGGCTTCAAAAAGCCAGCTCATGAACTAGGGACAGGTCCCGATCCCACTGCCTGGGGGACCCCTAAACAGTTCAAGCTAAACAACTGTCTCGCTTATCCAGATGATCTAGTTCAGTACCATGGGGGCTCCTCAGTTATTGGTCCACAGTTCATGTGTTTCCACTAGTTTGGCTAGTTGTCTCTGTACTTTTGTATTCTGTACTCCTGGAGCTCTGCCTGGGACCCAGCAGTGGATTTCTGCATCTGCTTCCTTAAGTCACTGCATGAGGGTTCGATGACGACAGTTAGGATATTCAGCCATCCGATCACCAGAGTAGGCCAGCTCAGGCACCCCCTCGACTATTGCCAGTAGTCTATGGTGGAGTCATCCTTGTGGATTCCTGGGAACCTCCCTAACACTCTGCTTCTCCCTATTCCCGTGGTGTCTTCATTTATCATGGTATCTCTTTCCTTGCTCTCCCACCCTGTCCAGCTCTAACCTCCCACTCCTCTAAGCTCTCATCCCCCATCCCTTGCCCTCTATTACCCCCCACCCCCAGTTTGCTCATGTAGATCTCATCCATTTCTCCATCGTTGGGTAATCCTGTGCCCTTCCTACCAACCAAAAAAAGTCCAGGACCAGATGGCTTCAGTGCAGAATTCTACCAGATCTTCAAAAAAGAGCTAATTTCAATATTCTTCAAATTGTTCCACACAATAGAAACAGAAGGAACATTACCAAACTCTTTTTATGAGACTACAGTTACCCTGATACACAAACCACACAAAGATACAACAAAGAAAGAGAATTACAGACCAGTCTCCCTCATGAACACTGATGCAAAAATACTCAATAAAATATTGACAAACCAAATCCAAGAACACATCAAAAAATTATCCACCATGATCTAGTAGGCTTCATCCCAGGATGCAAGGATGGTTCAACAGATGAAAATCTGTCAATGTAATACACCATATAAACAAACTGAAAGAAAAAAAACCCACATGATCATCTCATTAGATGATGAAAGAGCCTTTGACAAAATGCAGCACCCCTTCATGATAAAGGTTCTAGAGAGATCAGGAATACAAGGAACATACTTAAACATAATAAAGGCAATTTACAGCAAGCCGACAGTCAACATCAAATTAAATGCAGAGAAATTCAAAGCAACTCCACTAAAATCAGGAACAAGACAAGGCTGCACACTCTCCCCATATTTATTCAATATAGTACTTGAAGCTCTTGCTAGAGCAAAAATACAACAAAAGGAGATCAAGGGGATATAAATTGGAAAGGAAGAAGTCAAACTTTCACTATTGGCAGACGATATGTGTTTTTTTTTCTTTCAGTTTGTTTATATGGTGTATTACATTGACATATTTTCATCTGTTAAACCATCCTTGCATCCTGGGATGAAGCCTACTAGATCATGGTGGATAATTTTTTTGATGTGTTCTTGGATTCGGTATACATATGTGACCCCAAAAAATTCTACCAGGGAATTCCTACAGCTGATAAAATCCTTCAGTAAGGTGGCAGGATACAAGATTAACTCAAAAAATCAATAGCCCTCCTATATGCAAATGATAAAAGGACTGAAAAAGAAATCAGAGAAACATCACCCTTTACAATAGCCACAAATAATATAAAATACATTGGGGTAACTCTAACTAAGCAAGTGAAGGACCTGTATAAGAACTTTAAGTCTCTTAAGAAAGAAACTGAAGAAGATATCAGAAAATGGAAAGATCTCTCATGATCATGGATAGGTAGGATTAACATAGTAAAAATGGCAATCTTACCAAAAGCAATATACAAATTCAATGCAATCCCCATCAAAATCCCAACACAATTCTTCACAGACCTGGAAAGAACAATACTCAACTTCACATAGAAAAATAAAAAACCCAGAGTAGCTAAAAGAATCTTGTACAACAAAGCAACCTCTGGAGGCATCATGATCCCTTACTTCAAGCTCTGCTATAGAGCTACAGTAATAAAAACAGCTTGGTACTGGCATAAAAATCGATATGTGGACCAATGGAATCAAATTGAAGACCCTGACATTAATCCACACAGGTATGAACAACTAATTTTTGACAAAGAAGTCAAAACTGTACAGTGGAAAAAAGAAAGCATCTTCAACAAATGGTGCTGGCACAAATGGATGTCAACATGTAGAAGAATGCAAATAGATCCATATCTGTCACCATGGAAAAAACTTCAGCCCAAGTGGATCAAAGACCTCAACATAAATCCAGTTACTTTGAACCTGCTAGAAGAGAAAGTAGGAAGTAGTCTGGAATGCGTTAGCACTGGAGATCACTTCCTAAATAGAACACCAATAGCACAGACACTGAGAGTAACAATTAGTAAATGGGACCTCTTGAAACTGAGAAGCTTTTGTAGGGCAAAGGACATGGTCAATAAGACAAAACAACAGCCTACAGAATGGGAAAAGATCTTTACCAACCCCACATCTGACAGAGGGCTGGTATCCAGAATATATAAAGAACTCAAGAAATTAGACATCAAAATACCTAACAGTCCAATTAAAATATGGGCTATAGAGTTAAACAGAATTCTCAAAGGAAGAATCTCAAATGGCTGAAAGGCATTTAAGGAATTGCTCAACATCCTTAGTCATCAGGGAAATGCAAACCAAAACAACTCTGAGATACCATCTTATACCTGTCAGAATGGCTAAGATCAAAAACACTGATAACAGCTTATGTTAGAGAGGATATGGAGAAAGGGGAACACTCCTCCACTGCTGGTGGGAATGCAAACTGGTACATCCACTTTGGATATCAGTATGGTGGTTTCTCAGAAAATTGGGAATCAATCTTTCTCAAGACCCAGCTATATCACTCTTGGTCATATACCCAAGGAATGCTCAATCATACCACAAGGACACATGATCAACTATGTTCATAGCAACATTATTTGTAGTAGCCAGAACCTGGAAACAACCTAGATGCCCCTCAACTGATGAATGGATTAAGAAAATGTGGTACATATGCACAGTGGAGTGCTACTCAGCAGAGAAAAACAATGACATTATGAGGTTTGTAGGCAAATAGATGGAACTAGAAAATATCATCTTGAGTGAGGTAACCCAGACTCAGAAGGGCAAACATGGTATGTACTCACTCATAAGTGGATACTTGATATAAAGCAAAGGATAACCAGAACACAACTCACAGCTCCAGGGAGGCTAGCTAGTAAGGAGGACCCTAGAGGTGTTCTTAACATGCAGAAAAGAGTAAAGAGTCCTCTCAACAATTCAGGTTCAATAATATTGTATTTAGCTATTGTTGCATTTCTTATAAGAGATATTTATTACCATCATTTATTTAGTCCTATTCAATAGGACTGTATTTAGAAATTGTTGCTTTCTTATAACAAATACTTATTACTTTTATTGCTAAAGAAAGAATACAGTCAAATGTGTCTCAAATAGTCATCTACACATATGGTGAGCCCGATATTTGAAAGCTAGACTTGGCTGCAAAACTAAAAAAAATCCTCCTATTCTCTAACCACACCCAGATTTAAAATAATTGTTCTCTGCTAGAGGGTAGTCATCCTGTTGAGTCACATGAAAATATGAAAAGGAATAATAAAGCAATAGCTGAACATGCAGAAGGGCACTGGCCAGACTGTAGATTGCAAATATGTATAACTCTACCTAGCCAATAATAGAGTATCTCAAAGAGAAAATGATGTAAGAGAGAAATAGAATAAGAAAAGAGCTTCGTAAGAACCTAGTTTTTCTTTTCAACACATTCATTTTGTATTCTTGCTTAAGTATGATCCTTGTGTTGGAGTAGGTAGGAATGAAGAGACAAACCAAAATATTCTCTCCAAAATTCCTCTTTCCAGCAAAGGAAACACTGAACACAATGCAGAGACAACCCAAAGACTAGGAGTAGATATTTGTAAACTACACATCAGTCAAATAGTTGATACTCAGGATAGACGGAAACTCAATGACTTGGCTATAAACCATGAAATCAGTGTTTGACAAATCCATATGTGTACTTACCATTTTATAATATTTCATATACATATATATGAATATATATTAAAAGCTTAATTTAAATTATTCCACATGGCAGAGGTTAATGCTCTCCATAGAAACCATAGACTACCAAGCAAAAAGCCCAGTCACAGATGTGAGGAACTTTCCTTTCATTTCTTTGCCAGGAGGAATCCAAGAAACCTCAAAACAATATGGGCTATTGCCATTTAATTTGATTGCCCATAATAACTACATAGTAAGACCTTATTTCTGAAGACACTTCACATTTTGTTCAGTGGCCTTGGAGAAATCAAGTGAGTACTAACATAGAAAACATCTCCTTAATGGCCTGCTTTCATATTACCCTAAGGTGCTAGTAAGTCTACTTGGTGATAAGAGGAACCAACAGTTTAACCCAGATGTAAACCCTGGGAACCATAAAAAAGAGTGCATAGCAAGCTATGCCCTTTGGTTCAATAGTGACATGAATGTTTGGGGTATGACCAAGAGCTCTATGATTCAATTAAAGGCCAGATCAGAAGGAAGAAAGTCATACATGGTACTGTAAACCAGGCAAAGAACCCATGGTCAGAGAGAACATAAACCCTAGGAGAAAATCCACTGCTATCATTTACCAATTTATAAAATATTCAACTGTCTTCTAAATACTTATGCTTTTAGCCATTAATTAGTCCAGCTCTTACCCTTCATCAAAGAAGATTCTTTTAGCAGTAAACAGAGGTTAATAAAGATAAACTCAAAAAATGAAAACACAGAGGATAAGTAACTGAGGAAACTCATTTCCAAATGTGATATCTACATTATAACCCCTCCCCACAGGGCTCATGATATGTCATGGACTAGGGTATAGAAGGATGGTAAGAGCCAAAGGTTATGGAATACTGCTACAAAAAAACCTGGATATGACAGTCAGTTGCACTTATGAGCTTTCAATAACTATATTTAACCACATAACAAATACACAAATCGATATAGTCAATATTCCAGTATGGATCAAGGAGTGGCCCAATAGGGTATCACTCCTACTTGAGAAGTTATAGCAATGTGTGCTAAGAAAGAGAAAGTCAGCAACATATATGTATATAATATATAATATACATATTAAAAAGATGTGAAGTTGGAAGGGGCAGAAAGAGTAGGGGTGTCAAGTGTGAATCTGATCAAAATAAAATGCCTTCATATATGAAGGTAAAATGAAATGTAATAATAATATTATACTATGAATTACTAATAGATTTATGTGGGCATTTCTTAAATGAAGATATATAAATGTCTGAGACATTTATGAAAGATCACTCAACACATCACTACTCATCAAGGGAATGCAGTTCAATACAACAATGGGATATTACCTCACTCTAGTAAGAATGGCTATTACTAAAAGTCAAAAGATAGTAAGTACTTATTGAGGACATAGAGAAGGGGATTCATTGCACACTGTTGGTGAGAATATTACTTGTTATACCTATTATTCAAAACAATACAGAATGGTCCTCAAACTAAATAAAACTACCATGAATTTACATATTCTAATTAACTTATATGTATTTAAAAGAAACTAAGTCAGTAGTCAATGACGTACATTGATTAACTTGTTCATTTTAGCAATATCTGTAATAATAGAATGGAAACTTGTATCCAATACTGGTTAACTGATTTAAAAAAAAATAAATAAGTGGAGCACATATACATAGTGCAATATCATTTAACCTGACGAGAAGAAAGTCCTGTCATTTGCAATAAGTAAAATAAACACAAACATGTATACTGCATAATCTCACTCACAAGAGGAATCTTAAAACAATTCATCTCACAGAAGTTAATGGTTGTTATCAGAAGGTACAGAATGTTGGTTATGGTACCTACCAGTTGATCACTGAGAACTAAGCTATAGTTTGACATAGGTAGTTCGGATGTGATATTGCATAAGAAGGTTGTTGTGGTTTGCATAAACTATGCCCCCTGTATGCTTGGATATTTAAATACTTGGTTACTGGCTGGTGGCACTGTTCAGGCATGCTTAGGCCTTGCTGGAGAAGATGAATTACTGTGTTGACTTCTTCCAACTGCTTTGGTCATGAAGTTTTGTTACAGCCACAGCAAAGTAACTAATACAAAGCTGATGACAAATAGTATTTTACTATAATAATATACATTTCTTTAAAAAGCTAGAGGAAAGAAAGATGAATGGGCTCACTAAAATTGATAAATATTCAAGGAAACATATATCTGATATTTAAAAATCACATAATATATACATAATACATACTTTATATCAGTTAATATATGTGAATACATATATAGATCTGTATAAGTATTACCTCATATGATTTATGATAGGCATTATTGAGTCAAAATTAATTTTGATGAGGAGATAGAGAAAATGAATTCATTTTATACCACTGGTAGAAATACAAATTCGGTTTAAATGAAATATCCCTATAACTCTTGGGCATTTGAATACTGGGTCCCAGTTGGTGGCTGTTTGAGAAGGATTAGCAGGTATGGGCTTGTTGGAAAAGTTATATAACTGGGGAAGGCTTAAGTTTACATAAGACTAGGGATATGCCCAGTGTTCTCGTTCTCTCTCTCTCTCTCTCTCTCTCTCTCTCTCTCTCTCTCTCTCTCTCTCTCTCACTCTTGCCCACTTTCCCTCCCTCCCTCCCTTCCTTTCCCCTCCCCCTCTTTCTCCCACACACACTTGCCCACTTTCCTTCCCTCTTTTTCCCCTCCCCCTCTCTCTCCCACACACACTCTTGCCCACCTTCCTTCCCTCCCTTCCTTTCCCCTCCCCCCTCTCTCTCACACACACACTTGCCCACTTTTCCCCACTTCCTCCTTTCCCCCCTCCCTTCTCCTGCTTCCTTTTTTTCAGATGCAGATTGTGTTCTCAGCTGTTGCTCTAGCTCTAGCTCTATGCCTGCTGCCACACTCCCGAACATGATGATGGTGATGATGAATTCCCATCCTTCTGGAACTGTAAGCACTAAATAAACCCTTCTTTTTATAAGGTGCCTGTGCTGGCTAGTTTTATGTCAACTTGACACAAGTTACAGACATCTGACAGGAAGGAACATCAACTGAGAAAATTCCTCCATTAGTTCAGGTTGTAGGAAAGCCTGTAGAGCATTTTCTTAATTAGTGATTGATGGGAGATGACCCAGCCCATTTTGGTTGGTTCCATTCCCTGGGCTGGTGGTCCTGGGTTCTATAGAAAAGCAGGCTGAGCAAGTCAAGAGAAGCAAGCCAGTAAGCAGCACCCCTCCATGGCTTCTGCATCAGTTCCTGCCTCCAGGTTCCTGCCCTGTTTGAGTACCTGTCCTGACTTTTTGATAATGAACGGTGATGTGGAAGCATAAACCAAATAAACTCTTTCCTTTCCAACTTGATTTTGGTCATGTTGTGTTATCATAACAACAGTAACCCTAAGATATTGCCTTAGTCATGGTTTTTTATCATAGCAATAGAAAATTAACTAAGACAACATCCCTTATGAAATACTGCATGATAGACATTCCCCCTTTTTTGTCTAAAATAAAAAAGTTATAACTAATATAAGAAAAACTATATACAATATGTATAATAACTATATGCAATATAGAGGCAAAAAATTCATCAACAATATCTAGTCCATTTGCATTTGACAAATGCAGCAAAAATACTCGATTATCTATCCTATTTTTGTGAGTGCAAAGTGTACGTAATTCACTTTCTATCCTTACTTGTATTACCAACCAAAAACTATTTTTTGATGTCTTTCAAACTTATACACTTTATACCTCTTTAGTGAATTTCTGTTCTGAATTTGTTAACAAGGAAAAACTATAATTGCAACTATCTAATCTTCAACTCCCTCAGAAACCTGAGAAGGAAATAATATTACCTAGTTAAACAGGAAATGCAAACAACTTTCAAAAAATGTGAGGAATGACAAGAAACCATTGGCTGCCTCGACAGTCACCTGAGGTTTTTCTGCAACATTGGGGCATCCGTCTTTGGTCTATAGGCCTAGCATATCTGATAGACTCATCTGTGAAACAGGATTTTCTAAAGAGCCTTCCTACCTTGTCTTGGCAAGGATCAGCAATCCTTCCTTTTGTGTCCTGCTTGTCTATTTAGACAGCATACTGACAGCAGTCAAGGCAAGGGCACTTTCTTGCCCAGTGGCTAACTTTTGCCACAAAGAAAGTAAACTCCATGAGTTTCTCTGAAGTAGATTGGTGCTGCCAGGAGTAGACATGTCTCATTGTCATTAAAAAAAAATGAAAAAAATCTATGTTATTAAAACATCTTAAATGCCATATTCTGAAAAACTCTGAACGATTTGAAGATGACCTTGAATACATATCTAATATATGACTACAAGTTTGATTGTAATGACTAACTACTAACTTTCATTTCTTTACATCCTAATTAGTTGGTAATAACATTAAGGACTAGCGATTTGCATTACACTGTAAAATGAACTTTATAGGTGTAATACCTTGAACAAGACAAAAAATATATGTACAGTATATTCTAACAAAATCAATCTCAAATTTTTATCAATACATGTAATTTGTATACAATATACAAAAATCCAATTCAATGTAAAATATTTAAAACTAGTAGTCACCTTTTAAAAGTGATTCAATAATCTACTTTTTTATCTTAACATATATATTATATATATATATATATATCTTTTTTCAGAGTAGATTCAATAATCTATCCTTTATCCATTATTTCTATTTCTTTTTTTTAGAGTAAAATTGATAATCTACCCTTTATTCATCATTTCTGTATCTTTTTTCATAGTAGATTCAATAATCTATCTTTTATTTTATCATATCTATATCCTATTTTTTCCAAACAAGAACCCTAAATCTAATGTCCTTTGTTTAGCTTTTTTTCTGACCATTATCAATTAACAACTTGTAACCCACCATCCTAAACAATGTCAATTATTCACAACCCATTGAATGACCAAAAACCACCCACCCCACCCACCTCTTGGGAATGTGGGCATAGTGTTATTAAAATTACTTCCTGCTGCCTGGGGGTGAAAGAATCTATAGGGAATCCTGAAAAGGAAAATTTGGGGTTAATTGTCAAGTCCTAGGAGAGGTAGCTGTATCATTTGTTGTCCAGTCTCTGCATAATGTGAAAATGCAATGTCTCCAAATAATCTTTGAAAGTCGTTAAGAGTCCATAATTGATCTCTCCTAATTTGCACTTTTGGGGTCTAATTTTTTGTAGACCTATTTTATATCCTAAATAATTAATAGAACCCCCTCTTTGCATCTTTTCAGGAGCAATTTGTAATCCCAAACAAGGCAAAATTTTCTTTACTTCTGGGAATCTGTCAGGAAGAGTGTTGCTGGCCCTCCCCACTTCCAACAGTGGCTAACTCAGACACCTATTATTTTTCTAAAAATGTGTCATATGCCATATGTCACATGTCAAATATTGTTTTAAACACTGCCTGAATATTTATGTATTTACCCTTCAATCCAACAGAATAAGGGACTGCATCAACATCCTCAGTGATAAGAACTGAGGCAAATATTACATGTGGAATTTAACAGAGATTATAAAATTATTATAATCTGAGATAATTATTTCTCAAGCAGATCATTTCTCTTGTGAGAGGCGGGGATGTCTTTTGTCTGGTTTTAGACAGTGCCATTAACTAGAATTATATTCAAACCCAGTCCCAAGATGTTGATGTTGAGTTTGAAGAACAATGGTTAGCCAGCATTCAGTGTACTAACAGGGACTCTTGAACTAGCAGCCACTAAGCTGATCATGTCCACTTAGTTCTAAGCCCATTCTCTGAGCAGCAGTGGTAGGTAGAGGGTGAGGTTCACAGAAATTTTCTACATGTTCACACAAGGGTCCTATGGTCTGTGTGTGTTCCCACCTTTCTCTCATACTCTATTCCCCAATTATCTTGCAATGCTACACAATTCACTTTCGTGTCATCTCTACAACCTAGAAGGAACAGACAGCATGCACATGCGCGCAGATGCAAGCTAAAACTCATTCTACACGCATGCCCTGGAAGCAAAGTTTAACTTCACATGACCTTTTACTACCCTGTTCACAATGTCTCCCTCGTTCCTCATCTTTTGGGCCACACCCACCATTTGTGCAACAAAGCAAATACCACCTACCTCAGCAAGAGGTCAAAAAGCCCAGAGAAGTCAGCCAGGGAAGGAAAAGCCTATAGCGCCCATCTGGTGAGGAGCGTGTTGACGTCAACCTTGAGGAACATGGAGAAGTGTGGAGCATGCGCAGAAGGACACGTTGACGTCACCCTTTACTCAGGCCTTCTCTTGACTCCTCATTGGTAGTAGAGACTGACCAAACAATAGGCCTTGAGGTTGGACATTCCTGGAGCCCCACTTCTCTCTGTGGCTTCGGCCCACTACTAGTCATGGCCCGCAAGGTCCAATGGCAATATATATACATTGTGAGGAATGAGAATGGTGAGGAGATAGCTGAGGTCTCCACCTTAGAGGCTGCCTTGGCGATGGTGGGTGACAACCCTAGTGGAGGTGACGCGGGCTGCCTAATGGAACTAAATAACGGGGTCCGCCATGTCCGTGAGAGCCAAATCGGCTCTGAGGAGAGCAGTAGGGACGCGAACTCCTCTTCCTCGGGGCCTCACCAGGAGGAGCCAAGACCCTCAGCTGAGCCTGTGATTCGGATTCTGAGGCGCCGTTCATCACAAAGGCGGCGGCGAACCACATTGAAGTTCACACTGGGGCAGGTCGAGGAAATGGAAAAATTGTTCAAAGAAACCCAGTATCCAGATGCGCTTGCCAGGTATGTGTCTTGCACCAGGAGCTATCCCCAACCTCCCTGTTGTCACAGGTTGAGATGTCCTTTTGTTCATCCAGGTCCTGGTTTCCTGTCATCTCTCCCTAAGCCACTGTTGTCTTCTCCCTAGGTAGTGGGTACAGGAGGGTGCCTTGTGTAGGGGTAAAAGTCAGTATTAGCGTGTAGTGTTGGCCCCAAACAAGTGTGCATAGTCAACACCGCTCATTTCGAGTCATTTTTTAATTTCTGTAAAATATAGGGACATGAGTATAGTGTGTCAAAATACTAGTGTTATGTTCACCAGTGTTAAGGATTTACACTTTGTTGGGTGACCTCCTCACCAGTAGTCTCCTCATCTTTTCAGGGACTGTGTACCTATCTATCCATCAACTCCTTTCGGTTTCCCTTTCCCTTACCCTGGTGCTGTTTTTTTAATTTAGTACAATTTGCTCAGCATACACTTTGGCATTTATTTTTAATTTTTAATAGTGTGTTAAAATTATTCATCTCTATTGTTTAGAAACTTTTGTAAGAGGTGAAACCATTTCAAAAGCAAGACTAGTTCTGAGAATGAAAGTTAAATGGGGGGTTGAGGGAAGATAGCAATATTAAAAAAGCATAGAAATCATTTATGACTTTGCAGTTCATGCAAACCACGGCATGCTAAACATTTGTGGTTTTCTTTCCACAGGAAAGAACTTGCACAAGCTTTGAATATTCCTGAAGTCAAAGTGAAGGTCAGTAAATCCAAGCAAAGACATTGAACAGTCAATCTACAGCCTTCCTCAGGTCTTGGGAAGCCTTGATCAAGGCACTCTTTTTTTTCAATTCAAGATTTTTTTTTCATTTTACATACCAACCACAGTTCAACCTCCCTCCTCATCTCCTGCTCTCATCCCCACCCACCCCCACTCCACATCCACTCCTCATTAGGGGTAAGGCCTCCATTGTGAGTCAACAAAGCCTGGTACATTCATTCAGTTGGGACAGGACCAAGCCCCTTTCTCCTGCATCAAGGCTGACCAAGGCATCCCACCATAGGGAATGAGCTCTAAAAAGCCAGTTCATGTACCCGGTATTAGTCCTGGTCCCACTGTCAGGGACCCCACAAACAGACCAAGCCACACAGCTGTCACCCACATTCAGAGGGCCTAGTTTGGTCCTTGAGCTCCCCCTAACTCGGGTCAGCTGTCTCTGTGGTTTTTCCCATCATGGCCTTGATGCCCTTTGCTCATATAATCCCTCCTTCCTCTCTTCAATTGAATTCCAGGAACTTGGCCCAGTGCTTGGCTGTGGATCTCTGCATCTGCTTCCATAAGTCACTGAATGTAGGTTCTATGATGACAATTAAGGTAGTCACCCATCTGACTACAGGAGAAGGCTAGTTAAGGCACCCTCTCTACCATTGCTAGAAGTCTTAGCTGGGGTCATCCTTGTGGGTTCTTGGGGAGTTCCCTAGCACCAGGTTTCTCCCTAACCCCATAATGGCTCCCTCTGTCAAGATATCTCTTTCATTGCTCTCCCTTTCCATCCCTCCCCACACCTGACCATCCAGATCCCTCATGTTCCCATTCCCCATCCCCACCCTTCTACCCCCTTCCCAGTTTACCCAAGAGATCTTAACCATTTTTCTTTCCTGGGGCAATCCATGCATGTCCCTCTTAGGAACCTCCTCTTTACCTAACTTCTCTTAGGTTGTGGATTGTAGCCTGGTTATCGTTTGCAAGAGAGGCTGATGCACTGCAGCTCTGGAGACTGATGCACTGTAGCTCTAGAGGCTGATGCACTGCAGCTCTGGAGAGGCTGATGCACTGCAGCTCTGGAGAGGCTGATGCATTGCAGCTCTAGAGAGACTGATGCATTGCAGCTCTAGAGCGGCTGATGCACTGCAGCTCTAGAGAGACTGATGCACTGCAGCTCTAGAGAGACTGATGCACTGCAGCTCTGGAGACTGATGTAATGCAGCTCTAGAGAAGCTGATGCACTGCAGCTCTAGAGAGGCTGATGCACTGCAGCTCTAGAGAGGCTGATGCACTATAGCTCTAGAGAGGATGATGCACTACAGCTGTAGAGACTGGTGCACTGCAGCTACAGAGAGAAGGTGGACACAGGACACAAGAGAAAACACCCATGGTCTCCTATTTGGACACTTTTCAGTGTGACTTTCCCAAAGCCTCACTTCTGATTTCCCCTTTCCTCTTACAGACATAATAGATAGGCTTTAGGAATCAAACAGGGGGAACTCTGACTTAATGTGAGACCACATGAGTCAGCCACTGGGGCTTTATTTGAATTCATGGAGGCATCAGGATGGTAGTAGGGCTTCTGGTGTTTTTGTTGGTCTTCTATAGACCATACATCCACAAAATAGGCAGGGAAAGAAAGTACATGGAGGCACAAATGTACAGTTTGAGAACTTCCCAATACAATGGACCCTCATTCACTAGGAGCCTGAGAGGATGGTAACATATAACAGTTAACTGTGACTGTATTTCCATAGCTAGACCATATTAGGAAGAGCTGATTTATGACTACTTTCCCCACACTGTTGTGGGCCATCTTACTCTTTGTCTTTTGAAGAAAGATGGGCTTTAGATGTCCTGGTGACACAGCAGGGCCTAGTGTGCCCTTTGTGCTGGACAGGATTCTGGAAATATAGGTGAAACAATGATATTATTCTTCGTCCTGATCCTGGAGAACGTTTTATAGCATGAAAGAATATACTGTTCAGATTTACCATGGGTGGAAGTTATGCTTTCTGCTGAATTCCTGGACACGGCAAAGGTTTCAGTGTCCTGTATGTCATTTGGGTTAAGTTAGTCAACTTTCACAAACACTGGAGGCTGCAATGTCAAACCATTTTCCAGGCCTTCTCTGCCTACCACCTGTTCGCTCTCCTGAAATTTCAAGCACCAACAATCTCATTGGCACTCTTTTTTTATTTGTTAATATTCACATCTTATACTTTATTTGAGTCTTTTTTCTTTATTAAGAAATTTTCTACTCACTCCACATACTATCCACAGATTCCCCTCTCCTCCCTCTTCTCACCCCCAGCCCTCTTTCCCAAGCCACCCCACATCCCCACATCCCCCAAATAGAGGTCTCCCATGGGGATTCAGCGGAGCCCAGCACACTGAGCCTAGGCAGGTCCAAACCCCTTCCCACTGATGCTCATTGGCACTCTTGAAGACTATTTTCTTTCTAAAAATCTCTCATGCTTGTTTCTGTTGATTAATTACTTCATACTGAAGATTAATTTTACAAACAGAAAGCCGTTCCCCTCCATAGGCCTTTAAAATGTGCTAACATTTTGTGATCTACAATCTCTGCCCAAACAAGAGGAATGTATCACTAATGAGGAGGGTATTCTACAGCTGATGGTCAAATGTCAGAATGAAGACTTTCCTTTACCCAGTTACCATATATTGAATTAACATCAAGGACCTGGAACAAGTTGTAAGCTAAGCTTTCCATCCAATAATAAAGAAACCACTGAAGTGTTTATACTGCTGGAAAAAGACAAAATCATGGCCTATTGCAGAAGTTGACACACAGTTGGGGTTTGCTTTTGTGAGCTGAATAGAAAGTCAGTGTTATGTGCCTTAAAGTGGTTTTTATTTCTTAGCTCTGGGGTGGAAGCCAATGCTAAATCCAATCCTGTCCTCCTCTGATTTTAGACATGGTTCGTCCATCGGAGAGCAGAAGAGAGGAAGAGTCAGAGGCGTGTAGTAGTACAGAGCACACGTCCTCGTATTGAAAAGGTCCTTCTCATTATCGATAGGGACGACTATCCCTAGAGTGCAATCTTTGTTCAGAAGCTAGAGGGAGATCTGGTGACACACGTACTCAATGTCCAGCTTCACTAAAATTCAGCACTCATGTTAACAATAAAATCATGAATTTCCAAGTTATTCAATTTCATGTGCTTTCTGAAGTTTTGTAGTATATAGATGTACACCCTTTAGGAAATGCCATTTAAACAAAATGATAAGTTCTGGTTTTGGGAGGTGACATTTCTAAGTCATGAGTATTGCTTGCATAGATGACTATTCCCTATACATGGTAATTGTGAAACAGTGGATCACTTAAGCCTTCTAGGTTCAGGCTCACTTGATCCTTTGAGCAAGGGATTCAGTAGTAACCCTGCAAATGGGGAATCTAAGGAGAAGGTGGACACAGAAAGTATTGATGGTGATGATTACTTTTTATTTTGGGAGGGGTCAAAACAATTCTTTCTTTTTTCTTTTAATGAAAATAAAATTTTTTGTCACATAATATATCCTAATTATGGTCTCCCCTTCCACCTACTCCTCCCAGTTCCTCCTCACTTACCCTCCCATCTGTCTCTCACTAGAAAACAGCTCAGGTGGGTGGAAGCCACCCCCAGGCCAGCCTGGGTCCTCAAGGCCTGGACTGGCTAAAGACATTGACAGGGGGAGGGTGCCATTATGATGAGCAAATGTGTGGTGGAGAAATGGGAGAAAATGAGAGACAGAATGGTTCATGTGCTGTGGAAAGAGGTGGAACAGAAGAAGCAAAGGTGGTGAGGAGCCGGCTGAGGTGGGTGGCCTGCTTGTCATCCAGGGAAGTGATGACACCTGGCCCCAGGCAGCTGCCAAGGGCCATGTTTGGGTCCGTGGTCCTACTGCAGCTGGAGTCTGTGTTGACATCCATGGGCCATGTTGACAGAAAAGGCCATAGGATGCCTAGTGTCTGGGCTGATACCAGTGGACAAGCAGGTGTCAGAGGACCATGCCACCTCAGATGCTATACTGATGTGAGTGGCCTATGCTGCCACACTGTGCCATGGTGACATCAGGCACTGAGCTACAGCTGAGGGCCATGTCTGAGTACATGCCCTTACAGCAGCCTGGGTCTATGTGTTGATGTCCATGGTTCCTGCTACCATTGAAAGCCATGCATATGTCTGAAGTCTGGGCTGTCACCTGGGGCCATGTTGGTGTCCCTGGTCCATGCTGCTTCTGGGGCCATGCCAATCTAAGTGTCCTGTGCTGCCACCCGGGACCTTGGTGACACCTAGGCCATGTAGCTGCCTAGGACAATGTCTGGGTCCATGTCCTACTGCGGCCAGTGACTCTGTTAAAGTCTGTGTCCTGTATTGCCACCTAGGCCACATGGATGCCCAGGGTCTGTGGCACAACCTGTGGACTTGTTGTTGTCCAAGCCTCCAGAGCCATGCTGATCTGAGTAGCCTATGCTACCACCTGGGGCCTAGGTGCCATCCGGGCGCAAGGAGCTGCTGAGGGCTGTGTCTGAGTCCATGTCCCTACAGCAGCGAGGGTCTTAGTTGATGTCCATGGAATCTGTTACCAGCAAGGGGCATGAAAATGCCAGAGGTCTGGTCTGCCACTTGAGACCATGTTGGTGTCCCACAGCCATGCTGCTGCTGGGGCCATACTGCTCTAGTTGGCCTGTGCTACCACCAGGGGGTCAAGGCCCAAGCTATAGTCTAAGGTCATGTCTGGGTCTGTGTTCCTACGGCAGCCAGGGTCTGAGTTGATTTTCCATGGCATCTGTTGCCACCAAGGGCCATGTATATATGCCCAGGGTCTGGTTAGCCACGTCAGACTATGTTAGTGTCTGAGAGCCATGCTGCTGCTGGGCCAAACTGGTCTGAGTGACTTGAGTTGCCAGAGGGGACATGGTAACATCTGGGCCCGAGATGCTCTCGAGGGCCACCTCTGGATCTGTGGTCCTGCTGTAACTGGAGTCTGTGTTGACATCTGTGGCCCATGTTACCATAGGGGGCCATGTATGATGAAATCCAAGGGCAGTGCTGAGCTGCTCCTGCCCTGTGTTGGCCCTAGGAAAGCTGGCCCAGCTCCTCACTAGACACTGCAGCAAGAGTCCTGACCTTGACCCTCACAGGAGAGCTGGCCCCAATGACTCTGGCATGAAGAGCTGGTTGCCTACACTCAGGAGAGATGGCCCCACCTCTCAACACAGGCATGAGAGAGCTGGCCCTGATGCCATGGGCATAAAAGAGCTGGTTCTACCTCCACCTGAGGGGGGCAGCTCCAGTATCCAGGACTGACCAGCTAAACTACCACCCAGGTCCATATCCAGGGTCTTGGATTGGCCCACCCTAACATCTACCCAATCTAGGACCTGCTGGAGCATGTGAAGGGACTGGTTCTGCAGCTCTCCCTGACTAGGGGCAGCCATGGGATATCAGAGAGGAGTTTCAGTGAGGGTCCAGTGATGATGGTGTACCAGAAACCAGATGCCTTGAACCAGACCAATGACTCATTACAATTTTCATTTTCGGGTTGGGCTGATTGAACAAAAGGGTATACTGCAGGACACACCGAGGATCCCAGTGCCACTCAAATGAATGAAGAGATGTTGAAGAGGCGGGAGAGACAGAAGAGAGATGTGAGTTTTTTGTTTGTTTGTTTGTTTAGTTGGTTTAGTTTGGGATTTTTTTTTTTAATTTTCTTTTGGTGGAGGGACTCTGCAAGGGTGAAGGGAGGATATGGGAGGACTGGGAAATGAGCAGAATTGGGGTGCATGATGTGAAATTCACAAAGAATCAACAAAGAAATTTGTGTGTGTGTGTGTGTGTGTGTGTGTGTGTGTGTGTGTGTGTGTGTGTGTATTAAACCATACAGGCTTCTAAGGGGTAATAATAAAATAAACTATAGCCGATATGTTGTGGTACACACCTTTAATCCCAGCACTCAGGAGGCAAAGGCTGGCAGATCTCTGTGAGTTCGAGGCCACCCTGGTCTACAGAGTGAGTTCCAAGACAGCCAGGGCTACACAGAGAAACCCTGTCTTGAAAAACACACACACACACACACACACACACACACACATACACACACACACATATATATATATATATATATATATATATATATAGAGAGAGAGAGAGAGAGAGAGAGAGAGAGAAAGAGAAAGAGATATAAGTACATAATAAGTAAAACGAAAAGTAACATGTTAAAATTGAACAAAATGTTGTGGGTCTGGGGTCACTCAGAGACTCACTGTGACCACGAATAAATTTATTTATTTATATAAGAATAAGAAGAGGCTTTATTAAATATTTATTTACATATTAAATAAGAAGAGGCTTTATTAAATAAGTACTGGTGCCAGTTGCTCATGACACCAAGACTGCAACTGAGATTGCTCCCAAGTTGCAGGCCCTGGTCATATTAATCCAAGGCTTATAAAGTCAAAAACCACAAGATTACATGTATTCTGTCTACATGTAAGCACGGTCTAATTTTAACATCTATGTCTTGCAGTTGTCCTAGTCATTGAGCAGAGTAAGCAAGTTTGATTACAAAAACAGAAATAGTAGTTAGTCCTATGAGCTATTGTCTTGCTAGAACAGCAGATTTTACAGGATCAGTCAGTTTAAGAACAGTCTTCAATGTCTTGGACAAATGGGGGAAGGAGGAGCTACTAGGGCACAGCTTGTACAAGCTAGGGGCTTGCATGTTGGAGGCATTTTTGTTTTGGGTCTCTCAAGCATAGTAAGTCTAATCTTTAAATGTAATGATAACCATTACATTCCCCCCTTGAGTTGTTTCATGACTCTGTAATGGATACCTGTTATATCTAAAGCTTTTTGGTAGAGGGAAACCAGTTTCCTTTAGAGCAGTATTCCAGCCTTTGGTTGAGGATAAAGGGTAAGGAACTCTCTTCTGTAACTGCTTCTCAGCTGACTTTAGGATGTTCTTGTCAGGACCCGTGAAGGCTGGAATGCAAATCCAAGGCCAATGTTAGGCATTCAGGCAGTGGGGAGCATTCATCAGAGGCATCTGGTTTGCTGTGGAGACAGGGAGAAATCACATTCCTAGACTGGTTCACATAAGCTTTCAGCAAGTCCAGGCTCATGACCTTTGAAGCAGTTTGTTGTCTGCTGCCAACTCCTGATGTCTGTCGGCTGAGTGGGAATCTGGTGGTACAGATGTAGAATGGGGACAGAAGTTAAAGTTTAGGAACTTAAAGGAGAATCTTAAATTTGAACTTGCCCCTCAGTAATAAGCAGCAGGCAGGGAAGCTTAGGCTATTGATTGACAGGAGTACCTATCTGGAGTCCATTTGATGTGTGACATGTGGATCCAAGTTGTCTTTCTATAACTTATATGGATTTTTAAAATTTACACCAGATAACATTTTAGATACATTACTATTAACGTTGTTTCTAATATGTACAGAAATCCGAAATGTAAAAAATGCAGTAGACGCATGCCTTTGAGTCATAGTAAAAGCTTGAGGACCCAAAAGATACAAAATCAAACATATGAACACCTTTTCCCAGAGGGCTGAAACTTTATATATATAAAAGAAAGAGATGTTTTTAGCACAATAAAAAGCATCTTTAAGTCTATTGTTAGAAGACATCTTGACCAAGATGATCGTGAAACTACATGGCTGTTATTTTTTTAAAATATTTTTTAAACAAAAATTGAATATATTGTAGTAAGTTAAGGTTGCTCACACACATACTTTTAATTATTAAGCCTTTTGTCATAATTTTTTTAAAGATTTATTTATTTATTATGTATACAATTTCCTGTCTGCATGTATCCCTGCAGGCCAGGAGAGGGCACCAGATCTCATTACAGATGGTTGTGAGCCACCATGTGGTTGCGGGGAATTGAACTCAGGACCTCTGGAAGAGCAGCCAGTGCTCTTAACTGCTGAGCCATCTCTCCAGCCCTTGTCATAAATTTTTAAGTTAAACTTTTGTTGTAGATTTTATAGATCTTTAACCACACTCAATAAACTTACAAATCATAAAATGCAGAAAATGTACTTAATAGTTTTACAAAATATTAAGGTGAAGATATTATTAAAGTACTATTGAGATAAAGTTTATATTTTAGCAAAAGTCTTAGAGAGTTCAATGAAGTCAATAGTCTAATTGTTTGTTTGTTTTGCTTTGCTCTCTTTCCCCTGTCATAAAATCAGGTGGCTCATCTGACTTAGGACAGACAGGAAAGTTTGTTTGGTTTTAGACACATGCTTGGGTCTAGCGAATGGAGAGCCATAATCCAATTCCAGAGCCAGCTTTTTAATAAAGCAGAACAACATAAAACAATATTTCAGTATTATCTGTATCTAAAAGGTACCCAAATTCTTGTAAAACAGAATCCAGTAACAGGGGGATCAAAGCAGCCAGGGCAGGCAAGTGAGGCAGCCGCCACTGAGACAGTAGCCTCAATGACGGTACTCCCTTGTTTTATCCACCCTTCATCTCCCCCACTCCCAGGTAGGCCCTGGTTTTCCCCAAAGTGCCTCACTTCTGTAGGAGCCTAGCAGCCAATCTAGAACTAGTGTGGACCAGGGATTTCCCACTGTTTAATTAAAACAAAGCAACCCAAAACCTCGTGGATGTGGTGGTGGAGTGATTGTGGCAGTAGCTGGCCAGGGACTTGTGTGAGTGAGGCAGAAGTACACAAGGCCACCCAGAGTTGGGGGTCATAGTGCCTGAGGGAGCAGCATGCTCCCAGGAGGGTGCCTATATCACCTCAGCCAGGTGGTACAAGGGCAGTGGCTATAGACAAAGGATATTATTGCAGGAAGGAGCTAAGATAAGAATTAGCACTAAGTGTTCAGTTGTTCCTACATACGGCATTCAGGCTCATGGGTTCCCCCATTCCCTCCCTTGCTTGCTTGGTCTGGTTTCCTCATCTGCCTGTACTTGAGAAAGATTAACTGTAGCACAGAAACACAGATAAGGAACTGAGACCACAAAAAAGCAAAAACCCAAGCAACTGGACACGGGTTAGGGTGAGGGGTTACTTGAAGATTTTTGTCCCATCATTTCAACTCTTTTTAAAAAATAAGAGTAGCGTAACAAACAATCCATACAACATAAAACAGACATACAATTTGGTGGCATCTCTCTACTTCCAGAACCGGGTCTGACAGATCCAAACAAGGGTCCCACAGACCCAAACAAGGGCCCTGGTGTCCCAGGGATCTTTCAGACTCAGGTAAGTAATGCTGAGTCGAACTTTTCCCATGAGTCTCACAGATGCATCCCACAACAGACAGAATCCTTACCTACAAATCCAGAAGCTTTTTGATTCCTCTTTTTCATAATTCTAGTGTTGAAAACCTCCCCTTCCCCCTCAAATGCTGGGCCTCTCCCATTCCTTGATTCCTAGCCCAGGAACACACCAGTGGCTTTCCACAAACACTGAGCCTCTTGGATCTATGTTTTGCCTGGCAGCGGGCTGGAAGACCTCAGGAACTCAAGGCTCCTCTGTGAAGTCTAGGTGTTGGATATCTGCTTGTAGCTTCCCCAAGCATTGAACCCTTTGATTTACCTCCGAATCGACACCTCTTCCCTTTCCCTTTCAAAAAGGGCAAGCCTCCCAGGGATATCAATCAAACACAGTTGCAGTAAGACTAGGCACATCCCCTCTCATATTGAGGCTTGGTGAGACAACCCAGTAGGAGGAAAAGGGTCCCAAAATCCAGTAAGAGAGTCAGAGACAGCCCCTGCTCCCACTGTTCAGAATCCCACAAGAATACCAAACTACACCACCATAACACACATGCAGAGGACCTAGATCAGATCCATGCAGGCTCCCTGGATGTTGGTTCTGTCTCTGTAAGCTCCTTTGTACCTAGGTTAGTTGATTCTGTAGGTCTTCTTTTGACGTTCCTGACCCCTCTAGTTCCTATAATCCTTCCTTCCTCCCTCTCTTCAACAGGATTCCCATGGTTCTGCCTAATGTTTGGCTGTGAGTCTCTGCATCTGTTTCCATCAGTTGCTAGATGATGCCTCTCTGATGACCATTAGACAGTTAGGTTAGGCACCAATCTATGAGTATAGCGGAATATCAATAGGAATCATTTCATTGACTTTTTTTTCTAGTCATGTTTAATTCTATCCTATGTCTCTAGGCTATGCAGCCTCTTCGGCTTGGCCCTCCAGGCTGTATCAGCGGTAGGTTCCCTCTATGGCATAGATCTCAAGCTGGACCAATCATTGGTTGTCCATTTCCACAATTTCTGCACCACTTTTAACCCAGCTTATCTTGTATGCAGGACAGACCGTGGATTGGAGGTTATGTGGCTGGGTTGGTATCCCAAACTCTCCACTGGAAGCCTTGCCTGGTCACAGGAGATAACCAGTTCAGAAGAGGCTTTATTAAGTACTGGTGCTGGATACTCACGGCACCAGGACTGGAACAAAGTGCACTCCCAAGATGTAGCATCTAATCATATCAGCCCAAGGCTTATAAAGTAAAACACCACAACATTACATGTATTCTGTCTACACTTAGGCATGGTCTAATTTTAACATATATGTCTTGCAGTTGTCCCAGTAATTGTGCAGAGTAAGCAAGTTTGATTACAAAACCAGAAATAGTAGTTAGTCCTATGAGCTATTATCTTGCTAGAACAGCAGATTTTACAGGATCTGAACAGTTTAAGAACAGTCTTCAATGTCTTAGAAAAATGAGGGGAGGATGAGTTGCTAGGGCACAGCTTGTACAAACTAGGGGCTTGCATGTTTGAAGCACTTTTTGCTTTTTGGTCTCTCAAGCATAGTAAATCTAAACTTTAAATGTAATGTTAACTTTCACAAAAATGAACAGGAGGAAAAGAGCCCAAGAGAAGGCACAAGAATCAGAGACCCATTTGTTCACACACTGAGGAATCCCATAAAAACACTAAACTGGAAGCAATAATATATATGCAGAGGACTGGTGCAGACCCATGCAGGCCCTGTGCATGCTGCATCAGTCTCTAAGTTCATATGAGCTTTACTCATGTTGATTTAGGCTGCCTTGTTTTTTTGGTGTTCTCTCTCCCTCTGGCTCCTATACTCTTTCTGCTGCCTCTTCTCTGGGGTTCCCTGAGCCCTAAGGGGAGGGATTTGATGGAGACATCCTGTTTAGAGCTGAGTGTGAGATGTACTGGATTGTTATAGGCAGCTTGATTGGGCTATTTACAGTACTTCAGAAGTCAGAGGCTTCCATGCTGACAAAGGCTCTGGAAGCCCTGTCTTATTGCTGAGATTATGCTTTTCAGGGGAAGTAAACTGTGGTTACTGGTACACTGGTTTGTGAAGTTGAAGTAAAAGGATGTCAAACTCTGCAAGTAACTCAGTGAACCCTGATGGTATCCCTGTCCTGTGCCATTGTTGTTATCGCCATTTCATGGTTAAAGAAGCTGCGAACAAGGCATTTCATTCAGGGTCCCAAGATATATGAAGCTCAGGCTTTGGGATTTAGCTAAATAGAGCTGACACTGCCCATTTCATTTTCTTTTTTTATGCTGCTTCTTTCTTTGCCTTCTGCTCTCTTCCCCCTCTGAAGTTATAATCCAGAGGTCTCCTAGAAATTGTGTTGTAGTCAGTGAGAAGGCTAACTGTCTTCTGAGGCCCAAGTACAAACGTCAAATACCTTTCCATGGCTCCAAATCACCATAAAGACCCCAGATTCCTTCATTGGCATGCTGCAGACTTGGGGTTTCTGTCTCTTTATCTACACTGACAAATACATGGACAGCCAAGTAGTCAACTTTTATAAAAACACAAAATACATTATAAGGCATGTGATACCTTTTCTGAAAAATAATAGGTGCCATCAGAAGTGGGGAAGCATCAGTACCCCTCTTCCTGACCGATTCCCTAGGGTTTTCCCTGCTCTTGGAAGTTTGGGGGGGGGGTGTCAGGATTAAAAATTTAGTTCAATTTTTTTTATATTTCTTTTACTTTATGTGTATGTGTGTGTTCATGTGTTTGTATTTATGTGTGGGTGTAGATGAATTTCTAAATGGTCTTATTAATAGAAAACATGGAGCCAGATATAGGGGTAAAATCCTCACCAACTCTGCAGCTTCCAAAAGCAAGACTTCCTGTCTACCCACGCATATATGCCTTGCTGTTCTGCCATCTGATTTACTCTCTCTGTCAAACTACATCACTTCCTCTTCCTGCCCAGCTCTGTCACTTCCTGTCTGTCTGAATAGACCTCCAGACCTCCATGGTGAACCAGTGTTGGAATTTAAGGCGTGTGCCACCACGCCTGGCTCTGTTCCCAGTGTGGCCTTGAACTCACATAGATCCAGACAGATTCCTGCCTCCCAAGAGATAGGATTAAAGGCATGTGCTAACATTGCATGTCTTTTGTGTTTACTTATAATGGCTGGCTTTTTCCTCTGATCTCCAGACAAGCTTTATTTATTAGAGCAGAAATAAAATATCACCACATTTCCCCTTTTTTGTCTAATAAAAAATAAAAAATAAAAAATAAAAAGTTATAACTAATATAAGAAAAACTATATGGAATAAGTACAATAACTATATACAATATATACAAGCAATAAATATATCAACATGTCTAGTCTATTTGCATTTGATAAATTCAGTGAAAATATTCCATTATCTATCCTATTTTGGTGAGTCCAAAATGTTGTACCTAATTGACTTTCTCTCCTAACTTATATCACCAACAGAAAATTATCTTATGATGTCTTTCAATTTTACACACTTAACACCACCTAGTGAGTTTCTTTTCTTAATTTCTTAGCAAGGAAAACTGTAACTATAACTATCTAATCTTCAACTCCCTCAGAGACCCAAGAAGGAAATAATATTACCTAGTAAAACAGGAAGTGCAAACAAGTGACTTCCAAAAAAATGTGAGTTATGGCAGAAACAGAAACAGCCAGCTTCCTGGGCAGTCACCTGAAGTTTCTCTGAAATGTTGGGGCATCATCTTCAGCCTACAGGCTTAGCAGATCTGACAGACTCATTTGTGAAGCAGGATGTACACAAAGCCTACAGCTCAACCCTGCATTTGGTGCAAGTGTTCCATTTACCAGATAAACTTGAATTCTGCCAGTGTCATGTCATGATTCAGGATTTTAAATTCTGGAAATTGCTGGTATTTTTGGAATTCAGCTTCCCATTCTTCTTGGCTTGTGGGTGGCTTCATCTCATTTACTATATGCCAGTCTACCATTGAGAGGTTAGACTCTGTCAGCTTAGTTACTACTCCAAGAATAACCGCTCTAGCTACTGTTCCACTGCACACCAGGAGCTGTCAGCCCACTGCCTGCTCAGCTGCCTTTGAAGGAAGGGGCACTGTACCTTTTCGAGATTGCAAAGCCACTTCAGTGATGGTGCCATATTTCCCTGGCCTCAGAGGATGCCTGTTGCCAAAGCTGCAACCACACTTGTCTTGGCAAGGATCGACAGTCCTTTGTTTTGTGTCCTGCTTGTCCATTTTGAACAGCATACTGTCAGAAGTCCATGCGAGGGCACTTTCTTGCCCAGTGTCTAACTTTTGCCACAGTGAAAAAAAAACTCCATGTGGAGATTTTTCAATGCCCATATCTTCTCTGAAGTATATTGGTGCTGCCAGGAGTAGACATCTCTCATAGTAATAAAAAAAGAAAAAAGATCTCTGTTATTAAAACATCTTAAATGCCATATTCTGTAGATCTCTGAAGGGTTGAAGATATATCTAAAATATATCTCTACTTGACCTTGAAAATATAACTACTATGACTACAAGTTCAATTGTAATGACTATTAACTTTCATTTCTTTATATCCTAATAGTTAGTAATAATAACTTTCAAGGATTAGCAAATTACATTACATTGTTAAATGAACTGCATAGGTACAATATCTTGAACAAGATTAAAAATACATGTACAATATACCAATCTCAAATTGGTATCAAAATACATACTTTTTATACAATATACAAAAATTTCATCCAATGTAAAATATTTAAAACTAGTAGTTGCTTTCTAAAAGTAGATTCAATAATCTACCTTTTTATCTTATCATATCTATATAAATCAATCTCAAATTTGTAGCAATTTACATAATTTGTATAGAATATATAAAAATCCAATCCAATATAAAATATTTAATACTAGTAGTTGCCTTTTAAAAGTAGATTCAATAATCTACCTTTTATTGATATCATAAATATATCCTCTCTTTGTTCCTTTTAGAGTAGATTCAATAATCTGCCTCTTATCTATATCCTCTTTTTCTTTTTCTTCCTTTTTTTCAAACAAGAACTTTAAATCTAATTTCCTTTCTTTAACTTTTTGCCTCAACATTAACAATTAAGAACTTGTAACCAACCATCCTAAACAATGACAATTATCCACAACCTAATGAAAGACCAAAAATGACCCACTCTGCACCTTGGGAATGTGGGTGTCATGTACTGAACATTACTTTCTGCTGTTTTGGGGTGAAGGCTTCTTTAGGTGATCCTGAAAAGAAAAATTTTGAGTTAATTGTCAAATCCTGGGAGAGGTAGCTGTATCATTTGTTGTCCAGTCTCTGCATAATGCAACAGTGAAGGGCTTGTCTCAAGTCCTTGCTCAAATAGTCTGTGAGGCTGGATCATCTCAGCTAGCCATCTTGAAATTGTCCTGAGCAGTTTATAGGCCAAAGATGATCTTTTGGTGATGTTTCTCAGCCTAGTGCTATTATTATTGTTCATGTGGAATCATCATTGTGGGGCCCCATCATCTTTTTGGAGACTTCAAAGTCACTGTTAGAAGTGGTCATGATAGAGACTCAAACTCAAAAACATGTACAAGCAGCTAGATGAAGCCTTTTTTTTTCTAGAATTAGTTAGCACTCTACATGACATTAATATCATAGCAAAAGTTTAATATATATATATATCTTATAAATTTTGATATAAAATTCATATCTTAAGAAAAGTTTTAAAGAATCAAAATAGAACCAAAGAATTGAGATTAGTGACAGTAGAACAGTACCTTAATTTTGGTTTTCCTCTGTCCCATATCAGATGGCTCTTCTGACATGATACAGAGGTATTGTATTTTCTTTTAACAAGCATGCTTGGGTTTAGAAAAGGTTAGAGCCATTCTCTAACTCCAAAGCCAGCTTTAAATTTTGATTGAACTGGGACTACATAAAGACCATTTGTGTTAAGTGTCTGTAGAAAACAGCAGAAACAAACATTTAGGAAGACTTATGAAATTTCATATGTGATATACCAATAGGTCAATTTATTCTTTTACTTGGGACATTTTTTTCTGGACAATTTGTCCTTTTACTTCAGATGTCTCATTGTTCTTCTGATTCCTTAGCCTTCATTCTCCTGAAAGACAAAAACAAAAACCCTTCCCCAACCCTAACTTTGGGGAGTTTCTAAATCTAATTTTGATTTAAAATTTCTCCTGATTTTTTTGTTGTCTCTTCTATAGCTGTTCTATCATCTATAGCAGTATGTTTTTTTTTTACAGAAGGCATTTGGATATTTAATTGCTCTGAGAAGGGGTTTCTTCCATGATAGCAGGAATAGACTGAACTGAATTTGACAACAGGGCCTGTGGGAGGCTACTCAGGGAATTTCCTGATGGCAAAGGCAAAGGATTACCTTGTCTCTCCTTTGTTGATATACATTCATTAGTCCAATGTTTGCCTTTACCACACTGTCTGTATAATATAGAAGAGAGGGGCATTCTGTTGCCATTGTTCCTTGAAAAAAACATTGTTTCCAGGGATACCCTATTTACAGTCCCTTTTTTGGTGACTTTGTTTACCATATTTGAAACATCTAACATTACTATTTTTCTTCAAACATCTGGAAATCACCTCTCCTACCCAAGTATCATCATGGTCATGAAATTCAATATTAATTGTATCTCAGATTCATTCCTCCACAGGTGCTGATCTTGCCTTTAATGGCCTAATTATCCTTTTGCATTGTGCATTAGCATTTTCAAAAGCCAGAGATTCAATTATCATCTGTCTAGCTCCTGAATTTGGTATCATTCTATTTACTGCTGAAGACAGCCTTTGTAAGAAATCCATGAAGGTTTCTTTTGGGCCATGTATAACTTTTCTAAATGATGCAATTTTCTTTCACACTTGTTCAATTCTGTCCCAAGCATTCAAGGCTACTCTTTGGTATAAAATTAGGGTGTGGTCATCATATAAAGATTGTCTTTGTATATCAGCATAGTTGTCTTCTCCAAAAAGTTGATCTTGGGAAATTTCCATACCTCTAGCCCTACATCATTGTTCTATAGTCTTAGCCTCCTCTTTCTACCAGGTCTTCCATTGTAACTGGGTTCCAGACTTTAAAACAGCTGTAACCAAATCTTTCCAGTCTTGAAGGATAATTCTATTACAAGTTGACCATGAGTTTAACATCTGCTTTACAAACAGAGAATGCATACTATATGGGACTATAGCTTCCTTGAATCTCCTCAAATCTAACATTGGTACAGAAGTCCAATCAGCTCATACACAGCCTTGAGCATTTGGCTGTTCCTGTAAGGTTACTGGATAGATGAAGGTTAGCTATTTGAAAACCTTAGGCTGTTTCTCTGTAACTGTATAATGCAATGGTGAGATAGATTTACCTTTAAATTATTCTGTCTGGGTCTAAATATTTCTATGATCTGTTTTAATAACTTTTTCTAAACTTTTATCTTTGCACTCATATTAAACAACCTTTTTAATGATAAAAATGTTCAAACAAATAATATTCATAATTGACATTATGTAAATTCCACCAACATTAATTAACCTCTCATTTAATTGTTTCATTTTTAGACCACCTAATGTGTTATCAAACAGAGATCAAATTCTCTCCTTTGTAAAAATGTTCCCAATTTTTTAGTGAGGGAAAAAATTCTCTTTTAACAAATTTCTCCCTTTAAGATACCTTAATTGACTCACCAAGTCTGCCAACTGCATAGAACATTAGAAGCCCAAGGGAGTTTCAAGGCAGATACCTAGTGTAGTAGCAGTCCATGATGGATCCAGAGAGAGAGAGAGAGCCCACAACCTACCAGGATAGAAGAAGCCAAAGAGACTCTGGCCCAAGTGGGGTGGAGACTCCGGCTACGTGCTCAGGCCTCAGTCCCAGGCAAGTAGCTCTTTTGTGAATTTGTGCCACAAACATTGGGTCACCAGATGTAACACAAATTGCTAAATGGTCTTATTAATAAAAAACCCAGAAGCAGATATTTGGGTGAAAACTGAAAGATCAGAGGGATAAAACAAGCCAGCCACAAGTCTTACAGCTAAGAAATCCTCAGCCCAAGAGAGAGCTAGTTCCTGTATACAAATGCCTATATACCTTTTTGTGCCCTGCCATCTTACTTCCTCTTTCTGCCCAGCTATATCACTTCCTGTCTGTCTGTAGACCTCCAGACCTCTATGGTTAACTAGAGTTGGGATTAAAGGCATGTGCCACCACACCTGGCTCTGTTCCTAATGTGGCCTTGAACTCACAGAGATCCAGATGAATCTCTGCCTTCTGAATACTAGGATTAAAGGTGTGTGCTACCACTGCCTGACCTCTATGTTTAATATAGTAGTTGGCTTTTTCCTCGGATCCCCAGGTAAGCTTTATTTATTAGAGCACAAATAAAATATCACCACAGTGGAGCATTGTGCATTCTCTAATTTTCTGGACCTTGATCAGTTGCAAGTCTCTGTGTTCATCATAATCCGTTGAAGAAAGCCACTTCTCTGATAAGGACTGAAAGATGCACTAATCTATAAGTAGAAGGATAAGTCACTAGGAGTTGTTTTAACATTGTTGCCATTTTTCAGAATAATAGTTGTAGATTCTCTAATAGGACCTATAGCCTGTCTTCTCATAAGTTCTTAGAGCTGATAATAGTACCAAGTATGGGTTTCATCTTGTGGAACTGGACAGAATTCGAACCAGGAAGTGGTTGTTTACTCCTATGACATTTGTGACTTTATTGTACCATATTGAATCCCTAGGTGATCTAATCCTCCCCCTACTCTCTTACTCTATACCTAACCTTGGTATATATATGGATTATAGCCTTCTTATTAAAGACTTAAAAGCTAATATACCATATAAGTGCATGCATACAACATTTCATCTTTTGGATCTGGGATACTTCACTCAGGATGATTTTTTTTTTCAGGTTCTATTCATTTACCTGTGAATTTCATAATTTTGATTTTTGGGTTTTTTTATTATATATTATTTTCTCTCACATAATACATTTTTATTATGCTTTCCTGTAGCTGGAGTTTTCTCTCCAGGTCCCGCCAAGCTCCAGCAGTACCTTAGCCCACTTATAAAATAAACACACAGACACTTATATTATTTTAACTGTTTGGCCATTAGCTCAGGCCTATCATTGTCTAGCTCTTACTCTTATATTTAGCCCATTTCTATTAATCTATACTTTACCACGTGGCTCGTGGCTTATTGGTACCAAACATCTTCTTTGACCTGGCGGCGGCTCCAGCAGTCTCTCTCTTCTCTTCCTGTTTCCTCAATTCTCCTCTCTGTTAGACCTGCCTATACTTCCTGTCTGGCTATTGGCCAATCAGTGTTTTATTTATATAGAGCAATATTCACAGCACTTTCCCCTCCCTCTACTATTCCAACTTCCTTCCCACTTTCCCTCCCATCTGGACCCACCCCCTTTCAGTCTCTCATTAGAAAACAAACAAGCTTCTAAGGGATAATGATAAAATAAAATGTAATAAAATAAAATAAAACTAACACATTGGAATTGGAAAAAACAAACAATGAAAAGACCCTTAAGGAAAAAAAAAACTAGTCAGAAAAAACTTCAAATCTAATAGAGTTTGTGAACATCATTTTCCATTCTGTAGGCTGTTGCTTTATCTGAATGATGGTGTCCTTTACCATATATGTTTTTCAGTTTCATGAGGTCCCATTTATTAATTGTTGTTCTTAATCCCTGTGCTAATGGTGTTCTGTTCATAAAGTCCTTTTTTGTTCCAAAGAGTTCAAACCTATTCCCTACTTTCTCTTCTATCATGTTCAGTGTATCTGGCCTTAAGTTGAGGTCTTTATTCCTTTTCAAGTAGAGTTTTGAGCAGAGTTATAAGTATGGATCTATTTTCATTCTTCTACATGCAGGCATCCAGCTTGACCAGTACCAGGAACATAAATGGAGAGAAATTAAAAGCATTTCCACTAAAATCAGGAACAAAACAAGGTTATACATTCTGTCCATGTCTTTATTTGTTATGAAATATGGAAGCAGCTTTCAATTTATAACAGGGATTTGGCAGGGATTTTGCTTGGCTGTAATTTGATTCCTTAGAATGTTTTTTGAAATGTGTTTACATCTTCATGATAGCAAGTATTTCAATTAATGTCTCCTTATTAGTTGCCTAGACTGACTAAAGAAGGAATAAAATAGGAATGTGCTGCAGTAGAATTAGGAACTTGAGACCAGGCCTCTCTAACCTCCCACTCTGGAAGCTTCCTAAATAAATATATAAATGAAATTAATTTAAATGGAGTCAATATATAATGGATGAAATAATGCTTTCTTCTTCTTTTAAAATAGCTTATTTTCTTTTTTTTTTTTTTGGTTTTTCGAGACAGGGTTTCTCTGTGTAGCTTTGCGCCTCTCCTGGAACTCACTTGGTAGCCCAGGCTGGCCTCGAACTCACAGAGATCCTCCTGGCTCTGCCTCCCGAGTGCTGGGATTAAAGGCGTGCGCCACCGCGCCCGGCTTAAAATAGCTTATTTTCATGAGAATCTCTTAGTATTATTTTCATTTTATCTACTTTAATATAATTTAATGTTTATGTTTATTTTCATTTACATATTCCTTCCACAGCCCTTTGTCTTTCTTAAAGTTTACCTAAAAAAAAATCCAAAGAAAGATATATTTTTGTGGTATATTTAAATATATTCCTTTATAATTAGTAATCCTCGTAAATTGGCAAGTAGACCTGAGGTACATTTTGTGTTAGAGATAAATTTGAATATTTTTGGTCAAACTATGTGATACAGTGTTCTTTAATTATAAGCAAATATTTCTGTTGCAATAAGTTCATGACTGTTCCTTACATCATTTTTTTATCAGATTCAGTGAATTAGACCATATGGTTAGTTCCTTGATGTATCTAGAGTTGGAGTTTGTGCAGGGTGATAAGCATGAATTTACTTGGATTCTTTTATATGCAGCCATTCTGGATGAGCAGTACATCTATTGAAGATGCTGGTATTTTTTTTTCCATCGTGTATTTCTGGGTTCTTTATCAAAAATATGATGTCTGTAGGTGTGTTAAATTATGTCTGTGTCTTCAGCCAGTTCCACTGATCAATATGTATGTTTTAATGCCAATATAATGTTGTCTTTATTATTACTACTTTTTAAATTACGAACTATTTGGCCATTAGCTCAGGCTTATTGCTGACTAGCTCTTACACTTAAATTAACCAGTATTTCTTATTTATGTTTAGTCGTGTGGCTTGGTACCCTTTTTCAGTTCTGCCTTCACATCTTGCTTCCTTTGTGTCTGGCTGGCGAATCCCTATAATATCACTTGAATACTGGGATGGTGATATCTCCAAAAGTTCTACGATTATTCAGGATCACTTTGTGTTTCTATATGAACTTAAAGACTGTGTTTACTTCAATTTTTGCAAAGAATTGTGCTGGAATTTCATTGAGGATTGTATGGAATCTGTACACTGCTTTCAGTAGGATGGCTGTTCTCACACTATAAATCCTACAGATCCATGAGCATGGGAGATCTTTCCATCTTCTGATTTCTTCGACTTCTTTTTTTAATGTCTTCAAGATTTTGTTATGCAAGTCTTTCACTTGCTTGCTCAGAGTTAGTCCAAGGTATTTTTTGTGGCTAGTATTAATAGTGTGATTTCCTTGATTTTTCTCTCAGTATGTTTGTCATTTGTATATATTAAAGTAACTAAGTTTATGTATTCATTTTATATCCTGTTAGTTTGCTGAATGGCATAATATGCCACAAAGTAAAACCTGCAGTACCAGAAATGGGTTGAATATTGTTGAGTCACAGGCCAAAGAACTCCTGTGGATACCTCCACCCCCACAAAAAACACAGGGTATTTCCAAGATTGTTGGCTATTCTATACAACCTGGTGGTAAGGCCTAATTTCTGAACACACCATTTACTTATATTATTAAACACAGAGAAATTAAGCTTCTACCCAACTATAAGGTTTTCCCTTGATTATGGATAGTATTCTCCATGCCAGTAGAGGAAAAATTTAATCACTATTATCATCCAAATACAAACATTGTGACCTGCAATTGTGACCTGCCCAATACAAATACTGGTACATAGTGGTACAAATGTTATGGGAGTAGTCACCCAGTTTTTAGTTGTATTTAAGGTCTACCCCAAGTGGCAATGAACCTGAGACTAGATAGATCATGAGCCTAGGAGAAACAGAATACTTTTTTTTTTTCTGCTAAAGGAACAAAGCAGTAAGATGACTCCCAACAACATTCTTCTGGACTCATAGATGAGTACATTGCTCGATCCTCATCAAAGAAGCTTCCTCTTACAGCAGATGGGAAATAACACAAAGGCTCACAAGAGGAAAGTGTGCAGAGTACTAAAGACTTTGAAAAACTCAGTCCTGAATGTAAAGTGTTCATCAAACCTTTCCCTTTAGGACTCAGGTAGCTATGCAGAAGATGAGGAGGAAAGATTTTTAAGAGCCACAGGGTATAAATTACTCCAAGAAAGTGTCTTCCAGACACAACAGGGTTGATACACACATGAAATTTTAGAGAACATAATAACATACAAAAAAATCTTGCACAGGTTCAAACCAGAAAATATTCTGCCTGAGAAGGGCAAGTGAACATAAAGTCCCACACCTAATAAAGAAGCCATTTGAAATGTATAACTACCAGAAAAAGGGAAAATCAGATTTCTTGAGTGGAGTGTAACTGTGTGACAGACGCTAAAGCAGGCCTCACACTCAGGATTTGTAGGCCAATAGGATATGGACTGCATGTTATTGGCTTTGCTTTTATGGGGCTATGTGGGGACATTTGATTTTATTTAATTTTGCTTTAGTATTTTTTGTCTTACTGGTTTTTTGATTGTTTGTTTTGATTATGTTTTGAAGAAAAGGGGCATGAAGGTTGGGGAGAGAGAAACATGATAAAATATATTGTATACAAAAATTATTTTAATAATTTTTTGAAGGAGAAGAAAAATATCTATCTTAGAACAAAAATCTAAGGACTCTGAGTATAGCTGAATTTTAACATAGGTTGGGTATATGGCAAATTGCCTTATAATAACTGATTGTATGATGTATAGCTCCTCAGTGAATTTTGTGACCTACATCCACTTTCATAATAAAAGTATTAAAAACAAATCATGTAATTAGAGAAATAACTTCATAAAATTTAAGAGCAGCAATAATGATTGTATCAATCAGTAAGGTCCAGGAGAGGGTTAGCTCAGTGGCAGATATTTTCTTAGAATATGGGTGGCAACAGGTTTGATCTTGAGTACCACAAAAAAAGAAAGAAAGAAAAGACAGAGAATGGGTGTTAAAAAAGAATATACAGCATTTTTAACATTCTATTATTGTGGTACATGTTGTTCTCTACCTCTAAAAAAGATTGCAATATACATTTTTTAATATTAATATAACCATATACATTGCCTCATTATTATGAAAACTATATAGATAATGCAGTCACTGTTTCCCAAAGGGATATACCTAGCTTTTGCCTAAATATGTAGAGATTAACATTTTGGTTTCACAATAATTCTATTGAGTTGAGAAATGAATACTTTTAAAATTACGAATCAGTTGACTTTAGGCAAAGGACTTTACAATTTATGAACATAAAATTTTGTACATAATAAATATCTATTTCATTTAATTACATGAACTACAACAGCTAGAATTATTACAGCTGAAATACTTAGGAAAATTAACCTTTTTGTGCTTACCTATTCCTCCATGAAATGAGTATTAGTCTCTACTTCACAACATTATACTATGGATTAAAATAGTTAATCTTCACAAGATTACTGAGAAATGCTTAGAACCCAAAGCTCTTGCTATAATTAATGAAATTCCACCTGCTTCTATGAGAATTGTCTCAAGGACTGGGTATACATGAATCTGTTAGTGAAAATTTTTGAACTGCAGCTGATAGAGGTTGAGAAAGGCAAAGAATTACACACATGGGTTTGCATTATTTATTATATTGCTTAATTTATTTCAGTGATGCTTACATATTCAAAAGTACCTTAAACCCTTCCCATCCTTGATAGAGCCCTTAATTATGTGTACTGCTTGGTAATATATTGGCATCTCTTTTCCTTAACCACAGGGGTCCTGACATGTGCAAAGTGGTTTCTTCTAGATGCAACTCAGATGTTAATAAGCCCAATAATATAAAATTGAGAGAACACAGTTTTTGAATAAGGCTGTGTTACTAGTCCCTTAAGTGTCACTAGCACTTGCAGTATGACTTATTACAATTCCAATGGCTTTGTGCTCTTTCTTTGTGTTCCCTTGGGTAAAATAGGTAACACTCTCATAATAATTAATTGTGGTTAAAATGAAGAGTTCTTGCTTCCTAGCTTGAACTCTTACAGAATGGGAGTAGGGGGGCATTTTTCTCTATAGACAAATTTGCTTATTTATGTATTGTTCAAACTGCTTATGCCCAAAGAAAAGTAATTGTCTTACACAACTGTGGACTGTAGAGTCATGTAGACATTATATTTGGAAAATAAACAAAGGCTAAGAGGTATGTTTAGAAATAAATGCCTGAGGCTCCATTTCCAATGCAATTTCAGAAGGCTGTGCTATTATCTGATTTTTTTTTTAAATCTAGCATTGCACAGGCTATTGTACCACATAGTAATTCTCCAGGTTTTTTATGTGTGACTGTGAGAACAGTTCCTGTCCACAGATAGCAGCCAAAATAAAGGATTCTGATCAAGGGTTCTCTACTACCAACTGTGTGCTTTTGACCAAGTCACCTCCAATCATCAGTATTAAATAGCTACACAGAGATTTATTGAACATCAATTGTGTTGAGTATTATGTCAAGAAAACAAGACAAGATTCTTTTTCTCATATTGCATAAGAAACAAAATAGAAAACACTAAAGCCTACGATATCGAGGATCCTTTTCAAGAGAAAATCTTTGTTTCAACCATGCTGAATGCAGCAAGTGTTTTAATTACTGCACATTTCAAATTAAATATTTTGAGTTTGGAGCACTTTAATTTGGTTTTCCAATTATTCCCAATGGCCTGTTACTTCTGTTATCCATTCCTGAAGGTATGAAACTGTTTCACCTTTCCTGTTCTTGAATGTCACATGTGAGACATTGGACAGCTGCCTGATCTTAGCTCCAAATCTAAAAAGTAATCTTACATACCACTATAGGCATTGTAGTTAGAAGAATTTACTACCTTCTTAAAACTTAAGGAACCTTATTAAAAAGACTTTTTGCTAAGGGGTCAGTTGTGAAAGTGCTAGGTAGATTAGATTGTTGTGAAATATTATTACCTGAGTGCTTCAATGTGCAAAGTACATACTGTGGTATCCTGCACTAAAAAAAAGGGAAAAAAAAGAGAAACTATTTTACAAATACTCTGGATTTTGACAGGATGGAAAAAAGCAATAAGTGGACAGATTCTATGTTACTGAAGGTGGAAATGAAATTGGAGTTTTGAGAATACATGATGGGAAATCACAGAAAACTTGTAACAGGCAAAATCATGTAAGGTCAACTAATGGATGGATTTATTATCTCTCCTCTAGACTGAATATGCCCCTTTCCTAGAGGAAGCCTCAATTGTGTCCTAAATATTTCTAAAGCTACACATGGCATATTGACTCATGTCTGTAATAAGAGCACTCAGGCTGAGGCAGGAGGATTTTCATGCTTAAACAATAGCTTCTACTACATAGTGAGTTCTAAGATAGCCTAGTCTACAGAGTGAGATATTGTCTTTAAAGTAAAACAAAAACAAATGAAGAAACAAAAAGGAATCCCAACGTGAAGTTACCTCTCCTTCAACTCATACTAGTTAGGACAGGCTGTAGATACGTGGAGTGGCTTAGTGATAGAACTGCAGAAGTACATTTGATGCATCTCCAAAGATTATTAACACAAAATCATGTCAATCAATGCAAGTACACAAAATGTAATGAAAATTTTAGTTAAAAATTTGAAATATAGTTCCAAAATTGATGTTAAAATATATGTATTAAAATTGAAAACAATATCTAAATACCTAATTATTTAATGTTTAATATACTTACATATTACTTTGATACATTTAGTACACAAATATTATGCATTTATTTTATAACCATATAAAGTATGAACACTAATATATACTATGTACAATTAAAGAGTTTATTAAAAATCAAAACTGATAAGGCCAATATAAATTTCTCTCCAATTATACATCTTTTCCATTTTCCTTCCTTTCTTTTTTTCCTTCTTCCTTTGCTCATTATCTGACCTCCTGCTATGCACCGTGTACTTCTATGAGAAACATACATTTCCTGTACTCAAGGAGCTGATATTCATGTGGCCATGTATCAAGCGACTGTTAGGCAATCTATTACAGCAGCATGCATAGATTGGTAAAGGTATCCAAGAAGTTTGATATTTTTTTGTAACTCCACATACTTTGTTGTTCACAGCTGAAATGTGGTTTCAGTTCAATATAGTCAAGAATTTCATCCTGCTTAGTTTTCTGGAAATAGCATCAATTAAGTTGTGTAACTGTGCTATTGCATTACACTCAATAATCAGACATGAATTATTTTTACTTCTCTTGAGTCTAAGCAAGGGAGATTATACTATATTATGGTATAAGTTCCCTTCAATGTCTGTATAATAATGTTGTTACATATTTAGGAATATATATATATATTATGTAAAAACTATTAATGAGAAAAGAGTCACAAAATTTGAGAAGGAAGGAGGAGTTTGAAGGGAGGAAAGAGAAAGGGTAAATGATGTAACTATATTATACCCTCAAAACTTAAGAGAAATAATTAAAAAAATAATACACTGGTCTCAGGTCACTGAATTTCTTAATATCTCCTTCACTTCAAACACTGCACATTACTTTGAGTCTACCTCCATGTCAAGAAGTCTGAAGTGCTGGTATGTTCCCTCACCCACTGTAAGCTCAGTTCCAAAGTGAGTCACCCTCATTACTTGTGGGCAAAACAGTGTTTAGACCCTTCTACATCTAAAATTTGATATCTGGCAAAGATCTTAGAGATTTGTTGAGGAAATAAACTACCATGAAAACAAAAGAGACTAAAACAAAATGATTGTAGTACTTATTGTTATTTGGTTTTGATAGGAACTATTTAGAAAAATCAAAATATTTGTGCAAGATTATACCTACTTCATTTGTTTCAGTTGAAATGCAGAAAATATTTCATCAGAATCACAAATACATAGTTTTCTACTTATTCAAGCATACCATTTACATTTTTTTTTTACTTTCTTGGCTTGTCATTGTTTATTTGGTGGTTTTGTTTGTTTTCTCTTTGGCAGCTTTTCTTTGTAATATCTAGTCAAAGGAATGCTTTGTCTGCAGAGTTTACAATTTTACCTCCAGGGAAATAATAAAAGAAAAAATGAGACTACATTCACTATGAAGACAGAAATACCAAAGGATATGTAACATACACACATTCACACACACACACACACACACACACACACACACACACACACACACACACCTAGATACAAATATATTTAATAGCCAGGGTTAAAATGTAGATATCACTCCAAAGCTTTGGTTTCCGTTCCATTACCATTTCCTTTGAACACTTCTCCTTTAGTAATCTCATCTATTTTTATCATTTCAAGTATTACTGCACAAAATATACTCCATGTTGTGTTTTCTATTCATATTACCAAATGCCATCAGAGCATCTCCACTTAGACATTTCAATATTTCAAATGTCACTTTAATTGCATAGCTCCCTTTTTTGCTCTAGGGCTTTCTAATTCTTATTATTAAGTAGTAAAATGACTTTTAAAAACATTTAAGCTATAAATATTTTATTTGACTCTCCCTACCCATGATTTTCAGCTACTCACATAAAATCAGTAATGACAATCTATTGACTGACTATTCCTTAATCAGTCATGACAATATATTGGCTGTTCCTTCAAAGCGACTGTTATTTTTCTTTACTCTACCTTTCTATACTATTTTAGAGACTTGCCAGCTTTAATAATAAGCATTTCTGTAATACTCTGAATGGGTTCTCTCTTTTCCAATCTATTCTACATAACTACCAGATAAAAATCTTCTGCAGTACCATTTTGACACTTCATATATGGTCAGAGTCCTTCAGTGACCTTGCAAATGAATTTTAGGACAATGTTTTAAATCAGTAGCCCACCATTCAGGCTACTGATATTCAGCATAAGCTACTCTTCTTTTAAATTATTTTTATGTCAATCAAATATTTACATTGTTTAGTGTCTTTTATCCCATCACAAAAAGACATACAAATAAGAGGAAGAACATATGACAGTGAGAAAGAACACAGTTTGTGCCTCATGATATAAGTGTTTGCTCAGCCTCTCCATCAGCAAAATATTTCCCAATCACTTATTTGTCCAAGATATACCTAGCCATTCTCAGCAAGAGCTCACATTCACAGTCATAACTCTATTTAATTGTTTCAAGCTATATTATATGTCACTTGGAATTTGGCACCATTCTCCTATACTGCAATGAGCTACATATGTGTTTGTGTGTATATCTGTTCACATCTCATTAGATTGTCAGCTAAGGACAGTGTAAGCCCTAGCATTACATTTCTTCCTCTCAAGAACTCTAACCAAATACTTAACATTTACTGGTGTTTGATTCCTGAATATATACTAAAAGTTTGCAGTTTGCCATTGCGCAGTGTAGGGTAAAAAACATTTGATTGGATTCAAATGTTTATTGTATTTATGTCATTTTTAAATGTCTGTATGTAGACCTTGCCTGAATTAGCCTGATATTCCTATAAATTATAACCTGCAGAGCTATACACCTCTCGTTTCTGCAGATGGAGTTTCAAACTGTGACTATTTCTTTTAAGCACATCAGTCAAAATCCTGGTTCAGAGTTATTTAAAGTGGTTTGTATTTTATGGTCCTATGAAGGCTTCACATTACAACTGCTGAGCTTTAAAAACACAGAAACCAGAAAGAGGGTACAAGGATCTGCCATCTGTCCCTATAAACAATTATCTGCCGGCCATCTGCCCATAGACTGGATAATGATTTCAATGCTGGTAATATCTGACTGAACTACTTTCTCTCCATGGAACCAAAGAGAGGGACCCATTAAAAAAATGCTGATCCTTCTATTTGTTGTTTGTAAATGTGTGTGTGTTTTTCTCTTCCTCATACAGGAAGTCATCGTTTAATTGGGGTTCTACATCTTTCACTATGTATAGAAAAGTTATTCTTTCTGACCTTCGTGCAAACACCTGCCCCTCATAAATAAATTATTATCTAAGAAATTAGTGTTTCTGTAAACTATTACCTAGACCTACCCAAGTGAACTAAAGTATCCAATAAATTGCAAACAGGAGCTAATAGTAATGGGATTGACTATGAACCTCAGGCTCAAACGAAACTGAATAAATAAAACTGCAGCCAAATGAAAACAGCAATTCTTCTGTCTTCAAAATCAGCTCAGCAAGGAATTTCACAGTCAGTCTAATGAGTTTATTGCTTTGTTAATTTGTCTGAGATGTAAATACTGAAGTAAATCAGCAATTGATAATAATTTATTTTTTTATTTTGGCCAGAACCCAATCTATTTTTTTTTAGGGCAGGATATGGCTATTTGACAATCCGTAGATTTTCACATGTGCACTATAAAATAAAATCACATTTTTACTTTTGACTATGATCTTCAGCACTGGTTCACTCACAGATGCAGTGGTGCTATTTTATAGCCTTCATCCATGATAGGTATACAAAAGATGAAAAACAGCACAAAATAAATATGGAAATTTCAGCAAATGGCACTTCTTGGGAGATAAGTTTTTAACAATTATTTGTCCACAAATTAATTGATTTTCAACTAGATTCCATTTAAAAATAACTTCTGTTAAATTGGTCATTGTATAATTTTTTTTATAAAATGGAAATGTTAGTCAACATGAATGTAGCTGTAATAACATATGTGGAAAGAACTCAGCTATGTTAATCAAACATGTGCTTGCTTTGCCTTAAGTTATCTAGAGATCACTTTTTCTCTTGCCTAAATAGCATAGCATCTCAAAAATCTTGTTAGAGTATTGTGGGTAACCAGCTCTCCAAATATTGACTAGATCATAAAAATACATGATAACAATTATAAAATTTAATTCTTAAACGTTTTGTGCAAGATAAACTCTGTTAATTCTAGAAATCTAGAACTTACTCTATGATACTATCTATTAATAAGCATCAATCCCACACATATTTCAGGGACTAGAGTTTTAATATTTATTAAAACCTCAAGGAAAGCCAGGAGTGGTATCACAAATTTAAAAATACAGTACTTGGGAGAATGAGGCAGAATTCCAAGGCTGCCACCTTGTCTCAAAAAGCCAAAACAAAACAAAATAATACTCCTATGATAAATGTATGGGCTTCTACAAGATAGCCAGCTTCTTTGACTTGGCAAAAGACAATAAAAAGTTGGTAAATTACATTTACAACTTAGATCTAACAACTATTAATGATATAATATTTCATTTAAAATTTAAGTTTAAAATTACTAAGGGAAAATCAGTAACAAGTCTGCTTACAAAAAATGAGAGATAATTTTAATTTTGTTGCTTTGAAATACATGCATTTACTTTTCCTCTGTACTTGACATTTTTAAGTACATTGTAGCTAGAGTTTTCCTGCCTTGCCCACAGTCAGGACAAATCTTTCTCACCAGCCAGTCCCACAGCCGCTCAGACCCGACCAAGTAAACACGGAGACTTATATTGCTTTCAAACTGTATGGCCGTGGCAGGCTTCTTGCTAACTGTTCTTACAGCTTAAATTAATCCATTTCCATTAATCTATACCTTGCCACGTGGCTCGTGGCTTACCGACATCTTCACATGCTGTTTGTCATCGTGGTGGCTGGCAGTGTCTCTGACTCAGCCTTCCACTTCCCAGCTTTATTCTCCTCCTTGTCCCGCCTACACTTCCTGCCTAGCCAATGGCCAATCAGTGTTTTATTTATTGACTAATTAGCAACACATTTGCCATACAGAACATCCCACAGCAGTACATGGTTATGGATATTTCCATTTACACTCTAATAATTGTTGGATTTTTGTTTAATAATAAAATGAAAGCATAAAATCTTCATGTCATCCTGACTTTTTACTTAAAAGTTCTGCTTTTTTTCCTCAATTTTTTCTAGTATTGTGATGATTCTGACAGTTCATGTGTGAAGAAATTAGTATACCAAATATTAATGCCACACCCCACTATGGGTGTGGGAAAATATTGAACAAATCTGCTAAAAAGAAAAAAGGCAGGGAGTGGGTCTATCAGCAGTAATTACTTTGTTCATCAATATCAATTGTTTACTCATCCCCAGCAGCTAATTCTATACCTTTCGAAAGAATGTCACTGGGAGAGCCTTTTGGTTTTGCTTACTTACTACAGTAAGCCTTGTTTGTTGCTGTTAAATTCTTGCAGCTGTTGGTTTTCCATACAAAGGGACAGTCTCTGTGAAAGCTGGGGTGATATTGCACTGGGTATAACTTTGTATTAGACAGGAAGAAAATTTTTGTTAAGAAAATGAAACTGAATGAAGTACATAGTAGTCAAGAAGATCTGACCTCTGACCTCTTACATCAGATCTTTTGCAAATTAGGTGTATGAGATTTAGGAAGCCATGTGGCTCCTTTAAGTGTATCCTCTTTCTTGTCTGTAAATTAAAGGAGTTGGATTAAGCTACAAGAGTTCTACTTCTTTTTTACTTGGTGACTATGGGATTTTTTTTTTTTTTTGGTATTTCGAGACAGGGTTTCTGTGTAGTTTCGGTGTCCATCCCAGATCTCGCTCTGTAGACCAGGTTGGCCTGGAACTCACAGAGATCTGCTTGGCTCTGCCTCCCAAGTGCTGAGATTAAAGGCATGTGCCACCACTGCTAGGCTTATTTTGTCTTTTCTAATTGACTGAACACTCCATCAGTTCTTGTGATTTTCGTTTTTTTTTTTCCATTTTTAGAGGTTTTTTATTATCCTACAGAGGAATAAAATACAAAAGATGTCAAATAAAGATTAATTTCAAAAATTTAGGAAGAAATAATAGTTCCATGGAGAAACAGTGAAATCCATATTCTGAAAAAAATATATATAGAGAGAGAAGTCAAGTATGTATGACAGTTTCTGCTGTTTCACATCAAGCTAAGTTGAATGAAAGCTGTGTTAACTTTCTGGAAATACTTTAAAAGAAATTTTAATTGCGACTTTCAAAGATGAAATTGGGTAATACTCAAATTGGTTATTATGTGATCATCTCAACACAGGGAGTTTATTATTCTTCAAAACAATGGGTGGTTGGGGACTGGAGGGATGGTTTGGTGGATAAGAGCATTTGCTGTTATTGCAAAGGGTAATGGTTCAGTTCCCAACAACCATACAGGTAACTCCAGTTCCAGGACATCCAATACCCTCTTCTGGACACTATTTTGACCCAATGGCAAATCTACTGCCCACATCTAAATATGTTACTATCATTCAGAAATTTATACTGCAAAGCACAATAATAGCTTTAACCTGATTGATTCATTGATCAGTTTGCAAAAACTCAAAAGAAATGTATATTGTAATTGACAGAAATAATTTTAAGTCACATAAAATGTTACATTGTATCCTTCATCAATCCTATAAATATCATTATCTTTTCATTTAAATGGAAGATTTAGCTTAAGAATCTTTAAGAAGTCTATTTTTTCTTTGACTTAGATGTTCACATTTGACTGGCAGGCATAAGGATACAAATATAAATGCCATGCTAACTCCTTGTCTCTCTCGAAAAACAGAATCAACAGCTGTATAGCGACTTCATATAATCCAGTGTAAAATTTCATATACTACAATTGTCTTGTAGTTTGCCTAGCTACTTATACTCCAATATTTTTCACCTACTGAGTGTCCAAAGTTTGGGTGTCTGCTCATTTTGGTCTCAAGGAATATATTGTCACTAATCTAAGCCGATTTTTTCTTCATAGAGAAATGTAAGGTTCTTGGACAGATTTGCATGCTAACAAAAACAAATGTATAGAACCGAATATCTGAGACTGTGTTTTCTAGAGTGAGGGCAATCATTTTTGCAAACATGAAAGTATTTATAAAGATAACAGGACAGAAGGAATGAACATGACTTTTTATTGACATTGTGGGACCTCTAAATTAACTCTTAAAACTAACTCTTAATATCTTAATATTCATAGCTCCACTTTAAATGGTATGTTAAAGTACTCTTACTATTTTGAGCTACCTATGATATTTAAATAATCTATAATAAACTTAATTACATTAATTTTTGTATGTATACACACACGTGTATCATGGTGTGCATGTGCAGGTCAGAGGGCAACATATAGGAGTGTGTTCTTCTTCTACTATGTCCTGAGAGTCAAACTAAAATCACCAAGCGTGAGGGAAAGGAATTTTATCTTCTAAGCCATCATGCTGGCCCAGGTAATTTTATAATTGTAGGCACAACAATCCTGATAAAAATATTTAATTGGATAGAAGAAAAGATAATACAGAAACAACCCAAATACATTGTATGAATTCTTCTCCAAAATGATAAATTTCTACCTAAAAGGTTAGAGTTAATGTTTCCTATCTATTATAGAGGGTAAATGTTTTTTCTTATATTTTTATTTACCATAATATTTCCAAACAGAGGTGTGTATACTTCATTTGGTGCTGAGCAACAAATTAATTTTGAAAAGATTCATTGTATTATTTTTTTTAATTACCTGTATGGGGATGTGTGACTGTGTGTGGGTATGTGCACCTAACTACAAGAGATCACTAAAGCCAAGAGAGGGTGTTGAATCTACTGAAGTTGGAGTTATAGGTTGTTGTAAACTGCTACTTGAATGCTGGAACCAGGACTTTCAGTAACAATAAAGTACTCTTAAACACTGATCTACCTTTCCAGCTAGCTCCTCAACTACTTAATTTTTAAGCAAATTTTACTTATATGCTTCAATGTTTTGAGTATATACTCTCACATTTTCAGTGCTATAGAAATCTTTATGTAAAATATTAAAAATTAATAGATACTTTGGCATTCTGAAGATTTAATCATAGAGACACAGCTTGAAACTACATATCACTTTATATTTAATCCTCAGAAATGTAAAAGTATGTCATTGCAAAAAGATAGCACAAATAGTAGAGTGTCAAGTCCTCCAAATGATACGTCATCCATTATTTGGTTCATGAGAGATAAGTTTTGGTCTGACTGACAGGTAGGGCAGGGGCAAGACTGGTCCAGCCAGTCTCTCCCTGGGGCTGAGCAGGATGGTGAGTGTTGACAGCCCAGACCTCTCCTGTCCACCTGAGAGAAGCACACTGAGTCAGAAGTCTTGTCAAAGCAGGAACTTGCTTTATTGCATCAGGAGTGGACTTATATATATTGGGGTGATGAGGGGGGCTGGATGGATGAGGATAGCGGGCCAATGAGATGATACCATCTCAGCAGTTACTAGGCAGAGGCAATTCTAGGTTGGGTAGTGCTGAGTCACTTGTATGCGGAAGTCATGTCCGAGGACAGGTTGCCAAACTCGAGCTAGGCTCGGGAAGTTACACTGGGCCTCACGCCCAGACCTTATGGGGCCCAACAGATAAGTAAATGTAGGTGACAAATAAGGGCAATATAGGTATAGAATTGTGTTTTTCCAAGCTTACACATCCTCAGAAATAAGGTCCAAACTACTAATTGTTTCACAGGTGATCTTTTTATTTGTGTCATCATTTGTCCAAATCTTTATATTGTTAGTTCCCCAGTTCAGTTTTGCCTACATTATTGGATGTATACTCTGCTAGATACTAGTGTGGGGTATTGAGCAAGATAATGGTAACTTTGCCAAATGTAAAAGGGTTGGATAGTGTTACTGTAATTCTTACTTAATAACTGTTTTTGTTGTATATAATCTTACCATGTTAAAGTTAAAACCTTCCTTTTTAATTAAACAAAAATGGGGAAATGCTGTGGAATAATCCTTTTGTACACTGTAAAGATTTGTCACTCAAATTGGTTTGATTAAAAAGCTGATTGACCTGTAACAGGGCAGGAAGTATAGGAGGGGCAACCAAACTGGGGATGATGGGAAAGAGAAGGGAAGAGTCAGGAGTCACCAGCCAGATGCAGAGGGAGCAGGAGACGAATATGCCATGATAATAAAGGTACTGCCACATGGCAAAGTGTAAATAAAGAATATGGGTTAACTTAAAATGTAAGAACTAGTTAGTAATAAGCCTGAGCTAGTGGCTGAGCATTTATAACTCAAAAAAGATAATGGTTTGTAAAAAAACAAAAAAAAAACCCACAAAAAAAACCTCTTCTCATAAATTTATAATCATTTCTTTCCTTCCATAATCTCTACTATTATCCTAGTCTATACAATTATAGACTCTGCATGTACTGTCTTATTTATTCAGTATATTTAAAAGACAGCAATAGTAGTTCTCTGTTGCTTACAGAAATTTCTCTAACACTCAATAAGTATGCATACAGTAGGATTTGGATATTTTAGAAGACAAATTAGACAACAAATCCCTGTTTCGTTTTTAAAGATTATTATATGTATATTTGGCCTATATATGTGTATTTGCACCATATGTATACCTATAGCTAATCATAAGCCATTATATGAGTGCTGAGAACTGAACTCAGGTCTTCTGCAAGAATAGTAAGTACTTTTAACTACAGAAATATCTCTCTAATCCCTTGGAAACAAATCTCTTGATGTCATAATGGACGCCATCCAAAATCTTATCCAATTTTACACATTCAAAGAAGTTATTTTCAACACTATTTCACAAATATCATAGTCCTAGCCTGAATGATCTATTTGTAATTCTGAGAATTTGCCTGAAGTCTTTGTGATGTCCTAAACTCTAACTCAAACTGATTTTACCCATAGATCTATATTATACTGGTGTTAAGATATTATTTAAATATTGCTGAAATAGCTCAAGTACACAGTTAGGGCCTTAAGCTTGAAGTAATTAAGATATTGGGACTCAGAACTCATTTACCATGGAAGTTAAAAGTAATGCAGAAGGGGATTGTATTGATGCTAGGACAGACAATCACTCTCTGAAAACTGACATCAGGGCCCCTTTGCAGAGGACAACATCCCCATAGTTCATTGAACATAGAGAGCTCAAGCTGGTACCTGCATGGAGCCTTCACCCATACATTCTAATCTCTTCAGTGTGGGAAGGTACACTTCTGTATACAGAAAAGAAACCTGGATATCAACCCACCCACAAAACCCTTGACCTACAATCTGTCCTCCTTGCAAGATTTGCTGGAGCAATGGTGGTTCAGAACATGTGGGAGTGGCCAATCAATGTTTGGTTTTAACTTGAGGCTCACACCATGAGAGGGAGATCATGCCCTATACTGCCTGGATGGCCAGGAACCGGAGACTTGATAGCCTGGAGACCTTGAGTAGAGCCAAATGTGATTGGAAAAAAAAATCAATAAAATGATTCCTAATGATATTCTGCTATACCCATCATACCCATAGATTGGTACCATTGTCCAATAGTCATCAGAGAGGCTTCCTTGGCAGCAGATGGGAGCAGGTGCAGAGACCCACAGCCAAATATTATGCAGAGAGAGTCTAAATTGGAGATCTCCATCAGGTCCCTCCCTTAGAGAGCAGAGAATCCCATGGAAGAGGGGGAAAGATTGTAGGAATTGGAGGGGATGGAGGACACCAGGATAACATAGCACATTGAATCAACTAAGCTGGGCTCACATGGGCTCAGAGACTGAAGTGGCAAGCTCAAGGTTGTATGGGTTTGCACCATGTCCTCTGAGAATATGTTATGACTGTTAGCTTGGTGTTTTTATGGTACTCCTAACAGTGGGAGAAGGTGGTACCTCTGATATTTTGCCTGCTTTGGGGATTCTCTTCCTCCTATCAGGTTGCCTTGTCCAGCCTCAGAATAAGGGCTTTTGCCTTGTCTTATTGTATTTTGTTTTGTCCTGTTTGAGTTTCATCTCTTGGTGGCCTGTTCTTTTCTGAAGAGGAAGTGGAATGGATCTGAGGTAGAGTAGAGTTGGGGGGATCTGGCAGGAGTGAAGGGAGGGTAATTTGTGGTTGAGATGTATTGTATGAGAGAAGAATATATTTTCAATAAAAAAGAAATGTAACAGGGAAAATTAGTCTTAAACTTTCAAATTATTTCATCTTTTTTGCTCTTGTACCAATTCCACAATGATTAATATGAATTTTCTTTGAGTCATTTATCTTAATTATTTTCCTATTCATAATTTCTTAATATCTAACTCAAAAGAAGGATGAGTCCAGTTCAAATTAATTATTATTGTTCGAGTAATTTGTAAATTTTGTTTTGAATGCAATACAAAATGTTATAATTATGAGTTTTGAAGAGAAGATGAAAACTTACCATATTAATTAAAAATGTGAATCTTGTCCAAAGTTCAATACTGTTCTGGATAAATTTCCTATATATTTCTTATATCATGATTTATACCTTCCTTTCAAAGTTTAAAAATCTTACAAATATATTTAAGTAAAATATTGCATTATCTGTTCCCTGGGTATTTAAATTTTCACTATCTTTAGAAGGTCAATGTTAATCAGATATACCCAGAAAAAAATAGTACTTCAGTCAATGGAAGGTGTAACTATATTCTACCCAGCTATTCTGACCCATTTGTCCAAAGTGTTTTCTTTTGTTCATTCACGCTTTTTTTTTGCCATGGTTTAATTACGTCTTATGTTTTTCCCTGTTCTAAGTGTTTTTAAAAGCCTTTTTCACATCCTGAAACAGAGTCTAGCTGGGTTGTGAAAGTAGGCCTTCACAAAATCCACAGTTGAGGAAATCCTTCATCTTAACTTCTAGAAAAGCTGTGACTATAGGCAACTACCATTGTGTCCTGAACTCATGGTTTAATGTCAAAACAGAATGGCTGATGATGTTTAAAAATGAAATGATGCTTCTTACCATCGGGAAACTGAAATGGAAAAACAGATTGAGCATACTGTTCAGTGGTAGAGTGCTTCTTAGCATATTGAGATTCCGGTGTACACTCCCAGCACTAAAGGCAATGAGATGAGGATGGTTTGTGCCACAGATTTCCTTTAGAGCACTAGCCTGAATGTTCTTCCTGACCTTATTAAAGCTGAAAACTATGGGAAATGTCAACATCAAACTTAATTCTATCTAATATTTAAATAGAAAAATTAAATGAAAGTAGAAATCTTCTTAGTCATCTCTATTTTTAAACCTTCAGAAAGACATGCAAAATCTGCATCTTGATTTTGCTTGATATGATCAGCAGCTCCATGCATACTGAGGGGTCTCATGTAGAATCTACCTTTATCTCTTGCACAGATCCTTCTCTCAGACTTTCTTAAATTTCTCGAGGCAAGGGTTTGCAGTTCCTCTACATTGAATAGCTTATCCTTACATTTTCACTCCTCCCCCACTAACAATTCTAATAAGCACCAGGAAGCACTTATGTAAATAGCTCTTCATCATATTCCATTTGAAACAGAATTTGTATGATTCCAAATCCATTTCCCTGCCCACCTTCTAACATATGTCTTTAAATTCACTTATCTGAGAAAGGCATGAGTAAGCATGCTGTTTGGCAGATAAACTTGTGTAAGAGGATTAGTAAATTGTCACAATTTGACTCAAAGCAGTTAAAAGTCACAGGGAACATTGGCCTCCAATTTTCAAACGGAGTCACCTTTTGCACCTTTACCAACTCATCAATTGTTAAACAATATGTATGGTATTTGTATCATTTCTTTTCATCTCATTTTCATATTAATGATTTCCTCAATATCTATCTCAGAATGTAAAAACACAGTCCTATATCACACATTAATGTAAAGCCTTACGTCTAATGTCTAATTTATACTTGAACCAAAAACTTTTATTAAATTCAGAGACAGAATTCAGTCTGTTTTCATGTGACAACATTGTTAATTAGCAAATGTTAAAAAAAACCCGAATTTTATTTTATATGTCTGATGCTAAAGAAATAGGAAATAGGTGACATAATCCACCTGTGTTTTAGGTAAATTCATGAAAAGAGTGAGTTGTATGATACACAGCTGTAGCTTGAGTTTTTCTGCCTGGCCCACAGTCAGGACAAATCTCTCTCACCCACCAGTCCCACAGCCACTCAGACCCAATCAAACACAGAGACTTATATTGCTTACAAACTGTATGGCCGTGGCAGGCTTCTTGCTAACTGTTCTTATATCTTAAATTAATCCATTTCTATAAATCTATACCTTGCCACATGGCTCATGGCTTACTGGGATCTTCACATGCTGTTTCTCATCGTGGTGGCTGGCAGTGTCTCTCTGACTCAGCCTTCCACTTCCCAGCTTTATTCTCCTCCTTGTCCCGCCTACACTTCCTGCCTAGCCAATGGCCAATCAGTGTTTTATTTATTGACTAATTAGCAACACATTTGTCATACAGAACATCCCACAGCACACAGCAGGTGAAACTTTAGAGAAATGGATAAAAGAAAAGCAGGTTTCTATGTTTAAAGTCAATCTGTTTTTTTAAATGAGATTCTTAATTAGGGAATCAAAACCTTATAATATGAATCAGAAGGAATGAGAGTGACTTATTCACTCTTGTCACAAGAATGTGGTGTGTATAGAAATCTATGCAGGGACTTTTGAACATGCTGATTTATTGTGGTAGTTTCCAAAAGATGGAAACTATCAAGTGTTGTTTTATCCTATAGTCACATTACTGAAATGTAGTTACAAATTTGATACTTACTAGAAAAACATTTTATTTGAGAAATTTATATGATGGTTAATTTCACGTTGTTCTGAAAAGTTTTACAAAACATTTTATTAATCAGTTCTAAAAGATTGGCATTGTGCTTTCATTATAATTTAATTCATCAAAATCAAATCAGCAAGAATGTAGTAAATTTTTATTTTGTAAAAATATGTACTATGTACTGAGGATAATAGGGAATAAAAGGCATATATATATATATATATATATATATATATATATATATATATATATATGATATAGCTTTTGCCCTCCAGGGAATCATAGTTTATTAAATATGAAAATAATCAAGTCATTTTGATAAAAAGTAAAATGAAATACATAGAATATGGAATTTGCTTGAATTTATAGGGGTCATTTGTGTTCATTTTATTTATCTACACACCAGTTGAATCTACCTGCTTTCTGGGTATCATATAGGTATTGTATTTGTTGGATTTTGGATTTCCAACATTGTCTTTTGCAGAGGTGCAGTTAAGAAAGATGCAGAAAGATGTTTTCTTTATAGTAATATTACAATCTGCCTTGGTTGAATTTTTCTTTTTTAATTGAGTACATAAAAACTTAAATATATTATCTGTGAAATCTGAAATAAGAAGAAAATACTCAATAACTATGTTAGCTATTTCCATACCACTATTGGATTTTTAGCTGGCTACTTATTCCTGGTATTTAGACCTCTGTTTTTCAACTTGTGTCTATCTATTCCAAAATCCTCTGGTCCTTCCTTTGACTGTAAGTTCCCAGATACATCCAGGCTCAAATATTGACACTATGGAAAAAAAATCTGCTAATACTGGAATAGAGGAAGGAGAAGAAGCTTAGGTAAAAGGAACAAAAAATATTTTCAGCAAAATCATAAAAGAAAACTCCCATAAGTTACAGAAAGAGATGCCTATGAAGGTACAAGATGCATAAACAATACCAAATAGACTAGATCAAAAAGAAATTCTACAGAACACATAACACATAATAATCAAAACACTAAACATATAGAACAAAGAAATTACATTAAAGGTTGCAAGGGGAAATAGTAAGTAACATATAATGGCAAAGCCATCAGAATAACACCTGAGTTCTTAGTGGAGACTGTAAAAGCCAGTAAAGCCTGGATGGATGTCCTATAAATTCTATGAAACCATAGATGTGAGCCCAGACTGTGGGGTCCTTCCCCACTGGGAACTTAGGTCACCTCTGAAGAGGTGGCCTAGAACTGAGGAAAGATTTCCCAGCCTTCCTCTTACCCAGAGACAATCAAATACAGCCAGAAGTCATTTATTGTTAGGCAGTAAGCCTCTTTTATAGCAGAAAACCTCAGAACCCTAGGAGGGGGTGGAAGGAACAAACCCATTGTTTTAAAGGTCACCCTATACTCATTTCCTTTTTTACGAGCTGTTTATGCACTGACATCATCTCCTGATCTTTGTATCTTATCACTGTGAACAACATGGGCTAACTTCCTCTCAGCACCATCTCTGTAGTTCATGTAGGCCCCACACCAGACTACTAAACCCAACAAGCTTTCAATCACAAGAAGTGGAGAAAAAAATATTCCAGGATAAAACCCAAATTTAAGCAGTATCTATCTACACATACAGCTCTAACAGAAGTTACTAAAAGAAAAATTTAACATGAAATGGTTAACTACACCCAAGAAAACACAAGGAATAAATAATCGCAGACCAGCAAATCAACAGAAGGGCAAAAACCCCACATCGTAACAACAAAGTAACAGAATGAACAAACACTGCCCATTGATAACTCTCAAAACCAATGGTTTTAATTCTCTAATAATAGGACACAGATTAACAGAATGATTGTGAAAACAGGACTCATGCTTCTGTTTCATCCAAGAAACACTCCTTAACATCAAGGATAGACATCATGTCAGAGTATAGGGATGTAAAAGATGGTACAAGAAAATGGACTCTAGAAGCAAACCAGTATAGATGTTTTAATGTCTGACAAAATAGATTTTATCCCAAAAACTGATCAGAAGAGATAGGGAAAGAGAATACTAAATATTCAGCAATGGAACAATCCATTGAGAGGACATAACCATTCTCAACATATTTCCTCAAACACAAGGGCAACCAAGTTCATAAAAATACTACTACAGTTTAAATCACTAATGACCCTCACACACTTATTTTTGAGAAATATCCATACATCATTCTCCTCTTACAAATAGATAGTTCAGGCCGGGCGTTGGTGGCGCACGCCTTTAATCCCAGCACTCGGGAGGCAGAGGCAGGCGGATCTCTGTGAGTTCGAGGCCAGCCTGGGCTACCAAGTGAGTTCCAGGAAAAGGCGCAAAGCTACACAGAGAAACCCTGTCTCGAAAAACCAAAAAAAAAAAAAAAAAAAAAAAACAAATAGATAGTTCATCCAGATAAAAACTAGACAGAGAAGTATACTGAAGCTTAATGGCATCATAACTCAAATGAATCTAACAGATATTTATAGAACATTTCACTTAAACACAAAAGAAAATACCTTGTTCTCAGCACCTTACAGAATTTTCTCCACTATTGACCACATACTTGAATACAACTCAAGTCTGAACAGATACAAGAAAATTGAAAAAAAAATCCTGCTTCCTATCTGCCAACCACAGATTAAAGCTGGATGTCAGCAACAGAAAGCCTAAAAACTCATGGAAACTGAGCAACTCACTACTGAATAAAAAATGGTTCAACAAGACAGAAATTAAATACTGTCTAGAACTGAATGGAAATTATTATACAACATACTCAACTTATGGGACAAAAATGAAGGCTGTTCTAGGAGTCAAGTTCATAGTAATAAGTGCCTTCCAAAAAATAAAAAATTGGAGTGATTGAAAGGACCAAGCAGATGCCACAACAGGCTGCTCAGTATTCTCTCAGAGATCAGGCCCCAATTTCAGTTTCCTGATACTTAAGCAAGCAGTTTCTGGGAGAGTCATGAACAAAAGACATAGTCCTTGCACTAGCTCCCTTTCTGCATGTACTCAGACTGTTCAAGGTTCAGCCAGTTGTTTACTTTCTGGGACCCTTCACCAACTTAGAGCAACATGCATGGGTCAATGTGAACATGCTAGGCCAGCCTGCCTCCATGGCAGCTCAAGGACAGAGCCTGGACCACTGAGTCAGCCCCCACAGTTAGCATGTGCAAGGCCAGCCAGCCCCCATGGCAGCTCAAGGACAGGGCCTGGGCCACTGAGTCAGTCCCCACAGTCATCATGTGCAAGGCCACACAGCCCCCATTGCAGCTCAAGAACAAAGCCTGGGACTTGTCCCAGACAGCCCCCAAAATGATAATTGTAACCCCCAACCAATAAATTCAAAGGTTACATACCCTCACCCAATTAAAAGAGAACAGAGACTTTCAAAAATAAAAATAAACCAATCCAAGTTGCACCCATGCCAAAACCCCAACCCCCACAACTGCCCTGAAGGGCTTGTGGTTTTTGCCTTTAAATAGCTAGCCTCACAAAGAAAGAGCAACTCCTCCCTGCCTCACTGTATTGGGTGTAGGAATGAGTTTCCTGCCTAGGCTTGTATCTATAGAATAAACCTTGTTGTTGCATTCTGGACATCCTTGGTCTTCAGTGGTCTCTTTGGGGTCACGATCTGAGCATAACAGTGATCTAATATTAAGAACATAATTGCATATCTGTAAGCTATAGAGTAAAAAGAAAAAAAATACCACCATAAGGAGTAGACAGCAAGAAATACTCAAACTCAGGGCTGAACTCAATAAAATAGTAACAAACAAACAAACAAAAACACAAAGAATCAATGAAACAAAGAGTTGGTTCTTTGAGAACCCTTAGCCAAGTTAACTAAAAGACAGCTAAGATAGAAATTAATAAAATAAGAGATGAAAAGAACATAACAGATAAAGGAGAAATTCAGAGAATCATAAGAATATATTTTAAAAATCTGTCCTCCACCAAATTGGAAAACCCAAAATAAATAGATAAATTTCTCAATATATATCACCTACCAAAGTTAAATCATGATCAGATAAGCAAGTTAAGCCGACCTATAACCCCTAGTGAAATAGAAATACTCATTAAAAGTCTCCTACCCCCAAAATGTCAAGGGCCAGGTGGATTCAGTACAGAATTCTAACAAATTTTAAAAGGATAATTAATGCCAATAATCCTCAAAATGTTCTTCAAAATAGAAACAAAAGGAACATTTCGCAACTCATTTTATGAGGCCACAGTTACCCTGATACCTAAGGCACACAAAGACACAATGAAAAAGAAAATTACCGACCAATTTCCCTTATGAACATAGATGCAAAATTTTTCAATAAAGTACTTGCAAACTGAATCCAAGAACACATCAAAAAGATCATTCACCATGGTCAAGTAGAAGTCATACCAGAGATGCAAGGATGGTTCAGCATATGTAAATTCATAAATAATCCACCATACAAGCAGACTGAAACATAAAAACCATATGATCATCTCATGAGATACAGAAAAAGGACTTTGATAAAATCTAACACTCCATCATGATAAAAATCCTGGAGAGATTAAGGATACAAGGGCTATACCTCAACATAATAATGACAATTTAAAACAAGCCCACAACCAACAAGGACCTAAATAGAAAGAAACTCAGAATTTTCACTAAAATCAGGTATTCCAGACCCCAAAATACAAACATGGTATGTATTTGCTTATTTGTTGATGTTAGCTATTAAGTTTTTGATAAGCAGACTACAGTCTGTATAACCACAGAGGTAAGGTACAGAGTAAGTGATTAGTGGAAGGGAAATCTCTCTAGGAAAGGAAAATAGAATAGATAGCTAGGGATGGATAGGGGTGGTGAGTAGACAATGGAAGGATCAAACAAGGTGGGGTAAGGAAGGGAAGTGGCGGGGATATGACAGGAAGGTAATATAGGGAACGACATCCAAAACTAAGGACCATTTAAGGGATCACATGGAAACCTAATACTGTAAAGCTTCTTAAAACATATACATACATGAAAGAAATCCAACTGGAATTGCCAAATAATGGGGAAAATAGAGCCCCAACTAGACGTCTCTCCACCAAATGAAGCCTCCAGTTCAGGGAATGGATTACATATAATTGAGTTCTTGGTCAAAAGGACCCCATGGAAGGAAACCTCCAAACTACCTAGGTTATTGCCAAATCTCTTGATTATTCTATAAAAACTGATGATAAGCTCTGTTGTTGAAGATAACACCTATATAACACACTGAACATGGAGAAGTCAAGCAGGTGTCTACATAGAGCCTTCATCCTTTACTGACTAATATTTCTGGTATTAGAAAGTATTCTGCAACACCACCAGAGGAGAAAGATAACCACCAACCCAGATATAAACCCTGACATCCACAATGGTAACCTGTCTTCAAGATACATTTATACAATAATGGCGTAAACCTGTGGGAATAACCAACCACTATTTAACTGGATTTAAGGCCCACTCCATGAGACAGAACCCATGCCTAACATTGCTCAGGTAACCAAAAACCTGAGACCAGATAGGTCATTGTCCTCAGGAAAAACAAAATATTATTGTTTGACTAAAGGAGTGTAGCAGTTAAATGACTCCTAATGACATTCTGCTATACTCACAGATCAGTGTCTTGCTCAGCCATCATCAGAGAAACCTCCTCCTGCAGTAGATAGGAACAAATACAGAAACTCACAGCTGGACAATGTGCAGATTGTGAGAGGCCTTGGAATGCTCAGTCCCAAATGAGATGTCTCCAGCAATTCCCTTCCCTTGTGACTCAGGAAACTCTATGAAAGAAAAGGCAGAAAGACTGTAAGAGTCAGAGAGGACGAACATCAAGGAAACAAAGCCTTCTAGGCACAACAAGACAAATGCACATAGGAACTCATAGATACTATGGCAGCATGCATAGGGCCTGCACAGGTCTAAGCCAGATGAGGTCCTAGTACTGTGAGTAGAAGTGGACACAGTCCCTCATCCCTAACCTTGAAGCTATCTCCAATTGATAATTACTTGCAAAAGAAAGAATAATTTTTTTTTCCAGAGGAGTTTTACTAAGTACTCAAGCCACACTTAAGAACAGGCCCCATGCTCACCAGTAGGGATTTAGGAGTAATTGGGGAAGGGGAAACCATAATCAAAATATATTCTATGAAAAATAGTCTATTTTCAATTAAAAACATTTTCAAAATAAATTAAAAATTAAAAAAAACTGACTTCTCACTGTGGAAATATTCAAACATGTCTAAAAAGTAGCATGATGAAGATTCATGTCTTTACAAGCCAGTTTTGGATAGGGCCATGTGGATTATGCTAAAGTCAATCCCAGGTGTCTTTCATTTTGTGCCATTTGTTGTTGTGTTCCTCTAATGGATGAGAAAGTATAACAACAACAATGTCACTTGCTACTAAAATATATTAATATATTCTTATTCTTCTGGTGGTACTGGAAATCCAACTCAGGGCCTTACTCATGCTAAATAAGTGCTCTACCTCTGAACTACACCTACTTGTAGTAAGTTTTAGAATAATGGGACACTTATGACCAGTAAACCTTCAGGTGCTGACAACTTACCCATGTAAGTTGCTTTGTTCCCAGTTGATCAAATGATGAATCAAGTATCTGAGGATTGGAGTCATGGGTTTTGTAGTGATTATGGCTGTGGAAGATGGTCCCCTCTCATGTTGAGTTCTTCTCATTTTTTTCTTAACTTTGAGCAGCTCATTTTATTTATAATGGGTAAGTTTTAGAGACTAGTTCTGCAAAATTCTTCAATATGCTTCTAACACAGCACAGCTGTTAAATGAACCAACCTGGCATTTAACTTGATAAGCATCCTTATCCATGACTCCGATACCATTTGCAGCTTTTCAGATTTAGCCAAATTATTCAATCTCTAACTCAAATATTCTTATTGGATAAGAAGTTTATAATAGTACATATTTCTTAATGTTTTTGTAACTAAAATGAAATACAAAACATGAAGCATTCTGGACACTTAGTAGGTGATCAATAAATGTTATCTATACTCAAAATATAACTAGTCATTTAATGCTTAATTTTTCTTCCTTTGGCTTTCTCATGATTCACTTCAAACACAGGACTCAGAGGAATCGAGTCTGATTTGGACAAAACCCTGCATCCCTTAGGACTAGTTTTCATAATACCAGAAGGTGATATTGAAACTGCCAAAGGAGGAAAGCAATCAATAGTCATATCCAGTTGTGATTTCTATGAACTACAATAAAGATCAACACGGCAAGATATACCTAAAGGTGCAACTTTGGCAAGTGTGTCTTGAAAGTAAACAACTGGGTTATTTAAGAACAGGGAAACTATGCCTGGTATTGTAAATCTGGCCAATCACCATGGCTCAGTGATTTCATAGATCTCAGAGGAGAACCTATTACTACCACATTCCTAAGTCAGTATTATTCCTAACTGCATTTTTAAATATGTATTCTTATTGACACAGTTAAGTGTAGCTCTCACATCTCATCAATAAAACTTCTTTTTTAAGTAGAAGGAGGCCATTACAGATAACCACAACTATTCAAAATGCAGAGAACTGACTATGGAGTACCCAGATGCAATGGGCATAACCTCAGCACAAATATTAAGCTTTTTTGCTGAACACTTCAGAAATTTGACTTCATGGTTGGATTCCTCCTTCATTATGGCCCTATAGTGAGGCTAAGTAACATGACAGCAAGAATGTATGGCTGAGCAAAGTTGTATGCCTCATGGCAGTCAAGAAGTTGAAAATGATAGCTAAAGAGAGGGTTCCAGGAGATGATACAGCCAACAAAGATACATCCCCAGTGATTTACTTCTAATAGGCTCCATACCCCAAAGTTCCCATCACCTCTCAATATGCCATCAAATAATGAATCCATCAGTGTTTTAATCTGTTGAATAGATAAGTACCTCTCAGTGATTTAATCTACCAGTGAGGTATTAGGTCTTCAACACATGAAACTTTTGTGGGATAATCCATACCTAAATTAAAACAAGGAGCAACAAACAAACACAAAAAAGTCACTGTTTTGTCTATACCTTAAGTCAACCTCATTTTACTTCTGTTAACATAGTTATAATAAATATACATACAGGTAACTCACAGTCCCAGAAAGTTTCGGTATTTCTAAGTAAAATTTTAAAATTACTTCTCAGCATACAGAATCTCTGTAAACTCCTTAACAAGTAAAACATAATATAAGTAGGTATTTACCAGTTTTAAACATTCTTTTCTACAGATAAAGTATTAAAAAGGCCTGTAATTTAAAGGAAGGAACACTGTGCCTATCTTTGCCCTTGTTATGCACTGAGGCAATTCAATTGACTTGCGATGAGCACGTACTGATCATTAGGCTAGCAGTCGAGCAAGAACAAAGTGAACCGAATTTAATGAGTAGCTGGGCATTTGAGAAATTTAAGACTTCTAATAGAACACTATCATAGAAATTGTACCAACAAATGTTTTCCAGTGCCTAATAGATGAATATGCCATCCAAGTAGTCTTAAGAGATCTTTAGTTCTGATGTCTAACTTATCCCAGGGCACCTATCTAGAAATAGATATTCTTTTTACCTTTATACCTCCATGAATCTACCTTGTTGGGTTTTTTGTTTTGTTTTGTTTCATTTGGTTTGTTTGTTTGTTTTTCCTAATTGATTTGAACTACTTTGAAAATTCTACTGGAGTTTTTGGATTTTTAATTTACTGACTTAATGTAGTAGTGAACATAATTTGTCATCCAAATAAAGACACAATTAGAGAATGAGTGAAGAATTATTGATAACTATGCTAGGAAAAGAAAAATAAACCATGATTTACATTGGTAAACCACTAGATATATTTTGGTTTTATTCCATAGAAGTTGATCTAGTGCCTATGATACCCAATTCAGCTAAATTCATTTAACATATTAATTACATACTAATATTCTTTTTTAAAATCTTCTATTCAATCTAATGAGAGTCATAATCATAATGATATTTTAAACAGAAAGTAAAAATAAACAAAAACGAGGCAGTTAATTCTGGTGTGGTAGTTCATGCCTAGGATCTCAACACTCACTAGGCTGCAAGTAAGAGGATATTCATAGTGAATTCCATGGCAGTCTGGGGTAACTTAAGACCTGTCTCAAAAAAAGGCAAAATCATTAACATAATAACTAAATGATGAATAAATAAGTAAATAAGTAAACACTCAGTCACCATTGTAAGTAAAGACACAAATTCTTATTTTCTTATTAGAAATTTGTCATTTTATTTTATTTTTTTTAACATGAAAATAATCTCATCAAATTTATTAACACACATTCCTGACAAGGAATTTTGCTTTAACCAATGAGATGTAAAACTGTGAACTTGATATTTCAAACTTAATACTGTTTTCATATGCATAAAATTACCGAAAGCAAAACAGTGGAATTTGTGATACAAATCAGTAATGAAGACTATAATGATAGTTTTAAATGTCAACTATAAGTTACTGAGCCCCAATTTCCTGAAGATTTCACTGAGCATTTGTTAACCTTTGAAGCAACATAAGAAAAAAAATGTAAAAATCTGACAGTAAACAGAAAGTACATGCAAATCATCAGGGAAATGCAAATCAAAACAACTCTGAGATACCACCTTACGCCTGTCAGAATGGCTAAGATCAAAAACACTGAAGACACCTTATGCTGGAGAGGATGTGGAGCTAGGGGAACTCTCCTCCACTGCTGGTGGGAATGCAAGCTTGTACAACCAACTTGGAAATCAATATGGCGCTTTCTTAGAAAATTGGGAATCCATCTCCCCCAAGATCCAGCTATACCACTCTTGGGCATATACCCAAGGAATGCTCAACCACACCACAAGAGCACTTGTTCAGCTATGTTCATATCAGCATTGTTTGTAATAGCCAGAACATGGGAACAACCTAGATGCCCTTCAACTGAAGAATGGATAAACAAAATGTGGTACATATACACAATGGAATACTACTCAGCAGAGAAAAACAATGACATCATGAGGTTTGCAGGCAAATGGATGGATCTAGAAAAAATCATCCTGAGTGAGGTAACCCAGACTCAGAAAGACAAACATGGTATGTACTCACTCATTTTATTTTTTGCAATTATTACTACATTTCTTCTTTCCCTTTCCTCCCTCTAAACCTTCCTATATACTCCCCCCAGCCCTGATTCAATTTTTAAAAAAATATTCATCCTGATTGACATGAACTGCTTTAACTTGATTTTGTAAGGTAGTTTGAAGAGAAAAGGAATAAAAATACTTTCATCATTTTAAAATATTATCATTTCTTGTACAAGTTTTGAACTAAAAGTCTATTTTATCTGATACAAAGATATTTCCCTCTGCTCTATTTTGATTATTATTCATATGAACTATCTTCTTATTGCTCTACTTTAAACCTCTGTCTCCATGAACCTGGAGTGAGTTTCACTCTTTGTTCAATTTATGTGTCAAATCGGGAGTTTAATGCTTTTGCATTTAAAGTAATTACTGACTGGAAAAAATCTATAATATTTTTGTTAGTGTTTTTCTGCTAGTTATACAATTGTTTTATTTTTTTCTCTCTCTTTGTGTTCCACTTTGGTCTTGACATTTTGTTTTGAAATACTTTTTAATGATGGATATCTTAAGATTATTTTTATTCTTCTTATGTAAATATTTGTGTTTCTGTGTGTGTGGTCTTGTGCTTTTGAGTGCACTATCCTGAGAGGTCAGAAGCTGGTATCGGATCACCTGTAAGTGGAGTTATACTGTCTGACATGGGTTCTGGAAACTGAATTCTCACCATCTGCAAGAGCAATACAGGCTCTTAAGCACTCTGTATCTCCCTTAAATTGCCTTATATGTCTACTTTTTCTTCTAGATACGACAGTTAATTTGAAGCTGATAACAACTTAGAATCATTCACATATAAAAATTCTGCATTTTCATTTTACATCCCTTACTTTATATTATTTTCTCATTTTATATTTCTTCATATTATGTGGCTTTTACTCTGCTTTATTCATTATTATTTTAATATTTCTGTATTGCTTTTATACTAAAATTAAAGTGAATTAACATAATAGTAAAATATGCAAATTTTATATAGTATTTTATTTAGTTTTTGAGAATATCATACAATGTATTTTGAACTGTCTCATTCTTTATACCTCCTCTGAAATGCATCCTAGATCCGTATGAGACGCCTCCTTACTTCATGTCCTTTTTCTCCCTTTTTTTTTATAGTCTGCTGAATCTAAATAGGATTGCTCAAATGTACACAAGTGTAGAGCCATGTATTGAAGCATGGACAACCTCCCAAGGTCACATCTCTAAATATAAATGACTCTCCCTCCTCTATCAGACAGCAACTGTCAATATCTCTTCTGCTAGCTGTGGAGGCACATGAGTCCCTCTTCCTTCACACTGAATGTTTACTAGCTTAATTTTCTGTTGGTCTTCTGCAGACAATCTGTGATTGCCACAGCTACTTACGAGTTCATGCATGTGGTAGTCCTGTCCTGTCCATGGTTCACTGCTTCATAGTAGTGCCCCCCAACTGCTGGCTCTAACAGTCTTTCCACCTCCACATCCATGATGTTTCCAGTGCCTTGCAGGCAGGGTTGTGATACCCCATTTATAGCTGAGCACTCTACAGTTGTACATTCTCTTCAATCCTATGAGTTGTGATTCTCTACATTAAACACCAGCCATTGCACAAAGTATCTTCTTTAATGAAGACTGACAGTTATACTAATCTAAGATTGTAGAGACACACATTTAGAAGGTAGTTTGACACTATGTCCATTTAGCAAAATAATAATAGTATGTTCTCCAATATAGTCTATGATCTCCCCAGCCTGCAGGTTCATTACCAGATTTAGAATAACAGGCACAGGTTCTTTCCTATAGAGAGGGCCTTAAATCCAATCAGAAAGCAGTCAGTTACCTATAATATTCATGCCACATGTGCACATGTCTTGCCAGGATCATTGTTATTGTTGCTTATTGGATTCACAACTGGGTAAGTGTCAATGACCTTTCCCCGAAGAAACCTGCATAGCACCTTCGGTACTATAAAAGATATCAGCAGGGAGGATAGTATCAACTGTATTTTCCCATGTTCTCTATTCAAAGTGTGTGTGTCCTCAGCAATAAGGTCTTATCATAAAGTTCTGGAGGACAACTGCAAGCAAAGACAATATCTGTCTTGTTTGGAGGGATCTCTGTGACAGCCCCCTGATTAGAAACTCAATGAGGTTCATTCTTTACTATGTTTTCAGATATCCCTTATGGTCATTTTATTTCAATTTGAAGTTTAGCATTTCTTTTATGGCAGTCTGAGTGATCATGATTTATTGCAGGTTTTATTTACCTGGAGATGTGTTTGTCTCTTTATTTTGGAAGAAGTTTTGCTAGGTATAGTATTCTTGGTTGACAGTCTTTGCATTAATCACCTTAAATAAGTCATCTCACTCCCCTTTTGCTTTTTAAAGCTTTAATGGAGAAAGCCACTTATAGCTACTGCAGATGTTTGCATGTAACAATTTTTCTTTGTTGTCATAGAACTCCCTTTGTTTTTAAATTTTGACAATTTGTTTATGAAATAACTTGCTGTGGAAATTTTTATGTCATTTTATTTCATGTTTTGAGATATTTGTTTTCTTCTTTTAAAAGCTTTCAGTCACTGGATTATTTAAAGATGGTGTCACAAGCACAGGTGTTCACCACTACTCCTCATTTGCGAGTGCCAGGCAACCAACACAGAACTTTGTGGAAGTTAGGCACGCATTCTAACCAGTGATCTATGTCCTCCATCCCAGATACTACTTCTTTGAATGAGCTTTTCTTCCTTAATTACTTAATTACTCTCTCCTTTCCGTAGTCGTTGTTTTATCTGTCCTATAATTCCTGTAAGTTTTTTTTCACTCTTTTAAATTAATCTAATTTTATTATCTTACCAGAGTTATTCCAAATGACTTGCCTGTGGTGTCATGAGTGTCAATATGAAGATTTGCCTTTGAGCTCTGTTAGTGTCTAGGTTTTACAAAAAAGACAGTTTTCCAGATCTTCCTGAACTCTTTTCACACAGGGAAATCTCATCTGTAATTAACCTTCTTAGGAGATGGTGGACTCTATCTCCTCTTTTCCTCTCCAAAACTGACTTAATCCAATTTCTGTTTGCTGAGCTATGCTGGGGAGCTAAATGTTTTTCTACAAGGATTTTAAGAAAGGTAGTGTGTGTACTTTGCATAGTCAAGTCAACAATGTGCAAGAGAGAGCCATAATGAAGAAGTAACAGCAAAATGGAATCATTAGAAAAGAAAAACTAAACATGTTCTATTGATACAATATACCTGCTTAATAGAGAATCCCAAAAAATTGAAAACAACAAAAACTACTATAAACAGTATTGTCTCTGAATATAAAACAAATATGTTTTATTTATAGATAATCTACTAATGAATAATCTCAAATCTAGTTTTTAGATGTATAAATTATACCAGGGCATGGTGATATACTCCTGCAATCTCATGGTAGGCTGAGGTTGAGGATTTTGAATTCAAGACAAGCCCAGCTTAGATAATGGAATCCTGACTTAGAAGTACAAACTATAATACATAAAAACACAAAAAGTATGTAGTCATACAATGTGTAAAAAAACCACACAAAACACAGATACAAGCATCTAGAGAAACTAAACAAAATTTAAGATGTAGTATATTCTTTTACTTAAGTAATATTGTTAAAATAGCCATTCTATTTAAATGTATCTGTTTGGCTGGAACCTCCAGCTCACTCTTGCTTGAGATCTGGAAAGCCCCATTTCTCTCTCCAAACCCCACCCTCTCAGAGAATCTCCAACAAAGAAAAGGCACCAAAAAGCTGCATTCTTGGCAGCTGCAGCAGCTCCTCCCCTGAAGCTGCCAGTAGTCCAAGTCCCTGCCTAAAGTAGTCAGTGTTTGACCAAACTTGGCCACAAATACAGCTTGTGGAGGACACATCCTCATTCCTCACCTACAGAATATATAAGCTCCCTGCTTTAGTTTGGCCGTGTGACTTCTCCTGCCCCTATCTATGGGGTTGAAGGGAGTTGCTTTGCTCAAATAAACCTGTTATTTTACTTTTTTTCAATTTGGCTTTATCTGGCTTACTTCGTCAGAGGAGAAACCTATTATTGAGTTACAGAAAATCTATTAGTATTTATACATGAAATACAATCTTTAATAAATTCTATTTTTATAAAAATAAGCCAATTAGAAGACCAGGTAACCTGCCAGCAGGTAATCTGCCTGCTTGTACACTTCCCGCAGTTTGTGGTGTCTCTGTGTCTGACAACTCCTGCCCAACTGCAGGCCACTCTGTCAGAAAAAAATGGTTAGGCTCTCTACCTTATCCCCAGTCCCCTGTCCCCTCCTCCTCACCATATCCCAACCCCCAACTCATGCAGACACTTACTGCTGGATAAGAAGTGTAGTGGGTAGCTATTCTAGCTATGACCTTGAAGTACTGCCCTTAGTGAGGTAGCAGGTAACTGTTACATCTGCCTATAACCTTGAAGTACATGTCCCTGGGGCATGGCTGCTCAGGATCCTTAAGACCTGGGATGCACATACGTGGTGCTCTCTTCTCTCCCTTGTGGTTTTGGATGCTGAAGACAGACCAGGTCAAAGAACAGCTTGGACTATGCCTCAGCCTTCTAGGAGCTTGCAATAATTCCTCTGTTCTGTATCATGCTTTTTTTTTCTTTAATAAACTCTTTTCCTATTAAGCAGACTCCATGGATTGCTAGCAACATCTTTACCCAATATTTGGTGCCCAAGCAGTCCACAAGAACTCTAACCCCCAAATCTGTCAGAGAAGACCATCTGAACAAGAGAATATGGAGATCACCAAAGTCTAGCCCCCAGGTTGGGTAGAGATCCTCTGCTCAGTCCCAAGATACACAGTCCAGAATAACAGAGAGGAAACAGAAATCAAAGGGCAAAACACCAATCCAACAATGACATACTCAGAAATAGACACCTAGACATATAATTACCCAGAACCCCAGATTCCAAGACTCTAGCATAAGAACACAGTTAACAATAGCCAGGGCAATATGTCACCATCAGAACCCAGCTAGCCTACTAGAGGAAACCCTAAATATTCCAACAAAAGTAAAGCACAGGAATAAGACCTTAAAACTAATTTTATGAAGATGATAGAGGTCCTTAAAGTAGAAGTGAATAAGTCACTTAAAGAAATTCAGGAAAAGACAAAAATAAATTGGAGGAAATCAATAAATCTCTTAAGGAAAGCCAAGAAAAAATAAACAGTTGAAGGAAAGGAATAAAAGTGTTCAAGATCTGAAAATGGAAATAGAAGCAATTAAGAAAACACAAACTAAGGGAATTCTGGAAATGAAATATCTAGTCAAGCAAACAGGAACTATAGGCAGAAACATCACCATAGAATATAAGAGATGAAAGAGGGAATCTCAGGCTTTGAAGACAGAATAGAAAAAATAGATACATCTGTCAAAGAAAATGTTAAATCTAAAAATTCCTGACACAAAACATTCAGAAAATCTGAGACACTATTAAAAGACCTAAGAATAATAGGAATAGAAGAAGATGTATCCCATCTCAAAGACACAGAAAATATTTTCAACAAAATTGTAGACGAAAATTTGCCTAACCTAAAGAAGGAGATGTCTATAAAGGTATAAGAAGCTTACATAACACCAAATAGACTAGACCAGTAAAGAAAGTCTGCTCGCCACACACTAAACACACAAACAAAGAAGGAATATTAAAAGCTGCAAGGGGAAAAGAGCAAGTAACATATAGAGGCAGACTTACTAGAATTATACTAGATTTCTCAATTGAGAGTCAAAAATCCAGACAGGCCTAGACAGATGTCCTATAGACTCCAAGAGACAACAGATGCCAGTCCAGAGTACTATACCTGGCAAAAGATTTAATCATCATATGTAATAGACTTTCTCAGACTGCCATGCCCCAAATCATGACATGAAGACTTATTACTAGTTATGAATGCTCAGCTTTATCTTAGGCTTTTCCCACTAGCTCTTATAACCTGTTTCTCTTCATCTACATTTTACCTCAGGACTTTTTACCTTTCTTTCATTCTGTATGTCCTATTCCATATCTGGCTGGCTGGTAGTTGCGTGGCTGGCTGGCCCCTGGCTTCTCCCTCATACTCTTCTCCCTTCCTTCAAGCTAAGAATCCTCCTCTTACTTATTCTCTCTGCCGGCCAGCATCACCTATCACTCTACTGCCTAGCTATTGACCATTCAGCTTTTTTTAATCAGACCAATCAGGTACCTTAAACAAGCAAGGTAAAACAGCAACACATCTTAACATAATTAAACAAATGCAGCATAAACAAATGTAACACATCTTTGCCTAGTTAAACAAATGCGACATAAACAAATTTAACATATCTTTACATAGTTAAAGTAATACTCCACAAAATAAACAAAAGCAATACATCTTTACATAGTAAAAGTAATATTCCACAACAATCATAGATGGAGAAAAAAAGGCATTCCTTGGTAAAGTCAAATTTAAACAATATGTATCTACAAATTGAGCCCCACAGAAGAAGATACTAGAAAGTAAACTTTAAACCAAAGAGGAAAAATACAGAAAATAAATCAATAATCTCACAGCAGCAAAACCAAAAGAAGAGAAGCACACACACATGTACCAACAACAACAACAAAAATAAGAATTAACAATCAACAGTCATCGATATCTCTCAATAACAGTGGACTCAATTCCCCAATAAAAAGACAGAGACTTATAAAATGGAAGAAAAAACAAGATCTATCCTTTTGATACATAAAAGAAACACACCTCAACATCAAAGATAGATATTACCTCAGCATGAAGGCTTAGGAAAACATTTTCCAAGCAAATATACCTAAGAAACAAGCTAGTGTAGCCATTCTAGTATTTAACAAAATACACATGAAACCAAAATTGATCAAAAGAGATGAGGAAGGACACTTTATACTCATCAATGGAAAAGATCCACAAATATGATTTTTCAGTTCTTAACTTCTGTGCCCTGAAAGCAAGGACATACACATATGTAAAAGAAACATTACAGAAGCTTACTAAAACCATTGTTTTTATTAAACATTACTAAAACCACAAATGACTTTCATACATTAATAGTGGGAGACTTCAATAGCCAACTCTCACCAATGGATAAGTTATCCAGACGTAAACTAAACCAGGAAAACAGGAGATAACAGACATTATAAAACAAATGAACCTAACAGAAACCTACAGAACATTTTGCTCAAACACAAAAGAATATACCTTCTCAGCACCTCACAGAACTTTTTCCAAATTTATCAAATACTCAGTCACAAAGCAAGTCTCAAGAAATACAAAAATATTGAAATAACCCCCTGTATCCTATCAGACCACCATGAATTAAAGCTGGATATCAACAGCAACAGAAACAACAGAAAGGTTACATGCTCATAGAAACTGAACAGTTCTATACTGAATGATTAATGGATCAAAAACATAATAAAAAAGTTAAAGGCTACCTAGAATTCAATGAAAATGATTGCATAGCATACCCAAACTTGTGAGACACAATGAAAGTGGTGCTAAAATGAAAGTTCATAGCACAAAGTGCCTACATAAAAAATTGAATTATCTCCCAATTTGTCAATAGGACAAAATGGCAGCCTACAGAATGGGAAAAGATTTATACCAACTCCACAAACTATAGAGGGCTGATATCCAAAATACATAAAGAACTCAAGAAAGTAGACATCAACAAGCCATACAGTCCATTTAAAAATGGGGTACAGATCTAAACAGAGAATTCTCAAAAAAAAAAAAAAAAGAAATCTTAAATGACTGAGAAACATTTAAAGAAATACTCAATATCCTTAGCCTGAGAAAGTACAAATAAATCAAAACTATTTTGAGATTCTATCTTGCATGTGTCAGCATGCTTAAGATCAATAGCATGAATGACAGCTCATGCTGGTGAGGGTATGGAACAAGGGGAACACTCCTCCATTGCTGTTGGGAGTGCAAACCCATATAGTCACTGTGGAAATCAACATGATAGTTCCCAGAAAATTGAAAATCAATCTACTTCAAGATCTAGCTATACTACTCTTGGGTATTGTGGTGGTTTAAATAGGGATGGCCCCCATAGATACATGTGTTGTGTTGAAAGTTTTGCCTATAGGGAGTGGTGCTATTAGAAGGTGTGACCTTCGTGGAGAAGATGTGGCCTTGGAGGAAATGTATCACTATGGGTGCAGGCTTTGCTCAAGTTACTACTGTGGGACACAGTTCACTTCCTGGTGCCTATGGGTCAAGATGAAGAACTCTAAGCTCCTTCTCCAGTATCATATCTACCTGCACATCACCGTAATGATAATGAACTAGCCTTCTGAAATTGTAAGACAATCCTAATGAAATGTTTATCCTTTATAAAAGTTGCCATAGTCATGGTTATCTCTTCACAACAGTAGAAACCCTAACTAAGACAGGCATATACCCCAAAGATGCCCCATCCTACCATAAGGACACTTTCTCAACTATTTTCATAGTGGTTTTAATCATAATATCTGGAAACTGGAAAGAACCTAGATGTCCTTTAACTAAAGAATGGATAAAGAAAAAGTAGTGCATTTACACAATGGTGTATTACTCAGCTGTTAGAAAATAAAATAAAATCATGAAACTTGCAGGCAAATGGATGAAATTAGAAAGAATCATCCTGAGTGAAGCAACCTAGATCCAGAAAGACCAACATGGTGTGTATTCACTTGTATATGGATATTAGCAGTTAAGTAAATGATACTCACACTACAATCCACAGACCCAGAGAAGTGATATGAAGAGCAGAGGTCTAGTGGGGATGTATGGATTTCCATGAGAAGGAGAAATAGAATAGATTTTGTGCATGGATTGGAACAGGTGGGGATGAAAACAGGAGGTATCAGGTGAGGGAGGGAGAGAGTATGGGGAGAAAATGACTGGAACTTGGGGGATTTGGAGGGTGATGTGAAAACCTAGTGCAGTGGAAACTTCCTGGAACATATATGGATGAACCTAGTAAGGAATCCTAGTAATGGATAATATAGGACCTGAAAAGGCCATCCTCTGTAACCAGGCAAGGCATACAGGGGTGGGACTGGGAAATCAACCCAGCCACAAAACCTTCAACCCATGTGTCCTGCCTGCAATAGGCACTGGGGTAATGGTGGCTCAGAGCTTGTAGGAGTGGCCAACCAATGACTGACTGGTCTAACTTGAAGCCACAAGATAGAGCCCATGCTCAAAACTGCCTGGATGGCTCTGAGATATAGGATAGAACCAAACAAAACTGACAAAAATCAATGAAATGATTCCTAATGATACTCTGCTATACTCATAGATTGGTGCCTAGCCCAGTTGTCTTCAGAATTGTTTCCTCAAGCATCTGATGGGAGCAAATACAGAAACTCACAGCCAAATATTAGGTGAAGCTCAGAGAACTCTGCAGAAGAAAAGAATGAAGGATTATAATAGACAGAGGGGTCTAGGATACCAGGAGAATGTGGTCCACAGAACCAACTAAGCAGGGCTCATAGGGCCTCACAGAGATGGAAGTAGTAACTATAAAGTCAGATTGGTCTGTGCTAAACACTCTACATACATGCTATAGTTTGTTTAGCTTGGAATTTTTGTTGAACTTCTAACAGTGGAAGTAGGGGTGTCTGACTCTTTTGCCTGCTTGTGGGATTCTTATTACTCCTACTAGGTTGCCTCTTCCAGCCTTAATATGGGGGTTTATGCCTAGTCTTACTGCATCTTGTTATGCTGTGTTTGGCTGATACCACTGGGAGGCCTGCTCTTTTGTGAAGGTGAATGGAGGAGGAGTGGATGTGGGGTAGAGGGGAGGATGGGGGGTGAAAGATGGAATGCAGAGGATACTGCAGTCAGGATGTGTTGTATGAGAGAAGAATAAAGAAAAAGAAAAAGAAAAAGAAGAATAAGCCTGTTAATTCTATAATTTACATGGGAATACAAAAACTTAAAATTGTCAAATGTAATTTAAAATGATAACATTTTAGGACTTACACTACACAATTTCAAGGTTTCATATAAAACTACTTTATATAGTATTATATTATCATCATGGTAGGATATATATTTCAATAGAAAATAGTACTAAATTAGACAAGCAGATATATGGTCAAAATTTTTTCTTTCTGTTTTATTACAGAACGAACAAACTAATTTTGTTATAGAAATGTAAACAATAAACATAAATAAAGTGTCTGAACATACAACATCAGCAAGATGCCAAACAAGACAACCTTCTATTCATAACTCCGCATAGGAACATAAATGGCAGCCATCCATGGGTTAAAGAACATTTGTATGATACTTGAAACTCAAGTGCAAAGTCAGGAGAGCATGACTGAACAGTATTGCTTTGGGATAACAAGCCTCCAACCCCAAAGTAGATTCACCAACTGTGAATCCAGCTCCAAACAGAAACTGCCTCTCTCGTTGCAGATTTTCTTATGGGTTTGCCAGACCTTGATCCTGCTGCTAGAAATATGAAAAAAATAAATAAATGTGCTTCTATATATTGAAACTGAACTTTCCGGAAATAAATGAAGAACCAGGCAATCAGGGAGTTTACTGTAAGAGCGTGTCTCCTAGTGACGTCAGAAGCTACATCCACAAAGTGTTACCAACATGACTGCCCCAACATGAAAAGAACAAAGATGAAACCAATAGACATGCAAAAGTAGGTGGGGCAAAGCCCAGTAGGCTTCAACCCTACACTAAGAACTATAGGCAACTAAGGAATGCTGAGAGAGGAGAAAATGGTCTTCCACACACCAATTGGTTATCCAATACCAAATAGTGAGCTCTGAAAACAGACATACAATTAACATTTAAAAGACCACACAGCTTATATTTGGGAATATATATGCATATGCATATTCATGTATTTGTGCAATAACAATTAATGAAAAAGAGTGCATAAATTGGAAAGAGAACAAGAAGAGGTATAAAGTAGAATTTGGAGGGAGGAAAGGGAAGGGACAATTGTCATAATTATATTGTAATTTCGAAAATAAAATTCTTATAAATAAATTTCATTGAGATGAAAATTCTGTATACTCTAAATTAGGAAACAATAAGTAGGGGCCTGGAGATATACAATGTCAATCAAGATGGCATGATGCTCTATCCCATTTGTAGGGACAGGAGAGAGTAGAAAGCATAAGAAACCTAAATTTTAAGTGTGGACTTGGCAAACCCTAAGACTGGGTAGAATTTAATCATCCCCATTCTGGCTCTTGTTGCCTGATGGAGTCCCTGGAATAATTACAGTGCCAGGAAAGAGATAGTCCCAGCTCATTAGTCTCCCATTCAGTCCAGTACCAAATTAAACCAGTTAAAGTCACCTTGGATCACAAGACCACTGAAGCAATGGGTAGCATATAACTGTGGTCCTTGGCCACAGCCCTCTGTTGTTCTGACATTGGCTGTGGGCTCAGTTCACAGCATAATGGGGTAGCATTGGTATCAAAGGAGGGCCTTAGAATCTGAAACTGGTCTATCCACAATGACTGTAAAACTTCAGAAATAATCCCATTGGAGTTATCCCATGGATAAGACATTTGGGCCTTAGCTGGCCTCAATATGAGGCTTAGGCACTATACTGTTTTATTCTGAAAAACACTCAAATGGTATATTGGAAACAAAACTGGATTTAGACTGCTACTCATATTGAAACAATTACAACATACCAAAAACAGTATCCATGAAAACTGAAACCTAGTTACCACTCAGTGTAGAAATAGTTTAAAAGAACACAGACTCTAAGAAAATAAACAACCTGATTGAGTTTCTTGGTTGACAAACACATCCAACTAAGATTATGAAGAATGAGGTAAATACTAAAGTTAGAGAATAAAGGATAGAAACAGGCACCTATCAATTCTCAGATATAAAGTTAATTGTGTTCAGTTCTAAGACATTGTATGTTAACAAGCCACAAGGTTGTTTTGTTTTGTTTCATTTTCAGGAAACAATAACCTTCAAAATAGGCAGTCGGACCTGACCAGATAGTAATAAATACGAGAGAATGCTCAGGTAGAGAATTTAAAATACCTGTTTTAATGGAACTCTGTGGTCTCTAAGAAAACTCATGTCAAAGCTGAACAGAAACTGTTAAAAGAATATAACAGAAATCCATGAGATAGGTGAAAACAGCAAGGCAGTCACTAAGCAAGGTAATTTGTCAATCTTCTACACAAACAGAAACACATCAATTTAAACAGGTATCAGAATGGCAAACTTTGATATTACCACAAGAGCTAAGTTGAGCGATCATAAGGCATACGCTTAGTGTAACAAAAAAAAGAGAGAGACAATGAAAATGCAGGAAAGCCAAATCACTGCCATTTTACGTCCAAGTAGTTCAAAAAGGAAAAAAAAATCTCATGTTTGGGAGTGAGAAAAATAATTAAAAATAATTAATTAATTAATTAATTAAAAGCAGGACACAGACATGAAACCCAGTAAGAGCCTTAACAGACTCGCCAAAGTAATATCCAGTGTTTGGATAAGCTCCAACACTCCTACCTATAGACTGAAATGCTACAAATACTTTAGAATACATAGAAAAAAGACTGCCTTTTACCTTGTTGATTTTCTCAAAGAACCAACTCTTTGTTTCATTGATTCTTTGTATTGTTCTCTTTGCTTCTATTTTATTGATTCCAGCCCTCAGTTTGATTAGTTCCTGTCATCTACTCCTCCTGGGTGAGTTTGCTTCTTTTTGTTCTAGAGCTTTCAGGTGTGCTGTGAAGTTGCTAGTGTGAGATTTCTCCACATTCTTTATGTGGGCATTTAGTTTTATGAACTATCCTCTTAGTACTGCTTTCATAGTGTCCCATAAGATTGGATATGTTATGCATTCATTTTCATTGAATTCTAGGAAGTCTTTAATTTCTTTCTTTATTTCTTCCTTGACACAGTGGTGATTCCACTGAGTGTTGTTCAGTTTTCATGTGTTTGTAGGCTTTCTGTAATTTGTGGTGTTGTTGAATTCTAACTTTAAGCTGTGGTGATCTGGTAAGATACAGAGTGTTATTCCAAGTTTTTTTGTATCCATTGAGATTTGCTTTGTGACCAAGTATGTGGTCAGTTTTAGAGAAGGTTCCATGAGGTGCTGAGAATAAGGTATATTCTTTTGTGTTTGGGTGAAATGTTATATAGATGTTTCTTAAGTCCATTTTATTCATAACAACTGTTAGTTCTCTTATTTCTCTGTTAAGTTTCTGTCTGGAAGACCTATCCATTGGTGAGAGTATGGTGTTGAAGTCTCCCACAATTAGTGTGTGGGGTTTGATGTGTGATTTGAGCTTTAGGAGTGTTTGTTTTACAAATGTGGGTGCCCTTATCTTTGGGGCATAAATATTAAGAAATGAGACTTCATCTTGATGGACGTTTCTAGTGATGAATATGAAATGTCTTTCTCCATCTCTTTTGATTAATTTTAGTTTGAAGTCTATTTTGTTAGAGATTAGGACAGCTACACCAGCTTGTTTTTTAAGTCCATTTGACAGGGAAATCTTTTCTCAACCCTTTACTCTGAGATAGTGTCTGTCTTAGAAGTTGAGGTGTGTTTCTTGGATGCCACAGAAAGATGGGTCCTGTTTTTGTATACATTCTGTTAGCCTGTGTCTTTTTACAGGCGAATTGAGTCCATTGGTATTAAGAGATACTAATGACCAGTGATTGTTAATTCCTGTAATTTTTTGGTTTTGTTGGTGGTGGTGGTAGTGTGTGTGTGTGTTTCCTTTCTTTGGGATTTGCTGGCGTGAGATTATCTATAGCCTGTGTTTTCTTGGGTGAAGCTAACTTCCTTGGGTTGGAGTTTTCCTTTTAGGCTCAGAATTTATTCATTCTACTTGGAATTTAAGGAAATACAGATGTAAATAGTGTCAGATTATGAAAACTAGAATAAATAATATTGTATCAGTGTCCAGATAACCTCATGAACCAACAAATTACCTTACCATCCTTAACTTTCATGAAGCAAGACGTCACCTATTAGTCAAAATATGTAGTCACAATTTACCAGTAATCTGCATGAGAGAACTCTCCAAGAATTTAAAACAGTTTCTTTAAGTACACTCAATGATCATGAAGAAATATAGGCAACCATTTCATTCCTCTAACAGAGAAGTAACAAAAATAAAAATAATTACTACTTCTATGAGAATTTCCTATATCATGTTTTTGTTTTGTTTTCTCAAGACAAGGTTTCTTTGTGTAGCCCTGGCTGTCCTGGATCTCGCTCTGTAGACCAGGCTGGCCTTGCATTCACAGAAATCCACCTGCCTCTCCCTCCCAGGTGCAAGGATTAAAGACGTGTGCCACCCCTGCCCAGCTCAATTGCTTGTTTTGATCATATTTACCCTGCCTTCCCTACTTCCCCCAGCTCTTTTCAGATCCATACACCCTTCCTTTAGCACTATACTTTATGTCCTTTCATTGCTCATCAAGGCAAATTTGTGTTGCCCAAGTATCCTTGGATATGTAGCTTTCTCCTAGAACAAAAAAAAAAATTAAAATGAATGAGTTGAATAATTCACTCTAAAAAGTTAAAAACACAATGGAAGATATCAATAATAGGATAGGTCAAGTAGAATAGAATTAGTTTATTCGAATGCAGGATATTTTAAAGTATTCTGTTGGAGGAGAAAAAACTACAAATGATGATGTATCCTTGACATGGTGGAATACACCTTTAATATTAACACTTGGGAAGAAAAGGAAGTTGGATTTACCTGTTTGAGGTCAGCCTGGTCTACATATCATGTTAAGGACAACCAGGACTCCATTAGTAAACTGTGTTTCACAAAATAAATTAATAATGGTAAGATTAAAAATTATGATTAAACCTTATGGAATCCTGGAAGACATTAGGGTGAATGTTCACGTTCATGTGGTTCAAGTGATCCTTGAAAGTACCAAAGAGTTAGAAAGTTTACTAAAGAAAAAGGATAAAAGAAACATTCACAAACCTAAAAAAGGATATAAAAACCCAAATAAGGAGAAGTTTCAAGCCACTAGTCAAAATTAACTCAAACAAAATTACATCAAGACACATTATAACTAAACTCTGACAGATAGAAAGTAAACACAACTTTCTGCACATTGCAAGAGACAAGAAACAAATAGTATATGCAGGACCCCACCTTTTCTGACAGCTAATTTCTCAACTGAAGTCTTATAGCTCAGGAGAGTCTGTTCTGGATTTCTTTAATTCTGAAGGAAAAAAGGAAAAAGAAACATATTAAATAAGAATTACATATTCAGCAACACTATCCTTAAGAAGAAAATATAGAAGCTTTCCAAAACACAAAAGATGAGACAATGTTTCTCTGCAAAACCGTCTGTCCAAGAAAAGCCACAGAAGGTTCTTCAAACCAAAAAAGCATGTTAGTGAGTAAGGAAATATAGGCAAGCATAAACCTACTGGTAAGAATGATTACATAAACAAATTCAAAATGTTCTAATATTGCAAGGCAAGTGTAATACATAAACCATTCATATCTTTAGTATAAGGACTAAACAAAACTCAAAATAATAACTACCTTAGCAATATTAAACAATAAAGAATGTAGAAACACAAAATTGAATTCCAGATAATAAAAATGTAATGAATAATAGAATGCAGCCGTACAATTTTCTCATATTTTCACTATTTGAGGTTAACATTTTCTTATATAAGAAATGTCAAATGATCCACTAGAACTAACTGAAGAATGAATAAAGTATGGTGGTATGGTGTTCTCTCTCTCTCTCTCTCTCTCTCTCTCTCTCTCTCTCTCTCTCCCTCTCTCTCGCTCTCCCTCTCTCTCTCCCCCTCTGTGTGTGTGTGTATGTATGTGTGTGTATGTGTGCAAAACCAGTGCACTAATAGAAGCCAAAAGCAAATTCACTGAAGTAGGAATTAGCAATCCAATTCACTAAAATTCAAAAATACTTAAAAATAAAATTATCCAAAGTGGCAAAAGACTTCTACAATAAAAACGGAAAAGTACCAATGAAAAAAATTAGTTATGACACAAACATATGAAGAGACATCCTGTATTCTTATGTTGGAAAAGTCAATATTGTTGAAGTTCACATTACTTCAACAGTTTAGAGAATCAGTGCTATATCTATCAAAACCCTAATGGTGTTATTTTCGGGAAACTAGATAGAACAATCAAAAGATTACATGGAACCACAAAAATGTCAAATAGTTAGAGTCAATTTAAGCAAAAAGAAAAAAACCTGATTTCAAAGTAAGCTCCGAAGTTATAGTATCAAAATACAACATGATATATTGAAATAAAGACCAATGGAATAGAATAGAGAGCCTTAATACAAACCCACACGTTTCTCATCAATTATTTTGCAATAAAGATGTTAAGAATACATGTTGGATGAAGGACAGTATTTTCAATAAATAAATATCCACATGCGCAAGAACGAAGCTAGATGATTATTGGTCATCACTTACAAAAGTCAACTCAAAAATACCTTAAAGATTTAGTTGTGAGACCTAAAATTGAGAAAGAACAGAAGGAAAGCATATGCAACTCATTCAGTAATTTAGAATAAACAATGTTTGTCTGAGAGATAAAGAAAATGACTACAAAAATAGGACAAAGCACAGGAAATAATAACAATAACAGGAAATAGTAATGCATAACTAAAAACTTCCAAGCAATGAATGAAACAGTTAAGAGAGTGAAGAGGTGATCTATAAAGTGGGGAGAACTGTTTTGTATAGTGTATATATGCTAACAGTTTCAAATATGTAATTTATGTATGCAATGCATGAATAATGATACAAGTATTTACATGATAAAGATAAAGAACTCAATTGAAATGGTAAAAAGATATAAATATCTATTCCTCCAAAGAAGAAAAACAAATATCCTCAAGGTATATGAAGAAAAAGTTCAAGGTCACTAGTCATCATGGAACACAAATCAAAGCTACAATGAGATATTCACCTCATTCTAGTAAGCATAGACTATCAAAAAGACTATATATAACAAGTACTGGTGAGGATACAAAGAAAGTAAATCATTGCTTCCTGTTGACATGAATACAAATTGGTAAAGACACAGGAGAAGACAGTATGAAGGTTCCTGGAAAATGAAAATTAGAGCTAATACATGATCTGGAAATCCAAATCTTGGGGATACATGAATACCAAATTAAATCATTATGTTTAAGAGACAATTGCACTCCAGTATTTCTTGAAGCACTAGTTTCAGTAGCCAAGATATGGAAATAATTTATATTTCCAAGAACTAAGGAATGTATAAAGACTGTATCACATATATATGCTGAATATACGGACAGACATATGGAAAGCTCATTATCCACAAAAATGAATGAAAGCCCATTATTTGTGACAATATGGATAAAAAAGGACATAAATACTTAAGTACAATTATACAGGCACAGAAAGGCATGATTCTATCCATATGTAGCATACAGACATTTTTATCTCATAGAAATTAAGAGTAGAATGATTCTTACCAAAGGTGGGGAAGTTTAGGTAGAATAAAGGAATGTAGAAAATAAGTTGCCAATGTCACTTTTTTTTAAATTTTTTTATTTTTATTTTGCAATACAATTCAGTTCTACATATCAGCCACAGATTCACGATACAGAGAAGATTAGCATGGCCCCTGCGCCAATGTCACTTTTAAGTTGCTGATACTAGAACTTCTGGTACAGCAAGCTCAGTACAAATAACAATGATGCACTATATATTTCCAAAAACTAGTAGGACTAATTTTGAAAGGTTTTATCATAAAAAATAATTAAATAGGCAGGCGGTGGTGGCACACGCCTTTATTCCCAGCACTTGGGAGGCAGAGGCAGGCAGATCTCTGTGAGTTCAACGATACACCCAGCAGGGAGACACACGCCTTTAATCTCAATACCAACCATAGAAGACCTGGAGGTCTGTACAGACAGGCAGTGACGAGGAGGTCATGTGGTTGGGTTTACAATCAGTGAGAAGGCAGAAGAGAAAGTTAATAAAAAGGACAAACAGACAGGAAGTAGGTCTCTTGCTGAGGAGGACAGCAGCAGCAGTGAAGGGTAAGGTTTTTAGCTCTTCGTTATTGCTCTGACCTCTTGGGCTTTCATCTCTGTATTGGCTCTGTGTTTCTTATTTAACAAGATGGTTACATCTACAATAAAATAATTAATTAATGCAGTAACTATGTTTACACTTATTTCAACATTATATAAGTTTATATCAATAACTCCAGTGTCATTCTATAATGTGTACAAATTTATATTATATACCATCTAAAATCTGTTAATGTTTAAAAGTTAGTTAGCTTTAATAAACTGACTTAACACACAGATAAGATGCAAAAATATGACACATGCATACATGAGAATATTATTCAGCCTCAAAAAAAAGTCCTGAGAACTATCATAACATAGGTAAACATGAAGAGAATTATATTAAGTGAAATTACCCAGTGACAGACCTAAAATATAACATTTGGTCCCCTTTACATAAACATCTATATTATTCCAACTCATAAAATCAGACAATACAGTCAGGCCTGTGACAGGATTGGATATAAAAGAAATAAATGGTCAGGTACACAAATTTTCAGTTATACTATGAATAAGGAATATATACTAAGCCCTTCATTGATGTCCTTAGCAGACAGAATCCATTGCCTTCGATTATATGCCATTTTTTTCTTGCTGCAATTGTGTTATCCATTCTGATGGTCTATTCTTTGTTCCTGTTTTCAAGGTCTCCAAATTTTATCTTTGTACCAATATCTTTTCATATTCTATGTAATGTTTTCTCTGGCCATCCTAAATTTTAGGCACCTGTACTCATCTGTACACACACATACACACACACTCACATACACAAACACACAACACACACTACAAAACTAAAAGTAAAACTTAAAATGAGGATAAAAAACTCCACATGACATTGTGGAAATAAAAACTAAAACAAAAGATACATTTGAGATGTATTAGTGGGGCAGGGAAATGGTCACTGTTGTTTTTTAAAAAGTCACTGGCAACATAAAGTTCTAATGAGAATTTGGCATACCTCTTTACCATTCATTTAATTTGAGAATGCAATGTGCTAAAGATATTTTAAAAAAGAAAATGTTTCTTTAAAAAGTAAACATTTACTAGGATTTGACAGAGTAATCCCCCCCTACATGTTTTTGGGATTAGATCACCCAAGAAATAATTACTGAATGGAAAACTGTAGAATGAACTATTACTGAACTACAAACAAGCTAAGACTCATACCAATGTAGGTTAGAACAAAGGGCAATAATATTATGAAAGAAAAAGACAAATTAAAACAGTGTTCACTTGGTTTTATGGAAAAAGCTGAACTTAATGAGACCACTAACAGAACATTACTTTATCAGGACCATAGTTACGAGTTAAATATAAAAGAGAAGAGGGGAATACTTAAAGGCATGATGTAATTTTATAGATAGACTATACACTTGGCTTTAGGATGCTATGCATTTGCTAGAATCTGAAGAATTATGTATGAAAACAGTAAGTTTTTCTGTACCTGAAACATTCATTAACTTTTTAAATGGCACTGAATGGGCACTTCTTATTTTACCCATATACATAAATTCAAAGTTTAAGTAAAAAGAATACTGAAGCTTAAAACAAACTCAATTCTTTGACTTCTTAAATGCATAATATAGTTTCAGTTGCAATGATATTTTGTAATGTTTTGTCCTACTTTCATTGTTTCTCCTCTTTTTCTTTAGGAGCATATAAGCTACTGAGTACAAAATCTGGTATGTCATATATAGTGTAATAGTGATGGAAAGTGATAATTAACATGGGTCCAGCATTAATTTAATTTTGCACAGTAATTGAAAATTAGCAATTTAAGACCTACACTTCACTGAATTTTTCAATTATTCAGAATTTTATATTTCAATGTAAATTCGATAATATGTCACTTTCTTGCTCAGAAATAGAATAAAGCTATTGCATCTGGGACCAAGTCTCCAATTTCCTCTTAACTCATTGACAACACATAGACAAATTTGTTCATTAGTATTCCGATCTACACAATAAAATGTTACAGTTATTCTTCATTTAAGTCAAAGCTAACTAAAACTTATAAATTATGTGTGCGTTGGGAAGGCAAAGAAATCCAGATTCCCAGCCATTAACTCAAGTAAGCAGTCTTGACATTAATCTACAATATATTTAAAAACAGGGATACTGTTGAAATACATAGACAAAGTAGCCATCTATATATAATTTCCTGTTGCAAATATTTAGTGTACAATTATGAATACATACATTTTAGAGATTTATTTCACTCTGAATTTTGTGTGTGCATGTTTGTTTCCCTCTGTGTGTGTTGGTACACAGTGAATTCAGTGCCTGCGAAAGCAAGAAGAGGGTATCTAATATCCTAGATTTGGAGATAGAAAAAGTTGTAAACCACCTGATTTGGACCTTGAGAGCAGAACTTGGTGGGTCATCTGCAAGATTATTAAGTGATCTTAACTACTGAGCCATCACTCTAGCCCCTGAATAACTTTTAAATGATGAACAAAATTAATGTCCCTATACCTCAACCAATAAAATGTAAAGTAATGATTATGCTAGAAATCTGTAAACTGTAGTAGAACATTTTCTCAGTTGGATATGGTAGATTGTAGAGGAAAGCAAGTAATCAGACGCTGGTGGCCTCTGCAACAGAGGTAGACTGCTTAATATCTCAACAGTCTCCTCACATCGACTGTTCTTACAATCAGGAGCAATAAGTTGTAGCTAGAAATGTAACATAAGTGAGCCATTTTACAATGATTGGTAATTCAACAGGGCTGAATTAAAAACTGAGTAATCATTCAGAATATTTATAAGAACCCCAGTGCTGTTTGTTGATTTTTATTTATAGCAAAAGCCTATTCTTGAATGGCCATCAGAGGCAGCCCATGGCATGAGATGTAACAAATAGTTGTCTGTAAAATTAGGTTATTATTCACACACATTACAAGCACTATAAAGTTTTGTAACTGTGCGACATAAAACATTATTGATTATAAAAAGAAGGCTTATAAATTGCACAAAATAAAATATATTAAATTAGATTCAAATATTGGCAGTACTTTTGAGTGACTGTGTGTTTTAGGCAAGTAATTTTCTGAATCTGAATCTCAGTTCCTTCATCTGTGAAATAAAGGGCTTATATTATGTGTCTCCCAATTCTGTACCACATCCAATAACTTTCTACAATCTGAAAAAGGAAGAAGTTCATGCATTCTGGGTGTTTTCTCCAGTAAAATATTTGTTAGCAAACAAAGCCTGGTTATAAAAACAAAAACAAAAACAAAAAAAAAGCTTCTTTGTATTAATAGCTAATCGCTTCCCTCTGCTATCTGAAAGAAAACACTATACTATGAATAAGAACAGAGATCAAAATTTGTACTCATATTGTCAGACAAAGCCAATAATATAGAAGTATTTGATAAAAAGATAACCCCAATGCTTAACATTGTATTCTCCATCCTTGCTCAATATAACCAAAATCTTCTGTAGAAAAAATAAATGTATTAGTAGTAGTTTAGAAAAATCAATTTAGCCAGGCAGTGGTGGTGCATGCCTTCAATCCCAGCACTCGGGAGGCAGAGCCAGGCAGATTTCTGTGAGTTCGAGGCCAGCGTAGGCTACAGAGTGAGTTCCAGGAAAGGCTCCAAAGCTACACAGAGAAACCCTGTCTCAAAAAAACAAAAAGAAAGAAAGAAAGAAAGAAAGAAAGAAAGAAAGAAAGAAAGAAAGAAAGAAAGAAAGAAAGAAAGAAAGAAAGAAAAAACAATTCATACCTAATCATCAGAGATGTTGTTTAAGAGGATTCCACTGAGTATAGATCCATCACACTATAATTTACTTGGAGGAGTGGAAGCAGGTTTGTGTGTTTTTCAAATAACTCTAGTATATTTTATCTTTTAAAGTTTATGTTGGCTTTTCATTCATTTGACTTAACATTTTAAAGATGACCATTCAAATTCTAGCTGCTCTCACCATCTTAGAAACCTTTAGAAAATGGTTAATGTTATTTTTTCTTTTTTCTAAATTCATGAATTTTCCTTTAATTATCATTGTTAAACAAGCATACATATTTATATAAATACAATCTGCTAAGTCTATTTTATGGTGTGTGTGTGTGTGTGTGTGTGTGTGTGTGTGTGTGTGTGTGTGTGTGTTTATGTGAATGTATGTTATGTGTATTTAGGGATGACAGCTTGGGACTGGATAACCTACTAGGGGACTCACCCCTGGACAAGACTGATTCTCCCTTCCTAGCATCTGTTTATAATCGGGATAACTAGCAGTTGTCTGATTAGACTTAAGATGCACTCAATAAGAAGGACTTCATGTATGGTAGAGTAAAACTAGTCAACTTCCTGTGGTTTGTGATGTCATGAACCTTAGAAAAGAAACTACCTTTGCCACATTAAGATTTTTTAATTTTAATGCTTGACAAACCTTAATGATCTTAAAGGTTTCAATTATTCTGATCAATTTATAGATAACATTTTAGCCTACTTTCAATTTATCTTTATTTTCAATGGAATTGGAAAAGGGAATAGATACATTGCCCTTTTTAATAGCACATCATTGTGCTTCATAGAACAATGAATATATCCCTAATCTCCCCACCAAAAAAACATAATACATTGTACATGGGGAAGGGGCAAACATGATGAATATAATAACAAATGGTGGCAGAGGGACCATGGAGGTGACTATTGCTGCTCCAAGTTGCCAGCTGCTTCTCATAGTTTTGGTGGCAGCAGCAATGCTGCTACCAGGGATGAAGAGTTTACCACTGCTTGTTCAGAGAACAATTTCCAGGACCATAGTGTTACAAGAAATCATTGGCAAAGGTTGGTTTGGAGAAGTTTAGTGAATCAAGTGGTAGGGAGAAGAAGTTGCTATGAAGATATTCTCTTCTAGGGAAGAACGTTTGTGGTTCTGAGCAGCAGAGATTTATCAGACTGTGCTGTTACACCATGAAAACATCCTAGGATTTATAGCAGCAAACAGCAAAGATAATGACACACAGACTCAGCTATGGCTGGTATCAGATTACCATAAGAATGGATCACTTTTTGATTATTTTACAGTGGAAGGCGTGATCAAACTGGATAAAACAAATGTAAGTTAGTAGTTAGTCATTACAATCAAACCTGTAATCATATTAGGTATGTTTTCAAGGTCAAGAAGAAATGTTTTTTAGATAGGTCTTCTACAGAATATGGCATTTAAGATGTTTTAATAATATAGATTATTTTATGACAATGAGACATGTCTGCTCCTGGCAGCACCAATCTAGTTCAGAGAAGATGATGAGCACTGAAGAATCTTCATAAGGAGTTTACTTTCTTTGTGGCAAAGTAAGCCACTGGGCAAGAAAGTGCCCTTGCCTTAACTGCTGACAGTATGCTGTCCAAAATGGACAAGCAAGACACAAAAGAAAAGACAGCTGATCCTTGCCAAGACAAGGTAAGAAGGCCCTGTAGAAAATCCTGCTTCACAGATGAGTCTATCAGATTTGCTAGGCCTGTAGGCGGAAGATGAATGTCCCAATGTTGCAGAGAAATCTTGGGTGACTGTCCAGGAAGACAGCTGTTTCTGTCATTTCTCTTATTTTTTGGAAGTTGCTTTGTTGTACTTGTGTCTCTGAGGGAGTTGAAGATTAGAATGTTATAGTTACAGTTTTCCTTGTTAACAAATTCAGAATAGAAACTCACTAAGGAGGTGTAAATTGTATAAGTTTGAAAGACATCAAAAGAAAGTTTTCAGTTGGTACTACAAGTTATGATAGAAAGTGAATTAGGTACATTTTGGATTCACCAAAATAGGATAAATAATGGAGTATTTACTCTGAATTTGTCAAATGTTAATCAACTGGACATTGTTAATGTAACTCTTTATTATATATATTGTATATACTTATTATACTTATTGTACATAGTTTTTCTTATATTAGTTATAACCTTCTTTTATTATTTTAGACAAAAAGGGGAAATGTGGTGATATATTGTGTACCCTAATAAACTTATCTGGGGATCAGAGGACAGAGCCAGCCACTAGATTAGACATAGAAGCCAGACAGTGATGGCAGCACACACCCTTAATACTATCACTTGGGAGGCAGAGATTCATCTGGATCTCTGTGAGTTCAAGACCACACTGAGAACAGAGTGAGGCAGTGGTGGCACACTCCTTTAATCCCAGCACTTGAGATCTCATGCCTTTGCTTGGAAAGCACACATTCCTTTAATACCAGGAAGTGACATGGCTGGGTGGAGAACAGTATATAAGGTGTGAGGAGACAGGAACTAAACAGCAGTTCAACTGAGACCCTCTGGGGTGAGGATTCAGAGGCTTTCAATCTGAGGTTTCATGGAAACAAGAATGGCTGAGGAGTTGGCAAGGTGAGGTTGGCTGTGGCAGGTTCTGTTTCTCTGACCTTTCAGCTTTCACCCCAAAATCTGGTTCTGGGATCTCTATTAATAAGACCATTCAGCAATTCATGTTACACAATAGTTCACTGGTTAGAGTCAGTTTATTACTTTCTTGGAATCTTTGTAAGAAAGTAATAACAAAGGTGTATTTAACAATAAGTAACAAAACATCAGCAAAGTATTAGTAAAGAGCAATAAAATATCTGGGTATGGTGCCAACTTTTAATATCATAACTCAGGAGGCAGAGACAGACAGATCTCTATGAATTCAAGAGCCCCCTGCTCTAAATAGTCAGTTCCAGGACATCCAGGGATGTCTCAAAACCAAGGACAGCTATAAATATGCTATCATGGACAGGAGGAAAGCCTATGAGTTCTCAATCCTACATGAAGAGCTACAGGCAATTAAGGAATGCTGGGGGATAAACGGTCTTCCCCAGGGAAGAACACACACATTGGTTATCCAATACCAAATGCTCAGCCCTGTGTAACAGGCTTTCTTGGATTGCCAGCCCCCCAATCATGATACAGAGAGTTATTATTAGTTATGAATGCTTGACCATATCTTATGCTTGTCCCACTAGCTCTTGTAACTTGATTTAACCTGTTTCTCTTCATCTATGTTTTGCCTTCAGGCTTTTTACCTTTCTTTCATTCTGTATGTCCTACTTTCCTGTTTCCTACATGTCTGGCTGGCTGGTGGCTGCCTCACTTGCTAGCCCCCGCCATCTTCCTCTCTTTCTCTCTCATTCTCTTAAGCCTAGATTCCTCCTCCTACTTCTCCCTCTGGCTGCCAGCCCTGCCTATCCCTCTACTGCCTAGCTATTGGCCATTCAACAGAGCCTCATGATATTTTGGCAGGAATGACCATGTCAGATGGCTATCAGTAGTATTAAAAAATAATACTGAGCCTTTGTTTTTCATAGTGTGCTCTTCAGTTTTGATGGATTTGCTCATTAGATCTAGTAATTTTCTTATGAACACACCCACACACATATGTATACATATATGTACTTACAAAGGCTATTTCCTTGATCAGAGTTGAATCAGGCTTCTATGACTCATGTTTTCCGTTACTCTTTAGCCTAAGGTACTGTCCTCAGTATAATAGTTTCAGCAATAATCCTGCTGAGTTAATTTAGCAGAAATATCTCTTTCTTGGTACCTGACCTCTCTCAATGTCTGACTAGATTTATGATCTATCACTATTGATATTTCTAATGAATTCTTATAGTTTCATGGTGTCTTAGCTAGCCTTCAATCTCAATATTAATTAGAGTGTCACATATTAGAAGTGAGATTCACTGATGCTTGGCATACTATCAACATCTATGGAATACACAATGCATTAAACAGGTGATTAGAGATAGGAATTTGGAGACACTTTTCCCACATGCTAGATTGGAATATCTATAGTCCAACTTCTTGTATTAAATGAGCCATCCAGCCATTTGTCTGCAAAAATAAAGTGATTCATTCCTATTCTCTGATGAATTCTGCTAATCCTTTTTTCTCTTAGATATTCATCTGACACGTATTAATATCTATAGATATTAATTTCAGTAGATAAAATTTCAAATAGCAAAAATCAAACAATCTAAGGATTAAATGGACATATGAATTGAAATTATCCATTTCAATGTAGTTTTCTCAATTGTATGAGAACTATGTTCATAGTATTCCCTTCTCATCCTTTGCATGATCATTAGTACATTTGTGTGTTAATTGTTATTTTATATAGTTCCTTGATGAGATATATATATATATATATATATATATATATATATATATATATATATATATATATATATATATCAGGCTTTCTTTTGGGTGACCAATAAACTCCCATACCATGAAATGGAGGTGCAATATTTGTGATGAATGAATGCTTGGCCTTATCTTATGCTTGTCCCACTAGCTCTAATAACTTAAATTTACCTTTCTTTCATTCTGTATGTCTTACTCCATGTCTGACTGGCTGGTAGCTGGCTGGCTGGCTGACCCTGGGAATCTCTCTCTCTTTCTCCTTCGATCTCTTCTTCCTTCTCTCTCAAACCCAGATTCCTCCTCCTTATTCTATCTGCCAGCACCACCTATCCCTCTACTGCTGAGCTATTATACCAATCAAGTGCCTTAGGCAAGCAAAGCAGCACATAAAACAAATACATCATAAACAAACACACCTTTACATAGTCAAAGTAATGTTCTGCAATGTAAACAATTGTAACACATCTTTACATAGTTAAAGTAATATTCCACAACAGGTATATACTTAGCTTATTTAAGATGCAATATTTTTACCATTATAAATTTCTTTCTCACTAATGACTTAGTTATTAATCATAAGTTTTTCTCTGTCTGTATATTATCTTTCATTGGTTGCTAAGTATTTTGGGATTTCTTTTTTACTTCTGATTTGGCTGGATGATCATTTAGATGTGAGATATTTAATACCCCCACACTTATGAACTGTCAAGTTTTCCTGCTGCATTGCTTTTGGATAAGGGAAGATACTTTTATAATTTAGGATTGAATTAGTATTGAAATTAATGGAGATTATTTTGGGTTATAATTTATTATCTAACCTGGATGATATATCCTCTGTGCACAAAAAAAATAATTCTACAGTTGTTGGGTGGAATGTTGTTTGTCTATGTCTTAGGTGTATGACTATACAACAGTATTATTTACAGCCCACACTTCCTTCTAATTACTTTCACATTACTGATTTCCTGTCTAGTCCTTGTATCCACTATGGAAAAACAATATTTTGAAATCACCTATTACTACTTTAGAACTGTATTTCTCCCTTTAATTTTGTCATACTATTTTGATGACCGGCTATATTGATTGTTGCATGTGTATTTATAATCATTATACAATACAGTTTTGTGAATTATGTCTTTTTTACATACAATGTAATTTGTGTCTGATAATTCTTTTAAGTTAAAGTCATATCTGATGAGATATCTGTTTTCTTTGATTATTATTTTTTGGAATATCATTTCTAATTCTTTTAGTTATAACTTCAATTTATCTTTTTTTGAGTGTATTACAGATAACATAAACTTGGATAATACTTTTCTCCCCCAGTTTTCCAATTTGTATAACACCAATAGCAAGTTTGACTTACTTGTATTTAAAATAATAATTATCAATGAGGAAGAGGTTATTTCTTCTATTTTACTACATTTTCATGTCATATGGATTTTTTTAAATTTTGTCCTCCATTAAAGCTTCTTTTATATTTTATTTTGAAAGAAAACTATTACCTTCTAATTTTCATTTATATATATATATATATATATATATATATATATATATATATAGAGAGAGAGAGAGAGAGAGAGAGAGAAAGAGAGAGAGTCACACTTTTATGTGTGGGTATTTATTATGTTTATAATCATTGTTACATGCAGTATTCTAATTTATTATTACTCTACTTTTAGTTAGTATAAACTTAATTTACAATATTGAATGAAGCTTCTTTATCCCGTTCCTATATTACTAATACAAAGTCATTTTTATATACCTTACCCCCAATGATTTATTTATATAATAACATATTATGCACTTACCTTCAAATACTGTAGGAAATGGAAGATAGAGATAAAAGCCAAACATTTAATAATTGGTTTTAATGGTCTCCCATGGATTTGTCTTTATGGGAAATCTTTATTTTAAAATGCCATTTAGTTATTTCTAGTATACCTCAATTTTACTTGAAAGATTCTAATTTATGTTTTTTTAAGGTAATCTTCATGGTAACAAGTTAATGAACTTGTTTATTTTAATGATGTCACTCTTTCATCATTCGATTTTAAGTGATGAAAATATAGGTTTAAAAGTTTCATGAGATTTATGATTCAACATGTGAGTCATTTCAGAAGTTATAGATCACTCAAATTTACGATCTACAAATGTTCATTATTTTAACCTTGAATTTGCCCTTGTTATTCCAGATGAGCCATTACAACAGCCACAGAGAGTTCTATGCCACAAAAATTAATTCCTGGAATGATTTTGTGATATTTATATTAAGAACAATAAAAGGTAAATTCTTAGGACATTAGATCTCTTTTGATATTTTCAAAACCCATGGTAGGTATTCTCTTATAACAACATTCTTTATCTTAGTACCATATTGCTTTTTTTTCCTTTTATCAAATGGTTTTATCATATTTTCCTAATCATAATAACACTATCTCTACATACTAGAATTCCAATAGTATCATAGATACAGCAACTCTTAGCCAAATGTTGTCATACTCTGCTCAAATCACTCAATTTTTCTGATCATAGTACTTGTATTGTTCTTTCCCCAATATTTTTGATTCACTGCTGGAATCCAGTAACAATTATATTAACTTTATAACTTACATTAACTTCAAAATTCACCATTCTTTGTGATCATATTTTGGATTAGTTACATAAGTAAGATTCATAAATACATCTTTGAAATTCTCTTTTTTTCTAGTCTCCATGTGAAGTTGTTGCATTTGTTACAATGGCAAAGAGGCAAAGAGTACATATCACTTAACTATGTCCATTCCTATGAACTCTGTTTAGGTGGTGTATGGGATCCGGAACAGAAATATATATGCCAGGCAGCTGCTTTAACACTATGATCCATCTCCAGCTCTGAAATGTCTTTGTAGATGAAGAATGGGATATCTGTTCATTTAGCCTAATACAGATGTAACAATTACTGATGAATGTCTATTTTATGCATTCTAAGTTATGTAATTTTGCTGTTGAAATTTATTCACTTTTATTGTATTTAAAACTTTAAGACCATGGGACTGCAAACTTTGGAAATCAATAGAGCAGTTTCTCAAAAACTGGCAACTGATCTACCTAAAGACCCAGTTATACCACTCTTAGGCATATACCCAAAGGATGTTCTACTATATCACAAGGACATTTGCACAACTATGTTCATAGCAGCTTTATTTGTAATAGCCAGTAACTGGAAACAATCTTGATGTCCCTCAACAGAAAAAATAGATAAATAAAATGTGGTACATTTACACAATGGAGTATTACTCAGCTGAGTAGCTGAGCTCTTCCTCTGTCCTGCCAGCCAACTACCAAATAATGACACGGAGACTTCTTACTAATTATAAAAGCTTGGCCTTTAGCTTATGCTTGTTTCTAGGTAGATTTTTCTTGCTTAAATTAACCCATTTCTATTAATTTATATGCTGCTCTAAGGCTCATTTACCTCATTTACTTATTGTCCATCCTTCTTTCCTGCTTCCTCCGTGTCTGGCTGGCTGGCCTCTGGCTGGCTGGCTGCCCCCAAACTGGCTGGCTGCCCTTTTCTCTCTGCCTGCCACTCCCACCAACAATCTCTCCTCTGCCTAGCTATTGACCATTCAGCTTTTAATTAGACCAATCAGGTACCTTAGGCAGGCAAGGTGAAACAGCAACACATTTTTACATAAATAAACAAATGCAGCATAAACAAAACCAACACACCTTTACATAGTTAAACAAATACACCATAAACAAATGCAACACATCTTTACATAGTTAAACAATTATTCTGCAACAAAAACAAATGTAACACATCTTCTTAGTTAAACAAATATTCTGTTCCACAACACAGCTGTTAAAAGCAATAATGTTAGGAAATTTGCTGGCAAATAATGGAACTAGAAAAGATCATCCTGCCTGAGGTAACCCAGACCCAGAAAGACAAACATGATATGTACTCACTCATAAGTGAATATTAGCCATAAAGTAAACAAAATCTATGCTACAACCCACAGACCCAGAGAAGGTAAGTAATAAGGAGGGCTGAAGGGAGGGGACGCATGAATCTCACGGTGAAGAGGAAATAGGAGGGACATTACCAGTGGAAAGGAAGAGGGCCCTGGAAGTGGGAATAGGGATGAGAACAGGAGGGATTGGTTGGGGGGGAGGATGGAGGGAGAATATGGGCAAAGACAACTGGAATCTGGGGTATCCCTGGGAAGAGCTGGAAACCTAGAACAATGGAAACGCTCAGGAATCTATGAGGGTGACCCCAGCTAAGAATCCTAGCAATAGGAGAAATCAGTATGAACCTGCCAACTCCTGTAACCAGGCAAGACTTCTAGCAGAGGGAGTGTAACACCAACTCAGCCACAAACCCTTTGACCTACAAATTGTCCTGCTTACAATATGTGCTGGGGTAAAGATGGCACATAAATTGTGGGAGTGACCAACTAATGACTGGTCCAGCTAGAGATGCATACCCTGAAAGGGAGCTCACCCCTGAGGGCTAAGACCCAGAGGCAGGATACCCCAGAGTCCTAGGATAGAACCAAACACGACTGGCAAAACAAGTCAATGAAATGATGCCTAATGATATTCTGCTATACTCAGAGATTGGTGCCTAGTCCAATTGTCATCAGAGAGGCTTCATCCAGCAACTGATAGATACAGATGCCAAGACCCACAGCCAAACTTTAGGCTGAGCTCACAGAATCTTGCAGAAGAAGGGGAGAAAGGATAGTAGTAGCCAGTGGGACCAAGGACACCACAAGAAAACCCACAGAACCAACTAAACTCATAGGGGCTCACAGAGACTTAACTGACAACCAGGGAGCCTGCATGGGACTGATCTAGGTCCTCTGCATATATGTTACAGTTATATAACTTGGCCTTCATGTGAAGCTCCTAACAGTAGGATGATATTTCACAGCTCTTCACCCTGTATTCTAGCTATTGTATACTTGATATCATGTCTTCTGCAATGCTCTCTGAACATAAAAATAGATGGAAAATGTCTTATTTAGGGCAGAACCCTCAACTCATTTATTTTCAGCATCTTGAACAGCCATGACTCTACATTTGTTGTTATTCGCTGCAGAGAGGCTATGATTAAGGCTGAAGGCAGCTTTCATCCTATGGGTATAAACTTTGATATTTAGAAGGAAGTTTGATACTATGTAGTAAGTTTTCAACTTGATCCCATGACTTCCCAGAAATAAATTGGTAACTGGGCTGATGGCACCAGGTAAAAGTTTTCTCCTGTGAAATTTATTGCAAGTCCAATCAAAGGGCAATTAGTTACTCCCACATTTGTGCCACTTTTATACAAGTGGACATGTCTCTTGACTTTTAAAGTAAAAGCATCCCATCTTTTCTAAAAATATCAACTCATATGAAAAAAGCAGCACCACATACAGTCTCTGTTTTATAGGCCTATATGGTAAAAAATAGGAAAAAGTGGTTCTTGACCCAGGTTTGAAAAAAAGGCAGTTAGTTATCTATGGAATATGTTCAACTTAATGATGTGCTACTTTTATTTCATAATAAACTAAATTATTACAAAAAGAAGGTGACATTAGACAAGAACAAAGTTACTTACCATAGAAGCAAGTTTTGGTTTTTGTATAAATTCAACAGTTAGACTAAATAGTTAGATTTATATAATATATAAAAGTGTAAAAATAACTTGATTATTCACTTCCCTCCTCTGATCATCCCTGTCACTATTCTTTAGATTCAGAACTTGCCAAAATTTATTCATTGGCACAACCTTTATTTTTAGGATGTTGCTCTTTCTCAACTAAAAGTCACTGATGCATAGAAATTTTCCATCTAGTCACTGAATTGAAAATGATAACATGGTAGTTTTGCGGCATGACAAAGGAGCATACAGTGAAGTCATTCTCTAAGCTGTAATTGTAGACAGTGCTTCAGTGTGAAGCAATTTGCTTTTAAACATGAAACAGTATAAGGCCCAAGGAGAGTTAGTTCTAGAAAGTAGTATCCCCATTAGTATCTTGGAATATTTCTCAAAACATACTATTTATTTATTTATTTATTTATTTATTTATTTATTTATTTTTGGTTTTTCGAGACAGGGTTTCTCTGTGTAGCTTTGCGCCTTACCTGGAACTCACTTGGTAGCCCAGGCTGGCCTCGAACTCACATAGATCCGCCTGGCTCTGCCTCCTGAGTGCTGGGATTAAAGGCATGCGCCACCACCGCCCGGCTAAAACATACTAGTTATGTACCCTCTAAATCATTCAAGATTTTGATCACAAAGTTACTTAGACCACTGTGTCAAAACTAAAGAAGCAACCCCAAATGAATCAAAATACTAAGTAGTTGTATGTTTATATGTATATACATAATGCATACATATATACGTATTGTGGAACCATAGAGGATTATCAAGGCTAGCTATAGGATGTTCATAAAAATTCTATAGTACGAAGTGGACCAAATATGTTTTGGAATGATTCTATAAATTCACATATACTATACTTGTGACTGTTTAGACAAAGGAGGAAATCATTGACATTTATCATTTAAAAATATATTAAGGTATATTCTATTATCATGAACAAAAAAATTGTCATGTTTGTTTTCTGTCACAAAACCTTGTGAACTTATTGAGAAGATGTATGTTCAAAGAAGTTAGAAGTATATTGGAGATAGAAAATGTTTTTTTCATATGAAGGTGTTCTCTAGAATATTTTATAATAACTAAAAATCATGTTACTCACCAACCAAATTTTAATTGTACCTCTCTTGTACTAGTGTCAAGGTAAAACAATAATCAACTGACTCAAATTACAAAGTTATAAATATCATTCTTTTGGGTTATTTGACTTATTTTTCTCATATTTCTTAAGATATATTAATGGTAATATCCAAAACAAACTAGAAAATATGAGTACAGTGTAGCTAAAGTTTTCCTGCCTGGCCCACAGTCAGGACAAATCTCTCTCACCTGCCAGTCCCACAGCCTCAGACCCGACCAAGTAAACACAGAGATTTATATTGGTTACAAACTGTATGGCCGTGGCAGGCTTCTTGCTAACTGTTCTTACAGCTTAAATTAATCCATTTCCATTAATCTATACCTTGCCACATGGCTCGTGGCTTACCGGTATCTTCCCATGCTGTTTGTCATCATGGCGGCTGGCAGTGTCTCTCTGACTCAGCCTTCCACTTCCCAGCTTTATTCTCCTCCTTGTCACGCCTACACTTCCTGCCTAGCCAATGGCCAATCAGCGTTTTATTTATCGACTAATTAGCAACACATTTGCCATACAGAACTTCCCACAGCAGTACAGTTACTCAAAATTTTTTTCATGCAATAGGAAAAATGCTTTGCAATTGAAATATAAAATTTCATCATCAGAAATACATAGGAAGCCTAAAACACCTGCACTGAGTTTCATAGCCATAAAATGTTTGATATTCTGTTTAGAGAGTGCTCTGACAGTGCATTTGTCTCCAGTTTGTCATCAATTTTGAGTATATATAGTCTAAAGACAGTGAATCCTTTGAGGACATGATGAACCTTTAGCACTCTGCATATCTAAGAACACCGTTGGCTTTAAATTTCCCATTTGTGATTCAATTCTAAACAATTGGATTCAGATCTATTTCCCTGTCTTGGCAATTTGAACATTGATGTGACCTGTGTATAGCTTCTCTCTCTGAAGAGTCATTTTCTTCATCATTAAGAAGAAATGTACAGTTTACACAAGGACTGTTTAGGAAATACTTGACCTTTGTTATAATCAGTATTGTACATTTCCAAATGTTTCTCCTAAGGTGTCAAAAATTAGCATTAAATTGAATAACATACTTTATTTTTTAGCTTGCATGACCTTTAAATAAAACAGTTTATTTTAGAAGTAAATGAATATTTATTACATTTATTCACAATATACATTGAATGTCTTATAGTTTTCAAATACTTTGCAATTTTTTCACAGGTATCATTTCTTAATTCTCACAAAATTCTTTTTTAAGAAGACACTGAGTTAGAGCAGTTCTGTAATTTGGTTTAAGGTAGCATAGCTAGTTAAAGGCAAAGCAAATTATGAGTGTATTAATTGAATTATAAGTTTGAGTAGCACAGCCATATCTGAATGGAATGGCAGAAGTCATAAAGCCAGAAGAGCTTCTTGGCAAAGATCCAGTAAAGCTGAGCCACATGATGGCTGCCATGCCACCTTTGGTTTTCATCTCCACCCATTGCATGCTTGAGAGTCTTTTAATATTTGTACTATTTGAGGATATTGGATTGATGGAAAACTTCTTATGAATCATTTATGCCTTCTCTCAGGAATGCTGCTTCTAAGCTTCTCCAGGACAGTGCTTAACATACTCCTCCTCCTGCTTTTAGGGAGATGTCCTTATCTACTTGAAGGTTTTCTTTATGTCTTGGAGGTTATGACACATAAAGAAGTCAGAGATCTCTTCATGAGGCTATGAGACATTCTTGAAATACCTGTCCTTGTACTTATAGAGGAACAAGATATTCAAAACAAAGTAAACTTTAAAAGGTCAACAAGATTTGGTGGACTAGAGGAGTTGGCCACAGTTCATATTACTAGCCTCTTCCCACTGTACACTCAGACAATTAGTGGCATAAACCTCTGCCCTGCACAGAGACATATTGATGAACAAAGTATGGAGTGGAAAGATGATAAAATTATGAGATGTCAGGAATTCCCTATCTTAGAAGAGTTAGCTTATGCAAAGCCACTATGGTGACATATGACCAAGGAACATCAGAATGCCAGGATTAGACATATACACAAATTCTATAAAGATATAAAATATAAACATTGCATTATGCAAGAATTTGAATAATGACTGAAGCAGCTTTGGCCTGAGGATTTTTCTTGGGCACTTTGACCACTAAGAGTTAATAATATACTGCTTGTGACATGGCAAAATGCCCATAGTAGCTTGAAGATTTTTGTTTTGGTCTAGTGTCTTTGTAGCAACCAAAGGTGCCAGCCTGAGAACAGGCCGTCATATGCCTCTAGATTCTTTAAAAATTGGGTTATAGAGTTAATGAGTAAGAATAATAACTCTGTTTATTAATGATGTCAAAACTTGAGGGAAAATGATTGAAAATGATAACTCTTTTCTGTCATAGTTTATTAATGATTACTAAAAGATAAGCAAAAGGAAGTGAAACACGTCCAAAAACAAAAATGGTATGATCTATGTATTGGAACATCATGGATGTATCCCTGCTGACTAAATTCTATATAAAGAAAGAAACACTCTGGCTGCTAGTCAGTCAGGCTACAAGATTCTCCTGACAACCATGGCCTAGCTCAGTTCTTCCCCTCACTGAATCCTTACATCATGTGCTGGGACTTGTACACTGCAAAGGATGGCTCCCAGCATTTGAATTTTTGTCACTTTTCTGATATTTTCCTAATTATAAAACTCCATCCCAACTCCATTACAATATCTTAATGCACTGCTATTTATATAGAAGTAACTACATAACACAAGCACATATGTCACTGCAGAGACTGGACAAATGATACAGCTAAATCTCTCAGGACTTGACAATCAACCCAAAAAATTTTCTTTTCAGGATTCCCTAAAGATTTCTTCACCCCCAGAAAGCAGGAAGTAATTTTAAGAAAACAACACCCAAATTCCCAAGAGGTGGGATGGGAGGCTTTTGGTTGTTTAATGAGTTAAGGATATTGCTATTGTTTACAATTGTTGGTTACAAGTCATTAATTGTTAATGGTCAGGAAAAAAGCTGAACATGGAGATTAGATTCAGAGTTTTTGTTTAAAAATGAAAAAGGAGAGTATAGATAAGAAATAGATCATTGAATCTACTCTGAGGGGGGGAAAAAGAAATAGGATAAATGGGTAGATCATTGAATCTAAAAAGAAAAAGGGGAAGGTATAAAAATTACAAAAGATAGATTATTGAACCTATTATGAAAAGAAAAAAGAGAGAATATGGATATGATAAGATAAAAATGGAGGTTATTGAATCTACTTTTAAAAAGGAACTGCTTGTTTACATAGGATAAGTAATGGAAATTATTTGTCTGAGTTTATCAAATGCTACTGCACTAGACATTGTTAATATATACAATGGAGTTTTTTGTCTGAATTTGTCAAATGTTAATGGACTAGACATTGTTAATGTAATTCTTGACTGTATATATTGTATATACTTATTGGATATAGTTTTTTTTGTATTGGTTATAAGCTTTTTTAAATTTTAGACAAAAAAGGGGGAAATGTAGTGGTATTGTATTCTCTGAAATATTGTGTACTTTAATAAACTTATCTGGGGTCAGAGAACAGAACAGCCACAATATTAAACATAGAGGTTAGGCAGTGGTAGCACATGCCTTTAATCCTAGCATTCCAGAGGCAGAGATCTGCCTGGATCTCTGTGAGTTCAAGGCCACACTGGAAACAGCCAAGCATGGTGACTCATGCCTTTAATCCCAGGAAGTAATGGCAGGAGGCAGAAAGGTATTTAAGGCATGAGGATGAGGAACTATAGCCAGGTTAAGATTTTAGGCTTTTGAGCAGCACAGTTCAGCTGAGAGGCATCCAGTCTGAGGAAACAGGATCAGCTGAGTATTGGCAAGGTGAGGTAGCTGTGACTTGTTCTGCTTCTTTGATCTTCCAGCTTTAACCCAATACCTGGATCCAGGTTTGTTTTTATTAATAAGACCTTCTAAGATTCCTGCTACATGTCACCAGTTTATTTTGGTCTCACCTTTTCTAGTGTTTTGGGCCAGATATTTATTGTTGTTGCTGTCTTGGTAACGACTGTTATGCACATTATAAGATAATTTGCATAGAGCATTCACAGTCACCTGTCTCAAATCATTAGATACCAGTGGCAAGCTCCACCCACTTCTAGTTGTGCTCAATAAAATTTTCTTCATAAAGTAGTTAATTATGCACAAAATCTCCAGCTTTACTTTGAAGTTATTCCAGTCTCATCAATGAACATCTATGTTTCTTTTCTTGGGAGGATAGATTGATCACAAGTTTTTTAACTAGCTTCATGAAAGCCCCAAATGTTCTCAAATGAAAATATACTACTAGACTAATAAATAAGCAACTGTTAATATCTGTAAACTATAATATACATAATTGCTTCTTCAAAGACTGCATGTTCCCTTTTCAGCAATACTTATATACTATTCAGAGCAGCTACTTATGTCCTAACTTACATGTTGATGAGAAGAGGTATGAAGCTTGCTTTGCAGATTTAATATGCTATCAATAAAATATAGTTTTGAGACATAAAATTTGGGCTAAACAATTGATATTTAAGTGGATCGAGGCTATGCCACGAGAGAATCTATCCACCTCCTTTATCATTCTCCTTTGTCAGGAAGGCTCCATTTTATTTTGCTAGCAATGTTAATTACTACCTATTACTCTGCCATTATGTTCCCCTTCAAAAATAAATAATATTTATGAAGCACTAGAATAACACATAAACTGTTTGTTTGTTATGTTTATTCGACAGTGATGCTTCCTTTCCAAATTGCATTGCTCAGTTCTTACTGCTGTTCAGTTAGAACCATCATGCTTTCTAAAATGCCTTGCCAAGATGTTTGTCTTTGCATACACATATTTTTTCTTTGAGAGTTAGAGAACAGCAATTAGGCGATTCCAGGTGGTGTGGTTACCAGAAGATAATCACATCTTGAAGCCATTTGAGACTTCACACACAATGAGACTGAAATTCTCAGGGGTATGATTATCTCATTCTTGCTCCTCTTCATACCATGCCGATTACCCCTTCTGTTTCCAACGTGCTAACTTACAGATTCTTTGAATCCCTTTCCCCCAATTAGCAGTATTCTACCATGTAATCTTTCTAAGACCACTGTATGAAAACAACAATAATAAAGCCAACAAGGCATTGTATTAAGACAGTATCCTGCAATGTTTTCTTTTAACATTTAGTTGCCCTATGACTTATATTTTTATATAATTCATTATTTGGGAAGAAACTGCAGGCGTCTAGACTCTAGAGAGATCAGACTTCATCAGGGAGCAGTCATGTCTCATTTCCTTCATATTACAATCTTTTCCTGCTCCATCTTTTCCAAAATGTTAACACATAGTGTGAACTAGAGAGAGTACACAGTTTTTGTTTCATCTAACAAGTATTAGTAGTCAATCAATGAAATACAAGAATATCTTCAATAATATATTTTAGTTTAAATGTCCATAAGAGAAATATTTTCAAATGAATTGCTATGTTTTACTACATCCCTTAAAGTGAGTCCTTGATACAATGATGTGCCTTAAAATATTAACAGGCTATAAAAAGTAAAGACGTGTGGTTGTTCAAGTTTTAAAATATCTAGGTTACTTAAATTTTATTGGTCCATTAAAGTGTCTAAGAAATCCTATGCTTTTGGACTTGGGATTTCTCAGAAGAATATTTTTTTCAGGAAGGTATTTCTAAGGTTCATTTTATTTAGAACCCCTTTTGAATTTACATCAGATACCATAGGAATGGATAAATTTGTCAATACATATTGCCAAATTAAACCAAGAGAGAAACAACTTAAACAGATCTATAATAAGCAATGAGAATGAACTATAGTAACAAAGTTTTCCAACTGAAAGTAAATCTAAGTACAGGTGGATTCACTGCTAAATTCTATCAGATAAGGAACTAATACCAGTGCCTCTCAAACTTTTCCATAAAACAAAAGAAAGGAGTGCTATTCTGATACCTAAATCAGCAAAAGACATAACAACAGCAAAAAAAAATTTAAAGATTAAATAAAAAATCCTCAGTAAAACACTGGTAAGCCAAATTAAACAACACATCAAAAGATCATGCAATATTATCAAATGAGAGGGATATAAGCAAATCAATAAATGTAATATATCACATAATAAATGTAATAAATCCCATATTTGTAGTCTACTTTTTGTCTGTGTAAGAAAAAAAAAACATTGACCAAAAGCAACTTGAAGAGGAAAGGATTTATTTCATCTTACACTTCCAGGTAAGTCAGGTTCATCAGGGCAGGAATTCAAGGGAGGATCCTAGAGTCAGGAATGAAGAGGAAACCACAAAGGAACAATAATGACTGGCTTGTTCCACTCCATATCTGCTGCTGTCCTTGATGGTCATCCCAAAGTCCTGGCATATCCAATATGTTGAGAGCTCCTCTGCAGCTGATGCTATATGTTCAACTATGGCCTCCCATGGTCTCTCACTGTGGAGGGCAACAAGCCAGTAGTAGCTTATTTCATAAGGCTAGATACCTCAGCAGTCCCAATCTAGTGCTAAAAACCTGGAAGGTTCACAAAATGTCACTGGTCAATAGTCCAGAATGGAAGCATGAAAATACTGGTTCTGACATCAGTGAAGAAATCAGGAGAAACTGCAATAACACAACAAATCACCTTGACAGCACAAGGTAAGGCCAAATGCACAGAATGCAAGACACCTTCCTTGTGCCATGCCCTTTTTATGTGTACAGCAGCAAGAAGGTACCTTCCATCATGCAGCGGGTCTTCCCACATTGGTTAACATAATCAGGATAGTTCTTCAGTTAAAGTTCTACACTCAGATGATTCTGATTTATGTCAAGTCAATGTTAAAGCAGCCATAATATATGTCAAAGACAGCACATGATCATATCAGTCTATACAGAAAGCCCTTTGACAAATACAACATCACTTCATGATAAAAAAAAAATACTGATAAAATTAGAAATAGAAGCTAGGAGTGATGGTATACTTCTTTAATCTCAGCACACGGGCTTGGAGGCAGGCAGATCTCTGTAAATTTAAGGCCTTCTTGATTTACATAATAAGGCCAACCAGAGCTGTACAATGAAACCCTGTTTTAAAAATAAAAAAATAAAAAATAAAAAACAAAAGAAACCTAAGAATAGAAAGAATATATTTCAACAGAACAAAAATATAGACAATAAGTCTATGCCAATTATTATACTAAATGTAGAAAACCTAAAAAAAACTTTCCAGTAAAAATTAGACAAGGTAGGCCACTCCACAACTCAGCAAGAGTAATAAGACAAAAGAAAGAAATAATAGGGATACAAATAGGAGAGGACAAAGCCAAATTACCACTGTTTGCAGATAATGTGATCCCATATGTAAATGACCTTAAAATCTCAAAACAGAACACCTTTGGGTTTGAATAGACTTTCTGCAAAGTAGCAGAATACAAAATCCACATACATAAACCAGTAACATTGCTACCTGTCAACGGTGAAACTGCTGAGAATGAAATTAAGGAGACAATCTTAAAATGGATGGTGACGGCACATGCCTTTAATCCCAGCACTTGGGAGGCACAGCCAGGTAGATCTCTGTGAGTTCGAGGCCAGCCTGGTCTATAAAGGGAGATCCAGGACAGGCACCAAATATACACAGAGAAACCCTGTCTCGAAAAACAAAACAAAAAAATAGATAAAATATCTGGAAGAGATCTGAACAGGAATTTAAAGATCTCTACAAAAATTAAGACACTGAAAGAAAGAAAACAAGCACTATAATTAAAACACTTTTTGTTTTTGTTTCTCTTTTTTATTAGCTCTTTGAGAGTTTCATACAATCCAGTTTGTTTACCCACTCCTCCCAGATCCATCTCCCTTTCAGTACAATACAAATAGAGTTAAATGTGTGGCCTGCAGCTGGAGGATAGTCTGCTGACCGCAGATAACAACTTTAAAAAACAGACTCTTCATCTCCCAGCAGTTATAAACTACGAATAGCTCTTTAACTAGGGGTGGGATTTAAATCTCATCTCCAATGGCCATACTGCAATTGTGTGTGGCCTAAACATGCACAGGTGTTCTGCAAGTTGTCTCAACTGATATGAATTATATGTTTAACTGCCCTGATCTTTACAGAAAACATGTTTCCCTTGTTATCGTTTCCTATGTCTCTTACAGTCTTTCCACTATGATGTCTGAGCCTTAAATGGAGGGGGTATAATATAGATGTCCTATTGAGGGCTGAACATTCTGCAGTCTCTAATTCTCTGAACCTTAAATAATTGTGGGTCTCTGTGTTAATCACCATCTATTGCTAAAGGAAGCTTTCCTAATGGGTTTATTCACTGTGTTAACCAATTGATATAACAATAAGTCATTAGGAATGAGTTTAATACATCACCCACTTATCAGAGTAATAATAGTAGGTTCAACCATAGGGACTATTATCTGTCTAGCCATAGGCTCTTATCCCCAATAACATTTAAAAAATAAGGGTTTCAACTTGTCCAGAAGGCCTTAAATCCAACCAGAATGTGGTTGGGTACTTGCATACCAATTGTGCTAATATTGCACCATTGACAATGTCTTTGCCAGGGCAGTCATTGTTTTAGTTCAAAGGATTCATAGCTGTGTAAGATATCTGATTCCTCTGCTTTTCAGGTAGCATGCATAAACTTTCCAGTAGTATAAAGGTTAACCAGTCAGAATGAGGCTTCCAGGTGAGTAATAGCTTGATTTCTCTATGTTCTATATCTCTATTGTATAGTGCTTTGAGCAATAGGGCCTTAACATCTAGTTCTGGGGCTAACCAAGATCTTTGGCAATAGCCTGTTTGGGGGTACTATATGGAACTTCACTTCCCAACAATTGTAGAAGAGATAATTTTTACCACTGAGATATTTATCTATTGTTCTGTGGTGTCTAGTATTTGCCCAGTTATGGGAAACTTTATAAATGTATATGTATATATTTTATGAGGATTCTACAGTAGTAGATTTCCATATGATTTTTGAAACATCTTTGGTGTTAGTTGACCCTCTCAACATTCTTTCATCAACCATCTTCACCCATTCCCTACCCCATTACACTCTTCATGTACTGATTTCCCTTTAATCCTTTATAACACTTTGTTATACCTCTCTGTCTTAAAATCATCCATCTATTGCATCTTATTGATTTCCCAACTTCTATAGGTATTCCCAATGAAATAAACATATCTGAAGATTCAAGTTTGACATTCATTAATGAAAGCATACAACGTTTGTCTTTCTGAATTTGGATTACCTTACTTAGAATGATTATTTCCAACTCCACCTGCTGTGGTATGGTCTGTATGTCAAATTGCTCTGATTGGTCAATAAATAAAACACTGATTGGTCAGTGGCCAGGCAGGAAGTATAGGTGGGACTAACAGAGAAAAGAACAGAGAAAACAGGAAGGAGGAGGGAGACACTGCCAGCTGCCGCTATGACAAGCAGCATGTGAAGATGCCGGTAAGCCACAAGCTATGTGGCAAGGTGTAGATTTATAGAAATAGGTTAATTTACGTTATAAGAACAGTTAGCAAGAGACCTGCCATAGCCATACAGTTTGTAAGCAATATAATTCTCTGTGTTTACTTGGTTGGGTCTGAGCAGCTGTAGGACTGGCAGGTGACAGAGATTTCTCCTGACTGTGGGCCAGGCAGGAAAACTCTAGCTACAAATGGCGCCCAACTTGTTGACAAGAGTTTCCACCTAAAACCTGAGAAAAAAGATTCTAAAATGGAGCTAAAAACAGTTCCTAGTTGTCTCTCTCAAGTTAGCAGCAGCCTGAGTGTTTGAGCTACTATGGCAGGTTCCTGCACCCTCAACCTGCAGTATGGCTGGAATGAGGCCTCTGCAAGTGTCACATTAAGCTGCGTGGTGGATTTAGCCTTTGCTAGTACAAAACAAAAAGAGAGGTTTCTGGGCTACACACTGCTTTGATAGAAGCGTAGATCCACTATTTCTGAGAGTTGATGGCTCCCAGAACTGGCAGAAAATGTACCACCGCCATGTTGGGAAGCTGAGGTGGGTGGAGCCAGCAGCCATAGCACAATTTCAGTCTTGGAATGCTGTAGTTTAAAGCAATAGGCTCAAGGTAATATAAAAAGTAAGCCACGTAAAGATGGCTACCACACAGAGAATCTGGATTATATTCTCTTTGATATTCATAACTGAAGAAAAATATTTGTTTGCAAAAGCTGTTGAGTTATGCCAAAATGTATATTTTAAAGGTACCTTGACTTCAAAATTTGGATGTAAGGATATGTTGCTTTGGAAAGGCGGCTCTGCTTTTGTTTCCACAGAAAGCCAGAGGCTATGGATTTGTTCCAGATTAAGACACATCAGGTTTGACCAGCCAATACCCCCTGAAAGGTCTCCGATGACACCATGGCCCAGATGATCCAACATCCAGAATCATTTCAAGGCAACTGGCTCAGATGATACACCCTCATGGACTACTCCATAATCCTAAAATTTTCTTTGTGTCCCCATAAGATACAGCACCCCCCTCCAGCAGGAAGTAGTAAGAGAAGCTGCACCCAAATTCCCAAATATACCAAGCTGGCTTTGGAGATGTGTAAAAGTTAAAACCTTCCTCTTTAAAAAAAAAAAAAAAAAAAAAAAAAAAAAAAAAAAAAACAAGAAAAGAGAAAGGGAAGTGCTGTGGGATGGTCTGTATATCAAATTGCTCTGATTGGTCAGTACATAAAACACTGATTGGCCAGTGGCCAGGCAGGAAGTATAGGTGAGACTAACAGAGAAGAGAACAGAGAAAATAGGAAGGCGGAGGGAGACACTGCCAGCCACCGCAATGACAAGCAGCATGTGAAGATGCCGGTAAGCCACGAGCCACATGGCAAGGTATAGATTTATAGAAATGGATTAATTTAAGATATAAGAACAGTTAGCAAGAAGCCTGGCACAGCCACACAGTTTGTAAGCAATATAAGTCTGTATTTACTTGGTTGGGTCTGAGCGGCCATGGGATTGGCGGGTGACAGAGATTTGTCCTAACTCTTGGCCAGGCAGGAAAACTCTAGCTACATCCACCCATTTACCTGTGACTTAATATTTTTGTTTTTCTTCATGTCTGAACAATATTCCATTATGTAAATGTAATGTATTTTCACTATCTATTCTTAAGTTAATGCATTTCCTGGTTATTGTAAATACATCATCAGTTAAAATGGATGAATGGATATCTCTATAGTAGGTTATAGAGTCCTTTGAGTATATGCCCAAGTGATATAGCTAGATCATGTGGAAGATTTATCTCTAGCATTTTGAGGAATCTCTACATTGATTTGCATAGTGTCTGTACCAGTTTGGACTCCTCTTTCCCCACTTCTATGCCAGCACTGATCAGCGTTTTCATTTATTTGTTTTTGAATCTTAGCCATTCTTATTTGAGTAAGATGAAATCCCAAAAAAAACCTTTAATTTTCATTTTCCCAACAGCCGTGAATGTTGAACATTTTTAAAAATGATTCTAAGCCATTTGTATTTCATCTCTAAAAATTTCCTCTTTAGGTCCATGCTCAATTTTAAATTGGGTTGTTTGTTTTCTTAAGCTTACTTTCTCTTAGTTCTCTTAATTGTTTATATACTCTAGATACTAACACCCTATCAGATATACAGCTGGCAAATGTTTTTTCCCCATTCTGTAATAGAAGACTTGATTTCATGAGTTTCCATGTTAATTGCTGATCTTAATGCCTGTGATATTGGAGGGTTCTGTTGAAAAAGTCATTTCCTGGGTCACCAAGCTCAAGCATGCTTCATGTTTTCACCACTGACAGATTCAGAGTTCTGGCTTTTATATTGAGAACCTAAATCCATTTGTAGTTGAGTTGTTTGGGGTGAGCTATAATGATATACTTTCATTCCTCTACAAATACTTATCCAGATTGACTAGAACAATTTGTTGAGCATACTACCTTTTCTCCAGTGTTTATCATCGGGCTATTTGTCAAAATTCAGGTGGTTGTAGCAATGTTCGTTTATATATGTGTCTTCAATTATTTTTAGAAACATCTTTAGTGGTAAATGATGCTCTCATTGATCAATGTAATATGTCTGTTTTTATGCCAGCACAATACTATTTTTATTACTGTAGTCATGAAGTATAAAGTGAAATCTGGGGTGGTATTACCTCTCTCTGTTCTTTCATTGTTCTTGTTTGTTTTAGCTATTTTGATTCTATTGTGTTTCTGTATGAAATTTAAGATTTGTTCAAGTTCTGTGAATAATTACATTGGAATTTTGATGGAATTTTATTGAATCTCTAAATTGCTTTTGGTCAGATGGCCATTTGACAATATTAATTATGCCAATCAATGAGCAAGGAAGTTCTTTCCATCTTCTGTTATCTTTCCAATTTCTCTTTTCAATGTTTATTTTATAAGTTTTTCACTTCAGTAGGTAGATTTATGTTGTGGAATATTAGTTTAAGATGTATCACATTCATTTATGCTGTGGAATATTTATTTAATGATGCAAAGTTGTGTTGCATTCTTTTATGTTGCATTTGTTAAACTCTGTGAAGCTGTGTTACTCTGCCTATTTAAAACAACTGATTGGTCGAATAAATAGCTGAATGTACAATAGCTAGGCAGAGAGAGAAATAAGTAGGGATGCCAGACAGAGAGAATAAGTAGGAGGAGAAATCTAGGCTTGAGAGAAAAGGAGAAAAAGGAGAGGAGTGAAAAAAGGAGAATGAGAGGAGGATGCCAGGGGCCAACCACCTAACCACATAGCCAGCCATGGAGTAAGAAGGAAGGAAAGATATATAGAATAAAGAAAGGTAAAAAGCTCAGAGGCAAAACATAGTTAAAGAGAAACAGGATGATTTAAGTTAGAAAAGCTGGCTAGAAACAAGCCAAGCTAAGGGCTGGCATTCATAAGTGAGAATAAGTCTCCGTGTATTTATTCGGGAGCTTGGTGGCAGACCCCCAAATAGTTAAAGAAAGAAAGAAAAACAACTACAGATTTATTGCAAGATTGTGATGGTATTGTAAGTGAAATGTTCCCTGATTTTCTTCTTAGTACCCTTGTCATTTGTAGATAAGAAGGCTACTGATTTTTGCGTGTTGATTTTTGTATAGTGATACTTTGGTGAGTGTGTTTATTAGGTCAGGTGATTTCTAATTGAGGTTTTTTTTTTTTTTTTTTGGTTTTTCGAGACAGTGTTTCTCTGTGTAGCTTTGCACCTTTCCTGGAACTCACTTTGTAGCCCAGGCTTGCCTCGAACTCACAGAGATCCGCCTGGCTCTGCCTCCCAAGTGCTGGGATTAAAGGCGTGCGCCACCACCGCCCGACTTCTAATTGAGTTTTAAGAGTCTCTTATGTATAAAATCATATGATTTACAAACAAGGGTACTTTGACATCTTCCTTTCCTATTTGTATCCCCTTTACCTAGGTAATTTGTTTTAATACCATAGCTAATGCAAAACTTCCAGAACTATAGTGAATAGTTTGAGTGAAAATGGAAATGCTTGTCTTATTCCTGATTTTAGCAGAAATACTTTGAATTTTTCCCCACTTAGGATAATACTTTGTGATGATTGACTCTGATCTTCTTGTGTATTACTTTTACTATATTGAGATACATTCTCTTCAGTCTTAGGTTCTCTATGAAGGGATGTTGAGGTTTGTCAAAGGTCTTTCCTGCATCTAATAAAAGCATTGTGTGGACTCTGTCCTTGAGTCTATTTATGTGCTAGATGGTGTGTTTTGAATTGCATATTTTGAATCATACCTGTATCTCTAGGATGAAGCCAAATGCTTCATAATATATAATATTCTTGATGTGTTCTTGCATTTTTTTTTTTTTTTTGGTTTTTCGAGACAGGGTTTCTCTGTGTAGCTTTGCGCGCCTTTCCTGGAACTCACTTGGTAGCCCAGGCTGGCCTCGAACTCACAGAGATCCGCCTGTCTCTGCCTCCTGAGTGCTGGGATTAAAGGCGTGTGCCACCACCGCCCGGCGTGTTCTTGCATTTTTTTTTTGTTGTTGTTGTTTTTGAGACAGGGTTTCTCTGTGTAGTTTTGGTACCTGTACTGGATCTCACTCTGTAGACCAGGCTGGCCTCAAACTCATAGAGATCTGCCTGCCTCTGCCTCCTGAGTGCTGGGATTAAAAGAGTGTGCCACCACCACCCGGCATGTTCTTGCATTTGGATTGCAAGTATTTTATTGTTAAATTTTAATCCAAGTTCATCATAAATATTCCCTTATAATATTCCTTTTTTGTTAGATTTTTGTCTGGTTTTGCTATCAGAGTGATAGGGTCTTCATAAAACAGAATTTGGAAATGTACCTTTTCTATTTCATAGAGTAATTTTATGTAGTGTTAATTCTTCTTTGATACTCTGGTGGAATTGTGCACTGAATCCACGGGTCCCTGAGCTTCTCTAGTCGAGGGAATTTTTTTGTTTTTTAGGTTTTCTTAATCTTTTGTATTTATGGGTGTTTTGCCTACCTACATGTTTATCTTTTATACATATTTTGTACCCATGGAGGCTAGAAGATCACATCAGACCCAATGGAACTAGAAGTACAAGCAGATTTTAGCCACTTTTTTTGGTGCTGGAAACAAATTTCAGTCCTCTGTAAGAACAGCAAGTGCTCTTAGCCTCTGTGACATTTCTCTGACTCCTAGTAGGGAGATTTTCATTATAGTTTCTATCAAATTGGAGATTATTGGTCTATTTAAAGTGTTCATTTCAACTTGGCTTGCTTTAATAAGCCATACATATCTAGAAATTGGTACATTTATCTTAGATTTTCTGGTTTGGTGGAATTTAAAATTATAAACTATGTCCTTACAATTATCTGAACTTCTTCAGTGTCTATTTTAATATCTTCCTTTCCTCTTTTGTTTTATTAATTTGAATACTCTCTCATGTTGTTAATTTGGCTAAAAGTTTATTGATCTTATTTATCTTTTTGATAACCAGGCTTTGAAGTTTTATTTTCATAACACAATTTCAAGGCATGATTATTTCTGCTATTAAATGTAGTGATTTTTTAGATTAAAATTTATTTGAAGCATTTTTTCATTCCCTTTACTCTCTCCAAACCCTCACATATACCCCTCTCCACTCTCTTTCAAATTTGTGGCCTCTTTTTTTCTGTTATTGCATGTATAAATATGTATGTACATACATTTTCTTAATATAACCTGTTCAGTACATGTAATGTTACTTGTGTGTATATTTTTATGGATTACTATTTGCTACTGGGCAACCAATTTGTTTGCTTCTTCCCTGGGAAAGACCATGTCTCCTGCTCCCAGCTTTCCTCACTTGCCTATAGTTCTTTGTGTAAAATGGAGGCTTCTTGGACTTTTCCCTGTCCAGTTTGGCATGTTTATTGGTGTCATGGTGGTGATATTTTATGTGTATAGCTTCTGATATTAGGAGACACAAACTCACAGAAAACTGCCCCATCCTCTGGCTCTTAAAAACTTTGTATCCCCTCTTCCTTAGTGTTCTCTGAGTCTTAGGTATAGGACTGTTTTATAGATATATCCATTGTGACTGTGCTCCACAACTCTGCATTTTGATTGATTGTTGTTTCTGTAATGGTTTCTTGTTGCTACAAAAAGTTTCCTTGATGAGGGGTGAAGACTACACCTATCTATGGGTATAAGCATACATGCTTGCAGATTGTTGTTAGGGATTACTCTTGTTTAATAGTTTACTGGTTGTAGATTCTCCTCCAATAACAATGACTTCACAAGCACTGAGTAGTTAGCTAGGTTTCCAGTGCAAGGCATAGTTTTTCCTCTTGTTTATCAGGTTATTAGTACAATTACAGAGCTATTGGTTACCACCAATGGATGGGTGATTGTATTGCACCCTTCAGGTTATTGTGCCATGCTGATCATTGATATGATTCATAGGCATCATAGCTCAGTAGGATTGTTGGTTGCCTCTCTTCTTGGGAAATGTGCATGGTGCCTTCTGCTACTATGAATGCTAGTCCTCAGGGAAGGAAAATGCAGGTAAGTCCCAGCTGAAGGATCTTTGGGGATTTGTTTGTGCACTGCACGGTGTCCTCAGCAATAGGGACTTAACTTCTACCTCTGGGGTTCAATTAAGAGCAAGGGCAATAGGCTGATTATATTGAGAATCTCTTAGACAGCCCTCACCAACAACTCAAAAGAGGGTTTTTCATGACTTGTATCGAGGTTTTTGTTAGATGGCCATTGGCTCTTGGAGGGAGCACAATCAGCCAAGATGAACAAAGTTTGTTAAAATTGTATATGTATATTTTTACATGTAATTATATGTGTTGTGGGATTTTTAAGGTAAATAGTTAATGGTATGATTCCTTGTGGCTTTCCCCAGACATCTTTATTGTTATTTAACCCACCTCACTCCTTTTCTTGAATTTCCCCCTCCTCCTTCTCTGATCAGATTGCTTGTACCTTGATATTGCTCCCAACCCCCTATCCTGGCAATGGTCTCATTTTATTTTTCTGGTTTTTGTAGTCACTCCAGGTTATGTACTCACATCTGAAGAGTTGGAGCTAGGAGCCTCCAATGAGAAGAAAGCATATGACATTTGATTTTCTAGGTCTTGGTTACCTCGCTCAATATGATCTTTTTTATTATCATCCATTTACCTGCAAAGTTCATGATTTCATTTTTCTTTCTACTATAGTATTCCATAGTATATATGCACCAAATTTTCATTATCCATTTGCTGATTTTAGAGTGTTTAGGTTGTTTCCATTTCCTAGCTATTTTGAATTGAGAAGCAATGAATATAGCTAAGCAAATATTAGTAAAGTAGGATGTTGGGCCCTTTAAACATCTGCTAAGGAGAAGTATAGCAGAGTTATATGGTAGATTTTTTTTTTTGAGAATTCTCCACACTTATTTCCATAGTAGCTCCACCAGCTTGCAATCTCACCAACAGTTGTAGCTAGAGTTTTTCTCCCTGGGTCGCACCAAGCCCCGGCAGTCCTATAGTCCACTTATAAAATAAACATACAGATGCTAATATTATTTAAACTGCTCAGCCATTAGCTCAGTCCTGTCATTGTCTAGCTCTTACTCTTATACTCAGCCCATTTCTGTTAATCTATATGTCGCCACGTGTTCTGTGGCTTTACCTGCTGCCTTTACATGATGTTCCCTGGATGGCAGGCTAGTGTCTCCTCCTCTCCGCCTTCCTGTTCTCTCAGTTCTCCTCTCTGCTAGTCCCACCTATACTTCCTGCCTGGCTACTGGCCAATCAATGTTTTATTTATCAATCAATCATCTACAGCAAATAGTGAATGGGTGTTCCCTTTTCCATGCATCCCCTCCAACATTTGTTTTTAGCTCTTCTGTTGATCTTTGCCATTCTGTAGGAGTAAGACAAAATCTCAAAGTGGTTTTGATTTGCATTTTCCTAATTGCTGGGGTGATTAACTTTTTTATTTGAGATATTTATTGGTTAATTTTTCTTTCTTCTTTTGAGAATTCTCTATTCATGCTCCAGGTTCAATTTTTGTGTGAATCATTTGATTTTTGTTTGTTTGTTTGTTTGTTTTCTTGACTGTTTTTTGAGTTCTTTGTATATTCTGGATGTTAATCCTCTGACAGATGTATAACTGGCAAAGAATTTCTCCCATTCTGTGGGCTACCTCTTCACCTAGTCGGTTGTTTTTTTAGATGTGCAGAAACTTTAGCTTTGTGAGTTCCAACTTGTAAATAGCTGGCCTTAATTTTAAGACAAATGGAGTCTTAGTCAGAAAGTCATTTACATTACTTATATCATGTTGAATGCTGCTTATTTTTTTCTTCAAGAAGTTTCTATGTTTCATATTTAGGGCCTTCATACTTTAGGAGTTAGTTTTTGTGCAAGGTGATAAATATGATCTAATTTCAGTCTTCTGCATGTGGACATACAGTATTCACATGTGGACATCAATTGTTGAGGATCCTTTCTGTTCTCCAGCATAAGTTTTTGAAATTTTTGTGAAATATTAAGTGACAAAAGTTACCTGGCTCAAGTTTGATTCTTTGATTTTGTTTCATTGATCTACATGTCTTTTTGTACCAGTACCATATTGCTTTTATTAGTATGACTCTGTAATATATCTTGAAATGTGGAATTTTAGGACAATAAGGAATAATTCTTCTAGCATTGTTCTTTTTATTCAAGATTATTTTGGCTATCCAGGTTCTTTTGGGGCTCCTTGTGAATTTTGGATTTTTTTTTAATGAAGAATGACTGGGAGCTCATTGAATCAGTAAATTGCTTTTTATAGAATAATAAAATAACTGCTGGAGGTTATCACTATCCTAAATTTCAAGTGGTATTACAGGTATAGTAATAAAGGTAGCATATTATTGCATAAAAACAGACATGTTGATCAATGGAATCAAATTGAAGACCCAAACATAATTTCACATGCCTAGAGACACCATATTTTTTTAAGAAGAAGACAGGAATACATAGTGGGAAAAAGACACTATCTTCAACATATCATACTGGTCAAACTGGATGGCTGTATGTAGAAGAACACAAATAGATCTGTATCTATCACCCTGCACACAACTCAACTACAGAAGGATCAAGGATCTGAATATAAGGCCAGATACCTTAAATCTGATAGAAGAGAAAATGGAGAATAATCTTGAATTCATTGACCCCAGAGCTTTCTGAACAGTACATCATTAGCAGAGACTGTAAGATCAATGATTAATAAATAAGACCTCATGAAACTGAAAAGCTTCTGTATGGCAAAGGAAAGTACACCATCATTTGGACAAATTGTCAGGCTAAAGAATGGAAAAAACTTTACTAATTATAGAGGGTTACTAATGATAAGAGGTTATTATTTAGAATATACAAAGAACTCTTGAATTTCTTGATGTCAGCACTTAGTGTTATAAACATTCCTCTTAGGACCACCTTCATTCAGTCCCAAAGACCTTTGTATGTTGTTTTCTTTTTTTTTTTTTTTTTGAGTTTTAGGAGTGTTTTTTAATTCTCTTCTTGATTTCACCCTTGACACAATTATCCTTTAATGGTGTGTTATTTAGTTTCCTTGAATTGTTTACTTTCTCTAGTTTCTATTGCTATTTATGTTCTGCTTTATGCCATTGTGGTCATATATAATGCAGGATGTGATTTCAAATTTTGTTGAGTATTGTTTTGTGTCTTATTATGTAGTCTATTTTTGAGAAGCTTCTATGGACCAATGAGAATAATGTGTATTCTTTGTTGTTTGGTTGCAATTTTTATGGATAACTGTTAGGTACATTTGATTTGTGTTGTCATCAATTGACGGGCTTTTCTATTTGATTTGTTCCCATGTTACTTGTCTCTTGGTGACAGTGCGGTATCGAAATTCTCCACTATGCCTGTGTTGGGGTCAATCTGTGAATTTAGATCTAATAAGGTTTTTTTATTTAATGAAATTTGGTCCCCTGTATTTGGTACATATATGTTTAGGATTTTAATATGCTAGCTGAAGATATGGTAAACGGAGGTTCCTAGTCCAGCAGCCTCCAGGACTCTGGAACTTTAGGTCACATGTGATGGCTACAGTGCCCCTTGCAGCAAGTAGATCAGGAGAGTTCCAAAAGAAATGAGACATGTTGAAGAGGGAATGATCTCTGTATGCTGCTGCAGAATTTGGTTGCCTGGGTCCACAACACTTCTCCATAATGAAAAGATTAAAACATTCAAGACATAAACTGGGGAATATAGTAGTAAATAGAAAGAGCTTTCATACTCATGGAGGGCAAGATCAGTAGTTTGGAAATCGCTATCTTACAAAAAACAACCTACTATTTAAGTACATTCCATCAGTATCAAAATACCAACACCATTCTTCACTGAATTAAATAAATAATCTTAAAATTCTTTTGAAAACAAAAAAAGAATTCTGATAACCACAGTAACACTGGGTAGAAGAGTAAAACTATCTTTCTCTATCACCGTGCTGGTTTTCAAGATATATTAATAAAACAATAGGGTATTGGCACAAAACTCACAAATCAGTAAAAGGAAAGAGAAGATCCAGACATAAACACTCATTTGTACAGTCACCTGAGCTTTGACAAATATGCTAAACACATTCAATGGAGAAAAGATAGCCTTTGAAAAATGAAACAATGGGTCCCAGAAAAACTGCATATCTACATGTACAAGGATGAAACTTGATCTGTATCTCTCATGCAACACAAATTTTACCTGTAAATGGATCAAGGACCTTAATTTAAGACTGGAATTCTAAACCTGCCAGGGAAAAACAAGGAAACACTTCAGAATACAGCCATACAAAGGCATTCTAAATAGGACTCTAGTCACTCAGGAAATAAGATTGATAATCGACAAATGAGAAGTCATGAAATTGAAAAGCTTCTTTATAGCAAAGGAAACAGCTGAATGAAGAGACAACCAGCAGAATGGAGAAAAATCTTTACCTTTGATACAACTAACAGAGGATTAATAGTTTGAATATACAAGAACCTCAGAAGACTAAACAGTAGGAAAACAAATAATCTAATCAAATGGCAGGCTAGAGAACTAAACAGGGAACCATCAACAGAAGAAAGAAAAATGGACAACAAACCTTTGCAAAAATTGATCAATATCCTTAGCAATAAGAAAATGCAAATGAACATTACACTAATATTCCATTTCACTCTCTTCAGAATATCTATCACCAATAAAACAAATGATAACAAACACTGGAGAATGTGTATTGAAAGAACACTCATTCTCTGTTGTGGGTGTAAAGTATTATGGTTATTGTGAAAAATCAATGTGAAGGTTTCTCAAAAGGCTAGAAGGAACTATCATATGATCTAACTGTACCACTCCTGGGCATGTACCCAAATGGTTCCATATCTTACTACAGAGATATTTATTCACCCATGCTTATTTCTATTCTATTTACAATAGCTAGAAAATGGAACAAGCCTTTAAGTCCATCAACTTATAGATGGATGATGAAAATGCAGCATATATATATATATGTATAATTGTATTTATTCATAAATAAAAACAAATGTGTAATTTGTAGGAAAATAGGTGGAATTAGAAACTATTTTGAGTGAAAGCATTAAAAAATTTGTGAATAATTAAAAATAATCCTGAGCCAAAAAAACAATGATGGCGTCATCCCACCACCTCATTTCTAATTACAGAACAGATTTATAATAAGAACAAAATCATGGTACTGGAACAAAAACAGACACATGTACCAAGGGAACAAAATAGAACACAAAACAATAGACTAATGTGTCTGTTTTTTTGATGAAAGTGGCCAAAACATGTTATGAAAAAAAAATCCTCTTTAGTAAATACCTATGCATTTATAGAAAAAATAAAATTAAGTCTTTGTCTTATATCACATTCAAAAATTATTTCAAGGTCTACAGTGAACATAAATGAAAGATCTAAAAATGGGAAACATTTAGAGGAAAATATAGGGAAACACTTCAAAACACACATATTCACATATGTATATTCAAGTACTTTCTAAAAAAAATACTTCATTAGCTTAAGAAATAAAAAAATGAGTAGAGGGGTTACATCAAATTAATAATAAAAGAATCAACATAGATAATAGAAAGACTATAGAAAGGGGAAATCTTTACTAGCCATACAGGAGATTAATATCTAGAGTATAGACCAATGACTTATTGCAATGAATGTTCGTGGGTGGAGCTGATTGGACACTAGGATGACTGAAGATGTGTTGGAGAGAAAGACAGAGGAGCAAGGTATATTTGTTTGCTTTGTTTTGTTTTTAATTAACAGGGGAGTTTCTTTATGGGGGATGCTGCAGGGGTGAGGGGCAGATATGAAGAGACTGGGGGTGAGCAAGATTAGGGTGCATGATGGGTAATTCCCAAAGAATCCATAAATAATTATGATTTTTTAAAAAAAGAAATTTAAAAATTCTAAATCATGCAAAAAATGAACAAAATCAGAATGGCTAATGTGAGATATTCTCTCTCTCTTCTTTCTCTCTCTCTCTCTCTCTCTCTCTCTCTCTCTCTCTCTCTCTCTCTCTCTCTCTCTCCTATCTCTGTCATTTGTGGGTACTAGATTTTACAGAGACAAATAAAACTCATTTGTAACATAAAAAAAATGAAAGTAGATGTTGGATTGTCTAGAGCAGTTGTTCTCAACCTGTGGGTCGTGTTGGCAAAGTTCTAGTTTTGACAAAGTTCTAACTCCAAAAATATTTACATTATGATTCATAACAGTGGCAATATTACAGTTATGAAGTGGCAATGAAAATAATTTTATGTTTTGAGGTCAACACAACATGAGGAACTGTATGAAAGGGTTGCATCATTAGGAAGGTTGAGAACCATTGTCTAGAGGAGCAAATAAACCTAGTGAGAGCAAATGAGGTTCAATGTAACCTATTACCATGTACAATGAATAAACATCAATAGAAATTTAAAAGAAATATTACAAAATAGCTGGGATAAAGAAAACAACCTACATTTAGTACTGAAAAAAGTTTAGTGTAGGTGTTTCAAGCTTGTGCTTAACAAGCATGCTTCCAGGGATCAGTGTTGACATCTGCATTTTTCAATCCAAGCTTAAATGATTAATAATGTGTATTTTTACTCCTTTAAGATTCATACTACACATTAGTTACAAATTCATTCCCCTATCAAAAAACCAAGGAAGTTCTAATTTTAAAGTGTGATTTTTGTATTTTCCTTTGAGGGTTTCAGAAGTCGGAGATGAAAAGGAAGCATTATTGGTTAAAATAATTCATGGTAAAGAAATATGTATGCAAGGTCAAACGTTGGTTGTATTTTAGCCATGTTGAAATTTTGCATTATGTTTGAGATTAAAACGCATTAGAGTTGTTAAACTGAAGATACATGAGTTATTGAAGAGAAAAAGATGCTGGGGAAATATATTGGAATCAGATTGAGATTTTTGTTTTGACCATTATACTTACTCATTTCTAATTCTGAATTGGTTTCTCATTGAGTTCACATCAATTTCTTCTATTAGAAGGTAATATGGTAGTGGTATGACAGATTAGAGGAGGAAAATGATGAAATAAATAGTTAATATTTTACCATAAATACCATGTGTGACATGATGAGTGAACCGGAGAATTAAGACTGATTAAAGGGGGTTTTGCTTATCTATGACAGTTAGTGTTACAGGTGGAATCAACCTTAGCAATCAAGTCACTTTTATTATATAAAAAAAAGACTGAAATTCAAGTAAACAAACATGAAATCTCATAAATTTTAAACTATTGTATGTTATAATACTTTCCAAGATAAAGCTACCATGACAAATGGAATGAAAAGGATGCAGTGTGTCTAAACTCCTGTTTCTCAGCATCCAGTATGTGTCTGAGTCTGTTGCATGTACTAAGGTAAATAGATAATTTAGAAGACAATGGCGTTCTCTTTAACATATACAGTAAATAATTAAAAACAATAGAGGAGGATCAAACCTTAGATTCTAACTTACTCACTTCAGTTGGTTCTTATTTTGGAACCATTTACCATGTGCTTTCTCATCTTTGACCTATCCCTTTATTTTTTGAGGGAAGATCTCACTATGTAGACCAGACTGGAAGAGAACTCACTATTTTGCTAAGGCTATTGCCATACTTATGGCAGTCTTCCCACCTCAGCCTCTCAAGTGCTAAGATTTAAATGTGTGAGCCACCACATAACAGCTTTGCCGTATCATTTTAACACACAAACTTTTTACTTATGTTGTCCAATATAGTAATTGCTCACTAAATACAGCTACTTACATTTAAATTAATTGTAAACACACAGAGAGACCATTTCCATTGTTTAAAGTAATTTTATTGGAAAGCTATTACATAAAGTATAAAACCTCATGTAAAAGTATAGCAGTCTAAAAATCAGTGATTATAGGTTATGCTTTCTGCTGGCATTGACCCTCATTGATCATTAATGCAAGGAAGTTTGATTTCAGTTTTTCTATCCTACACTTTCTGCCAATTAAGTTTCTTCTTCTTCTTCTTCTTCTTCTTCTTCTTCTTCTTCTTCTTCTTCTTCTTCTTCTTCTTCTTCTTCTTCTTTCGTCTTCCTCCTTCTCTCCCTCCTCCTTCCCACCTCCTCTTCTTCCCCCTCTTCCTTCCCTTATTCTTTATATTCTTTATCTTCATCTTCTTGTTTCGAGAATCTTCATTCGACATATCTCCTTCTAGTGTGTTTTCAAAGCACTCTGGGCCTATCTATATCAGAACACTTTCTATAAAAATAGAAGATTTACTTACTTATTTCCTAAATAGGTATTGGATCTCAAGTATCTAGCAGAATAGATCACACAAGGAACTTAAAAAGAAAATTCTTAATGAATTCTCATTAATGAATATTTTAAGGAGATACAATAGAAGAACCCTAGGTTTGTCACAAGCAAAGGCATGGCATAAAATATTTTGAATTAAAGTTGTGTGTTAATTCTATTTTTCAAACCCCTTTTGCAAGAACAGTTTCTTAGTCCTATGTTTTATTTGCTGTGCTGACTGACTTTCAGAGTTGAATGAGTGTGATAGAAGTAGATCATAAATACAATGCAATAGGGATGAGTCTTTCCTAGCAGTATGATTAACAAATACAGAAGTGGAAAAATTCAGGTAATTTGATATTTGGGAGACGAAAATGTAGTAAATTTTTTCACTGCTGTGTATTAAAATACATGAGATTCAATGTACTGGTGGAGGGAGAAATAGAGTTTGCAAGGCAATGCATTGTAACTAAGCATCTACTTGACTTTGTGTTAATTAATTTCCCAGGGTTATTGTTTTTATTATTCTCTTTGTAATGAAACAAACGTACAGAGACTGACTGAGCTGTGAAATAGAGAGATCACATGCTTGGTCAGAGTGAAATATTTTGCCTTTCCATAAAAGTAGAATTGGCTGACATATAGAAAGGCTGGGACACCTGGGATTGCAGATTATACAGCACAGCAAGTATGTAGACAACAGAGCTGCTTTTGATAATTAAAGCTGGCTTGCTTAGTACATTAAAGGCTCTCAAGTTTTCCCCCAATAATATCATAGGCTATCAGTACTTTCTCTGACAAATGAGGCCATGTCTCTAGGCAAAAGCCTGAATCTGGCTTCAAAATCTATCTGATAGAACAATGGTTCTCCACTTTGCCAGTATGTTTCCTGAAATGGTCCTTAATTTTGAATATCCAATCCTTGCATTTCCATTTCCCTTGTGAAACCTCAATTCTCACTGTTGTCAGCAGAAGCAGTTGCTCAGTATGGTGCAACAAGCCTGATGGATGGCTTTAATTCACTAGTCCCTGGCTGCTTTTACAATTGCTCAGGTCCCTGAGAGAGCAGGCCACCCCAGACAGTAATCAAATGCCTGTGTTTCAACTTTGCTTCAGCGGCCTGGAGATATGGGAACTGATGTCAAGAAAGAGATACAGAAACATACTTCTTGTGATTTCTTTAATATGAGATTTTAGTGGCATATTGGAGGAAGTGTTAAACTAATAGAATTGCATCACAGTTGACCACAGTTTCCCATTTGTCATGATACTTCATGAAATTTAAGTTAACTACAAAAATAATTTACATACATAGGATGGGTTGTGCATTTCAAAGAAAAGTCTATCTTCTATATCTTCTTTACTCTCCTCCATTTAAGATTTTTCTTTATCATTATTGCTTTTACTTTAATTATTCTTTTTTGAGATTATAATATAACTACAACATTTTTCCTTCCCTTTGCTCCCTCCAAACCTTACCATATACCCTTCCTTGCTCTCTATCAAGTTTATGGCCTCTTTATTTACTAGTTGTTATTACATAATATATGTATTTCCTAAATATAGGAATACAACCTTCTCAGTCTGTATAATGTTACATGCATGTATGTTTTCCGATATCAAAATGTCAGTGTAAGAACACAATCAACAATAGCCAGGGCAATATGTCACCACCAAAGCCCAGCTATCCTATGACAACAAGACATGAATATTCCAACACAGCAGTAGCACAAGAAGATGACCTTAAAACCAACTTTATGGTGATGTTAGAGGTCCTTAAAGAGGAGATAAAAATTCCCTTAAGGAAATAAAGGAAAAAGACAACTAAAAAAATGAAGAAAATCAACAAATCCCTTAAAGAATGCCAAAGAAAAACAAACAGGTGAAGGAAACTATTCAAGACATGAAAATCAAAATAGAAGCAAAAGAGGAAACACAAACAGAGGGAATTCCAGAAATGGGAAAATCTAGGTAAGCAAACAGGAGCTACAGATGCAAGCATCACCAACAGAATTCAAGAAATGGAAGAAAGAATTTCAGGCGTTGAAGATACAATAGAAGAAATAGATCCATCGATCAAAGAAAATGTTAGAGCTAAAAAACTCTTAACACTAAACATCCAGGAAATATGGAACATGGTGTAAAAACCAAACCTATGAATAATAGGAATAGAAAGAGAAGAATCCCAGCTCAAAATCCCAGAAAATATATTTAACAAAACCACAGAAGAAAATTTCCCCAACTTAAAGAAAAATAAAGTCTTAAAGCATACATGAAAATAACTCTATTTTGATGTATCAATTTTATTATACAACCATAATTTCAGGATTTTTCACATTAATATGATTATATTCCCTATTTTAAAGTTTAACATTTATTTTATTATTTTATATATACAACTTGCTGAGTCTATTTCATGATGATGGTATGTAGATGTGTTTAGGGCTGACCACTCGGACTTAGATAACCTATCAGATGATTCATCCCTGGAGAGAATTGATCTGCTCCATCTAAGCCGCCATTCACTGCATGTAGCTCTTCATCTAGGAGTGGGCCCTTGTGAGATTTCCACCATCACATTGCCAATGTGCAGATCTTGTTTGCATAACCGCGTTGTTGAGATTTCATTTACCTGGCATATATACAAGACACTATTGCAAAGCAGAAATCTTGTTTCTCTTGCTCTTTTCAACCTTTCCAAACCTGTGCTGTGATGTTTTCTGAGTTTTATGTGTAGGACTGGTGTTACAGAAGTATCAACTAGAGATGGACAGCCAAACCCCCAAATTTGTGGCTAGATTTTGTTATCATGATAGCATCCTATTTAAAAGAGAAATTAAAAATTGTAATAAAATCTCAAAAATGCTTTTGATATTTCATGCATAATTTCATATAATAATTCATAAATAAGACCAAGGTCACTAAGGAATTCAACACCTTCTTTTGTAATTTCTGTAGTTTTTCTATTTTTGTCAATGAGTAATGAGATAGTCTTAGCAAAATTAACCATAGTTCCAGGTCTAAGTGGTTAATTTGTGTATGAATAGCCAATGTTACTCAAACTTGTATTGAAAGATCATTCTTTTTTCAAGGAGATGTTTAATGGCTCTGGTGGTTTGCCTGACTCTCCAAATGTCAGGATAGAAAATTTTCATGCCACCTCAGTTCTCTGACAGGTTTTAGAAACATTGATTTTAAGGCTTTCAGTTTTACTTGCAAAGATGGGATAATAATTTGTAGGTTCTTTTCATGTTGGTACTCAAACTAAGTTTCACACTTGTTTTTAATGCAAATTAAATTATAAACTAACATAACTTATTGACTTTAATTGTATTCCTTATGGATTCAATTCATTTTATTATAGATGTGTATGACATAAACTGATATCTTTGCTACTATATGTGTACAATTCAGTGAGAGTGGCTATATACATAGTGTTATACAATGATCATTAATGTCTGAAAATGTTTTAGAAACTCTTTTTATGAACTCAAAGAAAACATTTGCACTCATCGGGCATGAAGTCGATTTCTTTCTCCTGGTTTTTCATAGCCTTTCCTATAAATTCTATGAATTAGTCTGATGCATATATTGCATATAAAAACAATCCCACATTTCTGTTCTTGAAATAAATTTCTTTCACTTAAACTGTTTTCACTGATCATCCACAGTATAGTATACACAAGATGGTCATACCTTTTAAAGGCCAAGATAAACACACACACACACACACACACACACACACACACACACACACACACACACAGTTATACATATACACACCAATTATTTATTTATCTGTTGACAAATACTTTTTAAATCTCTTGACTACTATAAAATGATGTTGCAATTATTATTGGTATATTTGAATGATAGATTTGCTAGCTCACATGGTAATCCTGTTTGAGGAACGGTGAGCTTGTTCTTCATAGTTACTAAATCATTTTGCATTTCAACAAGTAACACAAGAAGGTGACAAATTCTTGGCTTTTCCATCAACACTTGTTATTTCCTGTAGTTTTTATCCTTGTTTTCCAAGTATATAAATGATGTAATCCTGCGCTTTTAATGAGATGAATGATGAAAAATTTTCAGTATAGTTATTGCTAGACTTGCATATTCTTGGAAGAAATATTTATTCAAGGCGTTTGCCCATTTATTGCTGTTATTATTATTATAAGTAGTAGTAGTTAGAGGAGGAGGAGGAGGAAAAGGAAGCACACTGTGTGTGTGGATGTGTGTACTTCCATTCCATGTCCCACATGTGGATGCCAGAGGACAACTTTCATGAATTGGTTCTATCCTTCCATTGTGGGAAAGGAAGATAAAACTCACATTGTCAGGCTTTCAAACCAATCTTTTTATGCAATGAATCATTTTGCCAGACATATATTAATTTTATTGTTTTGTTTCCATTACTGACTTGTATGAGTTACTCACATGTTATGGATATTAAACACTTATAAGATTATAAAATCAAAACATTTTCTTTAATTCAGTAGTTTATATTTTGTCTTCTTGATAATTTCTTTTGACCCTCAAACATTTTTAAATTTTAGACCATTTTTTGTTCTGTTATTTGTGCTTTATGTAGCATATATAGGAACCCATTTTCAAATACTATTTCTTTTACACTTCTTACATTTATTTTAATTCTTATAGTAAATTTCTTAAAGGATGTGAAATAAGAAACTTCATTTATTTGTTCATGAAATTCTGGTCATCTCAGCACTGAAAACATACATACAAGCAACATTATACAAACTGAACAGGTTATAATGATATATATATATATATATATATATATATATATATATATATATATATATATATCAAATATATGTATACAATAGTAATTAGTGAAAAATTAATTTGAAGGAGAGTGGGGAGGGATATATGGAAGAATTTGCAGGGAGGTCAGTGAAGAGAGAGATGTAACTAAATTATAATCTCAAAAATAAAAAAATAAAATCTTCAAAAAAATCACCATGCACCAGGAAAAAATTAAAAGATAGTTCTCAAATGAGGTATAATACATGAAAGATGTTCAATATCTTTATCAATAACTGAAATTTAACCTAAAACTTCATTGAAATTCCACCCCACCTCAGCCTGAAAATAAATGGCAACAAATACTACCATGGGCATAAGAAAAATGGAACTCCTATGTACTGTTAGCAGGGATGTGAATTAGTCCAATGACTATGGTAATCCACAGGAATTTCCACAAAATAATTAAAGCAGACTTTCTTTATGATCCAGTTATATCACTTCTTGATAGTATACACACACACACATACACACACACGGACACGGACACAGACATACACACACAACACACATACACACTCTGGAAATCCTGCTGAAGAGAAGGAGGAGGGATTATACAAGCCAGGAGGGTCAAGGTCATCACAAGGGAACCCAAAGAGACAACTAACCTAGGCTCATAGGAGCTCACAGACACTGAACTGACAGCTAAGGATACCACATGAGACTGACCTAGGCCCTGTACATATGTGTGACAGTTGTATAGCTTGGTCTACTTGTGGGACTCATAGCAATGGGAGCAGGGGCTGTCCCTAATGCTTTGGCAGACTTTTGAGACCCTATTCTTCATACTAGGTTGCCTTGCTCAGCCTTAATACAAGGTAAGGGTTTTAGTCTTACTATAAGGCCTGCCCCTTTCTGAACAGAAACAGAGGAGGAGTAGATTGGAATGGGGCAGAGGGGAGGTGGGGGTAGGGAATGGGAGAAAAGGACAGAGGATGGAGGGGAAACTGTGGTACTGATGTAAAATAAATGAATAAATTTAATTAATAAAAAATAAAATAAATAAAAACCAGAACGCATAGGGCATGGTATTTGTGGGGATGGGGAACTATGAAGAAGAGAATTGATGGCAAAAGAGTGATAGAGTTGAATGTAGTTGGAATTATTTTTTGCACACATAAAATCTATTACTCTATATAATACATACGCTTACAAATTTAAAAAAACGATAAGTGGCTCTATGTTAATGGATTATTTGTAGGTTTTATTTTTTATTACATTGGTTTACATATCTACTCCAATCCCAGTAGAATGCTGTTTAAATTACTGTAAACTTTTAGGTAATTTAAATTGGGAGTGTTTGTTTTGGATATTTGAAGCCCAATGAAATTCCCCAAAAATTTGAGGATAAACTTTTCTATTTCAGGCCTGCCCTTTTCTGAATAGAAAAGGAGGAGGAGTGGATGGGGGGAGGCAGAAGGGATGTAGGGGAAGGGATTGGGAGGAGAGGAGGGAGGGGAAACTTCAGTCAGGATGTAACATAGAAAGGGGGGAGAGAGAGAGAGAGAGAGAGAGAGAGAGAGAGAGAGAGAGAGAGAGAGAGAGAGAGAGAGAGAGAGGAGAGAGAGAGAGAGAGAGAAAAAAGTGTTTTTTCCAGTCATTCAAAATTATAAAATTAAAAGCCAAAAATAGGGCCAGTCAGACTGTTCAGCATGTAAATGCACTTTCTGTACAAGTGTAGCAACATGAGTTCCATCTCTGGATCCCATGTAGTTTGAAGAAGTAAAGCTACTCAACAGTTGTTCTCTAACCTTTACAAGTGTGTTGTGACATGTGTGTTCACACACAAACACACCATGCAAATGCAGGCATAAACATTCATATTTACATATACATACTAGCAAATAATTATTTCTAAGCCAAGAACAGATTTTGCCAATAGACACTGATTTTTAAAATAATAAAAATTAAAATATTTTAATTTTTTTGTTTGTTTTTTGTTTTTTGTTTTTTCGAGACAGGGTTTCTCTGTGTAGCTTTGCGCCTTTCCTGGAACTCACTTGGTAGCCCAGGCTGGCCTCGAACTCACAGAGATCCGCCTGTCTCTGCCTCCTGAGTGCTGGGATTAAAGGCGTGCGCCACCACCGCCCGGCATAAAATATTTTAATTTAGTCAAGTAAAAATTTGTTTTGGACTTGAAAATATAATCAAACAATGAAAATGATTATGAATATAAAATCTTAGTTTTCTTCTTCAACATACATACAAAACTGCTATCACACTTGATATATGTTATAGCTTGATTTACATATGGGCACATTTAAGGGGAATATGAATAAGCAAATCTAGAGAGTTTTCCTCAGCTGCATTTGTTATCCTTATGAAAATCATGTAGATTTAAATGTCCTTCCAGAAATAAAACTTGGAACATAGAGATAAGCAAGGAAAGGATGCTTGGCACTTTCTGAGAAATAATACTTCATTAAGCAAGTTTATTTGAATTCATGCTGAGAAAAAAAGATAGAACGATTTGTGTTTCCTGTTACATAATGTACTCAAATGTTCCCCACATTCTGAAACAGTGTCTGTCTTCAATATACAAAATTAGTTTTATTTGGACACTTTTAATCATAAGACACGTTAGGTGGGAAAAAATACCTCCACTAAACCAAACAATATCATCCGTAAGAAATTTGCTTAGGCTTATGAGTGTTAGTGCCAAATGCTAAGTCACAGAAGAAGTTATATAAACTTCAATAAGTTGAAGCATGTTTGCTTTGATGCTATTACATTATCTAGCACATGGAGCAGCAGATAAGTTCCTCTCTCCCTGATCTAAACATGGCCCTGGGTACATAAATAAATATTTCGGCTTACATAGAATTAGGAGCCGATTTACTGCAATGAAGATCTATTTCTGAATCAGCGTATATAGGGGGCTACAGACATGTTAATGATTGTGCCACTGTTCATTTTTGTGTTGTTTGCCCAATTCATCCACACAAAGAAATGGTGAGAAATCAGATTATAGGTGTTTTCATTTTTAATAAACATCCATGGAAAACTAGTTCCCTTCATATAGACACACATGAGAACTGTAGTGTGTGTCTCCATGGGTATTTATGCTTCTGGAGATTATGCTTCACTCTTGAATTAAACCACACTCCAATCTAGCATTTGAGGATCCTAAGTCAAAACTTTTGCATCTCTATAGAAGCTTTTTTAAAATGAAAAATACCATTCAAAATATCTCTTCTCACATCCCAGGGTAGGAAAGTGAGGGCTTCCATTTAGTCCTTCCTACTAGCAAACACTCTAACAGAAAGCATAATGAACTGCACAATAACAGAGAAAGTCAGTTCCAAATAATTAGAACTAAGCAAGTAAATATCTCTTCCTGAAATATATGATCAGGCAAGTCATGTGTAACATATAAGATAAAAAAAAAATCAACAGAATAAAATAGCTTAGAAACAAGCACAACATAAAGATCAAGAAAAATCCTTTAAAACTGCAATTCCCCCAAAAAATATGAGAAAATTTTATTGCTAGTAATCTCAAGCAACAGTTTCTATCTTAGGAAACTTCACATGCAAGCACTAGCAATTGGATTCAGTAGTATTTGTACCAAAGGATTTAAAACTCAGATTCACATTGATATTTGTACATAAACGTAAAGTGGATTTAATAGTGACAAATCATAGGTAATCATTTTCCAAACTGGAAACAAAAATATCCTTCAATAAGTAAGTCATTAAAAATGGTACAACCAAATTATGGAATAATAGTCAGTAATAAGGAATAAATTTGGAATATGTATAAGTATGTGTGTGCATATACAATGAACTATGCTAAGTGGACAAAGCTAAGAGTAAGTTTTATAATTGCATTTTACGAAAATTTTAAAGTACAATGTGATTTTCTCAAGATTATATTATTTCAGTACTCTGAATTTATGCAACCAAGTTTGTACACAGATTTTCTCAGTATTTGCACAGCTATTCATGTTTCTTCATACCAAGAAAGCTGTTTTATTTGACCTATCCATGCAATATGACAAAAAGGCATAGGAAAGGGAATTTAGAGTTTTAGGGAGGCAGAAAATGAGGGTGAATTTTGTCATCAGTAATTTCTGCAAAGTTTAAAGCTTTTTGCATCTATTTTAAGACATATTTCCCTTGTTTTGGTTAAAGAGCAAATGGCTGCTTACCATACAGATTATACATGAGAGCTTCAGCGAGCTGTTATTTCATCAGAACAAAAAAAGGCTGTGGAGTGAAGAAAAATACAGATTTTTTTCAGAAAAAATGATGTCTATATAGGCAGTCAGTATAAAAATATAAAAAGTGTGAAGAAATATAATTTTAGGGAAGATTATTGACAGGAAAATTGGAAGAAAATTCACTGTCAGTTTTATCTTTCTGTGCTTTGTTATGAGGCCTAAATATATATTTGCTTCATGTTCCTTTCAAGAAGATGAATAAGTTATGTAACAGAAAGCAAAGCAACATTTAAATTATATTGAACAGCTTACATTTTAAAATAAGTTGACAATGAGATAAGCAAGAGGGTCCAATTAAACAAACCCTCGGGCAAATTACTATTTCGTTTAATAATTCATTTTTTTTATAATCTATAGTAAAATTCCTTGCCCAACTGCTTCATGGTCTACTTTAATTAAAACAAAAGCAGTATTTATTAATGACACTCCACAGCTAACAACTTGAATTCTCCTACCAAATCCAGGCAAGCAATCATTAAATTCATAAATGTGCTTTTATTGCATTTTAATGAAAATGAAATTAGATCTGTCTTATCAGAGGTGGGACCAGTCAACACTAAACGGAGCAGAGGTGCTGCCAAATGGTCAATTTCCATAAATAAATTTGCCTCCTTTCTGAGGCAGCAAGTCTTTTCATGAGAGTTTGAAAAGCAACATCATTCCCCAAGCTGACTGTGAATTGATGAACTAGTGGTGAGTCTGATAAGATTTAAGCAAGACCTTTCCTCTCTTTGCTCTGCACAAGGTAATTTTTAAGCTTTGCTTTTCCTGTGATACCTATCAAAATGTTAATACTGCACATCCTTTCCATGCTATTATTACATTCTTAGGAAAGAAGTGCACATTGGAACACAGCAATTCTATTCAATCTGAAATAATAGATATTTTGGAATTCTCAGTTCTGAATAATTCATTTACAAAATCTATAGTTAGGATTGCAAAGTTTTCTTTCTAAGGTATTTACTACATTTCTTAGAAACTGCTATACAAAATACCAAATTTTATTATTCAAAAATATGTACCAAGCCAAACTTCTTATATGTATAAAACAATATGTGCTAAATAAACATTTACTAAATTATACACTGTTTGTCAAGTTAAAAAAATTATTTGAAAAACACCTAAGATAAACTCCCACCAGATAAGAAATAAGTATCTTCTATAGCATACATCAGTAGAGCACTTACTGCTGTCTGGTATGCTTTTAGGAACAGAGTACACAACTGCCCTCTTGCCTATTGAGCTGTTCACATTGCCAATTGTTTTCCTTCTGCTTTGCCTTGACAAAATTATATGCACATTTCTGTGTCTCCTCTAAGCCTGTGAACTCTGCTGATTCTGGGGCCAGAGCAAACACTAGACGCACAGAAACAATCCCATACTATCTTCCTTTACAGCAGTAAGGCACATTTTCCATCCAGTGCCTTTGATCGTTTCTTCCCAGTTGCATGACTTCTCTCTATTTAATCCATAGCCATTCCTGAAAATGAAAATCCTAATCTATTTATTTTTGAGACACTTTCAAATTTTTGAAATCAGAAAATTCTCCCTGTTGCAATAGCCTTCCTTTTGAATAAAGTTTCTTATCTAAGTCTCCCTTTGTTTTTATTTGAAAAATGCCCTGTACTTTAAATAATTTGCCTGCCTCTGAACTGGTTTCCTTTCTCTGCTATTTCTAATTACTTTTTTGCTTTCCCTCTTCTATTTTCCCTTCCATTTTACAAAGTCATGGACGTCAACTCAAATATATTTTTATAGTTCTGAAATTCTAGCTCACTGGTTCTCTGAACAAACCTCATGGTTGTTGATGACATTTTCTACTTGAAATACTGCTTTTCCCATTGTATCAAAAGTATACTCTTAGAAACAGTTTCTTAAGAATGTTTCATTCAGTAATATTTCTTTGCCAAATAGTTACTAATATCTACTCACCATCTACTAAATATCTTTATCAGGTCACCTAAAATTTAATTTCTTCCACTGGACATCATGAGCTTAGTTCCCAGATATAACTTAAATTTTGCAATTCCATAAATATTTGATATTTAGATATTTGTATATTTAAAGATCGAATTGTAAGAAACAAATCAATCACAATTCCATTAATATGAATCTATAAACAACTAACTTAAATCTCTGCAATATAGGAAAGCTAGGAATGGTGTTATGGGCTCCATCATAGTGACATTGTAACTAGGATTACAGGAAGAGACTTAAATTTAAATAAATTTATTTGTTTCTCTACCACCCAACCTAACACCACAGTAGAAAATATATAGAAGAAAAAGAAACTCCTAAATTAGTGCATTAAACTTTTACATAATATAGATTCAGAAAGGCTCCTAATGCAAACATGAAAGATAAAAAAAATCATAGAGTTAAGGGACTGAGTATATCTGTTTCTGACCACAATGGGCTATTTAGGATTAGTGCAGTTATAATACTACCAAGAGTCCCTTCCTTCCAAAATAAACTAGACAGAAAAAAAAAAATTAAAAATTAGTTTTCAATATGGAATCCTGCATCTTAAATGCAGTTCTAGCAACATAGATATAAAAATTACCTATTAAAACATGCAGCAATATGTGCATTACTTTTTACGGATATCTTAATATCCTAACTTTTATATTGCATTTTACTCTACAGAATTGTTATATAGGAAATTAGCTGTGAGGGACTGAACAATAGGTCCCAAATGATAGAACACTGGCATTATATAGAGCAGGTTGTATTCATGTATTTAGGAATATACATATACATGTATGTATGTAACAAAAATTAATGCAAAAAGAGGCCATGAATTTGGTAGAAAGCAAGGAAAGGTGCCTGGGAGGGTTTAGAGGGAGGAAAGTGAATGAAGAAATGATGTAATTGTATTGTATTCTCAAAAATATAAAAGAAAAATGTAGAAAGAAAAATAAAAGACAAGAACAATAGATGGAATAGGGTATAAAGATGATAATGGTTGACTTGTTATGATATCAAATAATGGTGGTGGTACACTCCAGATGGTCCAGTTCAGTGATCTTATAACAAACCATACAGCATATGCTATTATCTAGGTCAGATTACAGTAACATCATGTCTTCTTCTCCAGGTGAGCATGAATGGGTGCTGTTACCCTTGGTAAACTTTTCATATCCATAGGTACTTAAAACCTTATGATGCATATGCTCGCATCTTATACATCTACTTATGACAGACATAAGATTCTGAGAAGTGTCAACCCTAGGAGAGATACAAGGGAGACACAGCATAGAGATGTCTAAGTCCCATGTCTGACAAAATTGAGGCCACTGTTGTCCTGTTCAGCCTCTTCTCTTTCCGAAGAGTATATTGTCCCTTCTCTAACTAAACACTTCACTGCTTGAACTACTACTATGCCCCATTTGAATCCTTCTCTTTGGAAAGCCCAAGAACCAAGACTCATGCTGCATTAGAGACCAAAAAATAAAATAAAATAAAAAGAAACAAAAATCAATCAAACAAACAACAACAACAAAAAAACTAGAGACCTCCCCATGGAAGAATATAATTTCTGCAGGAAATTTGGGGATTTGGGGAAAAGCACACTATACCTTTCTTAAATATTTGTAACTTTCCACAAATCTACAAGTATTTAAAAACAACAGCCTTTCAAATTTATTTGAAGATATGAGGAACTACAGTAGTAGAACTTTCTGTGTCAAGATGCTAGAGAGCAGAGAAACAGCAAGATGAGGCCAATGCGTGGCATTTCCTTTCTTCTGTAGGCATGTAGATACTAGGTGAGAGACCAAAAGTTAAGAAACTAGACATAGCTTTTAACATTCTCATAGAGGAAAGTTAAATGAAATTTGATTTTTTTTTATATCTTGGCTATTATGATTACTGTTGCAATAAATATGACAGTACATGTGCTGATCTTACAGCTTTTGTAGGTGTAATGGTAGTTGTAAGAGTCTAGGATAATAAGAAGAAGGTAGAGATTTAAAAGTTAAAAAATATATACTATAGAGCATTCTGACTACAATTAATAACATTTATTCTTAAAAATGCAGAATGAACAGATATTTTCACTACAAAAAACACTTAGTTCTGACACAATGTGTAGCAATAATTCACTTTTGTGTTGCAATGAGTTTGTATAATTGTCATTAGATTAATATGAACACAATTTGCATTTATGATGGCCACTACCATAAATATCTGAAAATGGAATTGCTGATACATTCCAGTCTTTAAAAGAAAAAGAAAACTGAAGAAATTGAAAATTGTTTGGGGGAAGGATTTACAGGTGAACTGAGGTTACACAGCACAGAAGGCATAGTGAATAACTATGGTTCCACACATTTGATAAGCTCTATTAAATAAGTGAATTCCTTGAGAACTACTAAAATTCCAAAAAAAGAAATAATGTAAATAATAGTATTATGAATTGTAGATACCTACAAAGCAGGAATCAATAATTAATAACCTTACATAAAAGAGACCACCAGGCCCAAAGTGTTTCATGGGAGAATTCTATCACAATTTAATGAAGAAATAATCAATTCTCTAAAGTTTTCATAGAAAATAAACCAAGTTCTGTGAGGCTACATTGAAGTAGGCTACATAGACAAACAGAAAAGGAAAGGCAAATACCACAGTGGACAGGGGAGAACTCATTTAGTAGGATAATATGTGGCTGTTCTTAGAATAGACACAAGAACATCTCAAACCACCTAGAACAAACATGGCCACACAGAGAAAACTACTAACTGTCCTCTACTTCATTATAATGGCACCTTCTGTAAGATTAACCTTGTGAAAATGCCCTCATCAAGCATCTGATGCCACACCACATTCCAACAACCGTTTACCAAGGTAGAAAATAGAAGCAAACTCTATCTCAGGAAAATCTTGATACATTCATGGAATTCCTCACCTATTCCCAACCCTAAATTATGAGTAATTATGGTGATATTTTATTTGTATTAAAATGTTATTTGTATGTTAATAAAGTTGCCCGGGGGTCAGAACAATTAGTAAATCATAGGAAAGCCAGGCGGTGGTGGCATATGCTTGTAATCCCAGTATTTGGCAGGCAGAGCTAGGTAAGTCTCTGTGCGTTCAGGGATACAGCCAGCATTGGATACACATACCTTTAATCTCAATACCAGCCATAGAAGACCTGGAGGTCTATACAGATAGGCAGTGATGAGGCGGTCATGTGGTTGGGTTTACAACCAATGAGAAGGCAGAACAGAAAGTCTATATAAAGACTTTAACACAGGAAGTAGCTCTCTTTCAGAGAGGTAGGACCATTGCAGGATGAAGGGTAAGGTTTTTGCTCTTAGCTCTGACCTCTTGGCTTTCTTCTTTGCATTGGTTCTGTGTTTCTTATTTAATAAGACAGTTGGTTACATCTACAAGTAATCTTTTCTTCCTTACAACCCCACCCCCAAATGCTCTCTGTAATTCTAGCTACGTGATCAACTGCTTAGAAGCCCATACTCTCCTTGGGTGTTTTCTGTCTGTGCATGTATACTTCCTGTCAACTCTTTATTTTGTCTAGTCTCAGAATTTTTTTCTCCGATGGACAAAAAAAACCTAGAAGTACTTGGTAGATGAGATGACTAATTTCAATTGTTAACATGACTAGATTTATAGTCTTCTAGAAATATTCATCTGGAATATTGGTGAGGAAATTGCCAAAGAGGAGTTTCTGAAGAAAGAAGACTCACTCTCAGAGCAGACACCTTCCAGCTGGGATCTGAAGTTAGTACATTTATTATTGTTACTTCTCATCCTCTGTGAACACCAAACTAAATACCAGAATTCTGGTCTTCCAATCTATATAATATGCATATAATATAATATATTGTATATATTGTATAATTTAATATATCATGTATATTGTATACTTATTATATATTATAACCAGGTGGTATTTTCCCCTGATATGCAAGGGTGGTAGAACATTTGAAAACGGAGCAATATAATTCACCATATCAATAGTCATAAAGGCATAAAAGACAACGAAGAGAATAAATTTAAAGTGATAGTGAAGTTGTAGTATAATAAAACCCTCCAGGGTTCATCTTCCTAGAAAATATTCATTTGAACATATGAAAGTACCTTCAAAAAACCCATGAAAAAGTTGGAGACATCACAGTATCTGCTTTTAGCATAATAATAAGAAATGATCTATTGAAGAAAATGGGCAAAAAGGAAAAATTTGCATCACCCCTTGCCTAGTTCCAAGGAAGTGCATCATGAAGAGATATGTAAGGAATCAGACATAAAGAATTAGATGCAGGTCCTAAATGTGAAATGGTAACAGGACTGTGCAACGAGGATCCTCTATTGCAATTCTGTGACACATCAGCTGTGGGAACCACGGAACTAGCTCTAACATCTGTCTCCTAACCTTGACCAGCATAGCACAGATAGTGTCTCATCCACTGGGGGACAAATATGGTGGTGTAAGACTTAGCTTGAAACTCAGTTCTGGACCTATGACATAATGGGACAAAGTGACTGGGGATTGAATTTTCAGATACCATGAAAAAAAATAAAATCCTTATTTATTATTTGACTTTCGCTAGTGTTTCTCATAATGACTGAAAGCAGGTTAACACAAAAATCTCGTGCTTATTGATTGGAAGAATCAATACTGTTAAAATGTCCATACTGCCCAAAGTAATCTATATTCTGTCCAGAATCAGTACAGTCCCTGAATATACTTCAAAGCATGAGAAAAGAATGATAAAATTAGGATAGAACCACAAACCACTAAATAGTCTTTTTTAGCAAAAAAGAAGTCATGAAGCTGGAGTCATTGCATTAATTGGCTTCAAAATATTCCACATACATAGCCATAGCAATTGAAACAACATTGTATTTGCATAAGAAAAGACACACAGATCAATGCGGGGAGTGCCATGAGTAAACCCATGCATCTACAGATGACTAATATTAGACAAAAGTGCTAAGAATATTCACTGGAAAAACTAATTTAACATTATATTTCATAAACAATCCAGGTACAGAATGGAAATGCTAAAAGACCTCACTCATGTGGAATCTAAAATGTTAATCTTGTAGACATTAAGGGTAGAGTGGAAGAGGGATAAGGATAGGCTTGTCAAAAGTCACTAAGTTTCAGTTAATAGGACTAAATTCTGGCTTGCTTTCATGTAGCAGGATTGCAATGAAATAATGTTCTGTATCATTGAGTGACAATAGAAAAAGGGGCTCTGTTCTCACCACAAAGAAAGGACACATGCTCCAAAAGAAAACTTATATTGATCCTGATTCAACCATGAAACTCTGTGCATATGAATCAGAACATTATGTGGCACCATAAATTTCGGAAAATACTTGTGTCCACTAAAACAATAGTGAGAAAACAGAGATATTAAAAAATCTTGGGAAGTTAACTTTTTCAGTTTTGATGTTTGAATAAAATTCTTTTGTGTAAATTTGTTGACACTGTAGATTTAGTTCTAACTTTTATTATTCAATGACTAAGAAAAAAGCAATTGCCATACTCCAGGTTTTAGAATGAGCAATTTCTGAAAAATCAAAATTTATTTTTCAAAGGATAAATGTTAATAGTCACACAGTTGTATTTCTAGGTCTGCCTGTTCCTGTGAAAAGACTACATATTAAACAAAAATAGAGAGATAAAGAGTAGCATGATAATAAATTTATTTTACTCATACACTAAATTCAAAAGTTAGTTGAGTTTTTCACCAGAAATTGGGATAATCAAATTTTATACCATATGTACTTTTGTTTCATATATACATATATATACAGGAATTGGTGTACTTTACATTTTTACCTACATAAGTATGTATTGCACATTAAATATACTAAAGGAAACAAGACAATCTAGGGTTGTTGATAATTGCCATGAGTATGTATTCATTTTTTAAGGTTACTAATAAGTTTAAAAATACACAAGCTAGCAAATAATAAAGTACTCCAATTTCCACTACAGATTGATCTTTTCTTTACATTTAGCTATTTCATTTTTCACCCTTAATAGATGTATTAGATACAAATATATAAAAGAAGATTAATAATATATAATTCATATTTATTAGCTTTATTACACTTATAGGTAGATTTTATTTTAGGTTTTTCAACTTTATTTACTAATTTGTTTTTAAGGTTTAGCAATTTTAGGTTTAGAGAAAACTGTGTGGAATGTATGCAGAGTTCACTTTGACCAGCAATAACCAACAATTATTCTTATAGCTAATGTTTTGCACTGGAATCTGAAAAAATCAATTTGTTAACAACTAGTATTTTACTACCTACACTTTATTGGTAGATAAGCTCCATTGATGACCTTAGAACTCACCTTTTGTTGTTATTTATCTCTGAATATTGACTCATATATCATAATGTGCACCTATCATTGTATTATACAGGAAAGCTTTACTACTCAAAGAATGTGCTGTGCTCAACCTACATACAGAATTTTCTGAAGCTATAAAGAGTTTCTAATGGGGAGAATATTATAATAAATCATTATGATCCAATGATTAATAAACTATCCAATATATTCATTTAATATGTATTCCTTTTTTAAATTAATTTTTCTATCTGGAAAGTTTATTTATTTACTTGTTTTTAACTAGGATTTTTCATGTATTCAAGACTGGTCTAGAACTCCCTATGCAGTCCAAGCAGCCCTCATACTAATAATGTGGCTGCCTCAGCCTCCTGAGAGTCAATATTATAAGCCTGAGCTACTACAACCAGTTTTTTTCTTTATCTCAAATATTTTAAAAGAAATTACATGCATTCTAGGACTTTGTACATGTATATATCCATATATCATACTTTCCACTTATCATTTCAGTGATAATCATAATTTCCTCAAGTCTTTAAGTATTTTAAGCATGCACTTGAATGACTCCATTACATTCCATTATATTTCATGTGGGTCTGTACCAGATTTTGTTTTGCCATTTTACTGTTGTTTGCACTTGAGATGTTTCAAAATTTATGCTTTTACTGAAAAAGAAATACTACAAAGAATAAAATTCAATGTAAACCTTTGAAATAAAGAAATATAGAAAATAAGGGTCAACTTATCTGAGCTGAAATGCTAATTTAATGATCAACATTCAAGCTGAATTTCTAGTATAAGGAGTATCAGTACTGTTACAGTTTCAGAGAATGGTTCATAATCATAATGGCAGAAAGCATGGTAGCAGGCAGGCATGGCACTGGGGTAGTAGCTAAGAACTTGTATCTGTTCCACAAGCACACAGAGGAAGGTGGAGATAGGGCCTGGTGTGAGCTATTGAAATCTCAATGTCCACCCCCAGTGATACATCTCCTCTAACAATTCCATATGCCCTAATCCTTTTCAAATAGTTCTACCAATTAGGTAGAATATTAGCCCTATTAGGTACATTCTCATTCAAACCATGTTCCACTCCCTAGTCTCCACATGCCTATGGCCATATCATAATGCAAAATGCATTTTATCGTTGTGCCCAGATTGAGACCCCCAGAGAGAACACCAAAGATGAGCAAGCCGGAATGCAAAAGCAAGGTTTAATTCGGGATATCCAAATACAAGCCTAGGCAGGGACTTGTCCAACAGATCCAATACAGTGGAGGCTGGAGAAAGTGCCCGCCTCTCTGCAAGCTCAGTTCTTTTTTTTTTTTTTTATTTTGCAATACAATTCAGTTCTGCATATCAGCCACGGATTCCCTTGTTCTCCCCCCTGCCGCCCACGTCACCCTTCCCCCCAGCCCACCTCCTGCAGGGCAAAGCCTCCCCTGAGGACTGAGATCAACCTGGTAGACTCAGTCCAGGCAGGTCCAGCCCCCTCCTCCCATGCCGAGCCAAGCAACCCTGCATAGGCCCCAGGTTTCAAACAGCCAACTCATGGAATGAGCAAAGGACCCAGTCCCACTGCCGGGATGCCTCCCAAACAGATCAAGCCAATCAACTGTCTCACCCATTCAGAGGGCCTGATCCAGTTGGGGACCCCTCAGCCATTGGTTCATAGTTCATGTGTTTCCATTCGTTTGGCTATTTGTCCCTGTGCTTTATCCAACCTTGGTCTCAACAATTCTCGAAACCATCTTCAACAAATGGTGCTGGAATAACTGGATATCAACATGTAGAAGGCTGCAAATAGATCCATATCTATCACCATGCACAAAACTTAAGTCCAAGTGGATCAAGGACCTCAACATAAATCCAGCTACTCTGAACCTGCTGGAAGAGAAAGTAGGAAGTAGTCTTGAACACATTGTCATAGGAGATCACTTCCTAAATATAACACCAGTAGCAAAGACACTGAGAGAAACAATCAATCAATGGGACCTCTTGAAACTGAGAAGCTTTTGTAGAGCAAAGGATACAGTCAACAAGGCAAAGCGACAGCCTACAGAATGGGAAAAGGTCTTCACCAACCCCACATCTGACAGAGGACTGATATCCAGAATATATAAGGAACTCAAGAAATTAGACATCAAAATGCCCAACAGTCCAATTAAGAAATGAGCTATAGAACTAAACAGAGAATTCTCAACAGAGGAAACTCAAATGGCTGAAAGACATTTAAGGAATTGCTCAACATTCCTAATCATCAGGGAAATGCAAATCAAAACAACTCTGAGATACCATCTTATGCCTGTCAGAATGGCTAAGATCAAAAACACTTGAAGACACCTTATGCTGGAGAGGATGTGGAGCTAGGGGAACTCTCCTCCACTGCTGGTGGGAATGCAAGCTTGTACAACCACTTTGGAAATCAATATGGTGATTTCTTAGAAAATTGGGAATCCATCTTCCCCAAGATCCAGCTATACCACTCTTGGGCATATACCCAAGGAATGCTCAACCACACCACAAGAGCACTTGTTCAGCTATGTTCATATCAGCATTGTTTGTAATAGCCAGAACATGAAAACAACCTAGATGCCCTTCAACTGAAGAATGGATAAACAAAATGTGGTACATATACACAATGGAATACTACTCAGCAGAGAAAAACAATGACATCATGAGGTTTGCAGACAAACGGATGGATCCAGAAAAAATCATCCTGAGTGAGGTAACCCAGACTCAGAAAGACAAACATGGTATGTACTCACTCATAGGAGGATACTAGATGTGGAACAAGGATGACTGGAATGCTACTCACATCACCAGGGAGGCTAGCTGGAAAACAGGTCCCCAAGAAAGACACGGGGATCGCCCAATGACAGAGAAATGGAAGAGATCTACATGAACAGCCTGGACATGAGTGGGGGTAATGAAGGGCAAGGGTCAAGGGAAAGAGAGCTTGGGGGAGAGGGAGATCCCAGCTGGATCAACAACAGAGAGGGAGAACAAGGAATAGGAGACCATGGTAAATGAAGACCACATGAGAATAGGAAGAAACAAAGTGCTAGAGAGGCCCACAGAAATCCACAAAGATACCCCCACAACAGACTGCTGGCAATGGTCGAGAGAAAACCCAAACTGACCTACTCTGGTGATGGGATGGCTAAACACCCTAATTGTCGTGCTAGAAACTCTATCCAATGACTGAGGCATCTGGATGCAGAGATCCATGGCTAGGCCCCTGGTGGAGCTCTGGGAGTCCAATTAGCAAGCTCAGTTTTTCAAGGAAAAAATCACAAGGTTACATCATTTAGGGGTGCTAGTATGGGTACAATTCTGATTGGCTCGCTTCTAGGGACTTTCTAGAAATCATGGCTTAATCTTTACTTCTAAGGGAGTGGTTGCCCACCACCATCTCTCATTCGCTGCCCTCAGGTGGTGACATTTTTATGGTCAGTTACCCTGGAAACCAGGGAGAGGACATTCCATAGCCTGGAAGTCATTACCTCATGACTACCTTGTGACTCTATACTTTTACACTTCCTGGTTTCTGGACTCATGGCCTATTCCAGTAATTCATGGCCTGTACCTAAAAGGAGAAATCTTAGGCCTTAGTTTTTAGGGTGAAAACATTTTGGTCTTATTTCAGCTTATCTGTTTGCCTTGTTAGGAGTTTTACAACCCATCTCCAGGGTCTGGTCATGTTGTCTCCGGAGAGGGGCGTCTTGTGGTTAATTGGTCACCACCAGATATCCTGACTTTGTTCTTTTGAAAACTACTAACTTCACCCTCTCCAGGAAGGGGGAACTGACTTAGTTCTGTTTATCTTAAGATATCTCTTCCCTCAGCTCTTTTGGGTTTTTGGGGGAAACTGTGTCTGGGCCTTTGGTGGGGGTCTTTCATTAATATAAATTCAAAAATTCCTATATTCTTTAAAAGCCTCCAGACTGTTTAAGAGTCCAAAGACAATGTCTGAGACTAAATATAATCTCTTAATTGTAATCCCCTGTAAAATTACAGTAAAATAAAATCAAATACTTAGAATATACAGTGTCATAGACTACATATTTCCATGCCAAAATGGAGTAAATGGTGATATAGTGAGGATATCCTGGATGAAAACAAGAAGGAAACCCTGCAGAACAAACTCCAAATGCTGTAACTCCCATGTCTTATTCAAAGGGCTTAGATGGCTCTTCAAATCTCTCACTCCTTCCAGCTTTCTTGACTCCAACACACTTCTGTGTTGGTCTGGTTCTACTTCTTGTATTCTGCTTTCCTTGGCTGACATCCTAAGGCTCCTACACCCCCAACATCTTGAGGTTTACAACTATTCCAGGCTTCACTTTCACAGATTTATGCAATGACCTTTCCAGGGAGTCCATAAAGGGACTCCTCTGCTGAATGAAAAAATAAAAATGAAATAAAAGGAGGAGGACATGGCTACTTCTAAAGTATGGAAATATTTTTATTGTAGATATAAGGGAGAAAGCAGGCAGAGAGAAGATTCCAGGCAGAATATGGCCTGCAGGCTAAACTGCACCATGAGAAACCAGAGTGGGAGGGAGAGCAAGGTTGGGGAAAGGGAAACAGAAGCCTAGCTTTTGGGAAGGAGAGATTTAGGAAAGGGTTGGGATGATAAGTGCTAGGAGGAGTTAAAGGGACTGAGTGACCTAGGAGAGCTGGCTGACATCCACTTTGATATGTTAATAGGTACTTCAATTAACCCTTTGTCCTGTGTTTCTGAAACCTAACACCTGCCATGTGCCTGGCTTCAGCAGCTTCCCTTAATGGCAGAGGAAGATCCCATAACCTCTTTCCAGAACCAAGTGTCCCATGCTGCAGTGTTAAATTGCCTGTTTGGGGTGGAACCTGACACATTCTTTGATTTACAATTGCATAAGCTTTGATTTGTTGATGCTTTTTATGGGGAGACAATTTATCCTGTATTTCCCTTTCAAAGGTTGTAGCATTCACTGGTGGGGAGGGGAATGTTCACCTGAGGGAACCACTCCCTATATTCCATTTAGCACCAGGCCTTTCTTTACATTTCTCATTTACTTGAGCATAGGAATTGGCACCAACATTACATTCCTTGGTACTCTTTTTCTCCTCAAACAGTACATTACATTTTGTATTTCTTTTTGTCCTATTTGCTTTTTTTCATTGTAGATTTGAATAAGAGTGATCATTAATAACCATGTGACACAGTCCACACTAGCCTGCCTTGAAATCTTCTATGCCAAGGAATTAATTCAAAACTCTTACATTTTGCATCAGGCAGATTTTTAGGGCAAAGAATAAAAAGCAACCACAATCTTTGCCAAAATATTTGTAGTCTCTAACCCAGTTGCTTGTATTTTACCCAATGAAATCTCTTAAACTGGGCTTCCATGGTCCACATTGCTCTCAGAATTACTGTCTTTCAAGTTCCTACTAGGAAGGTCAACTAGGCCTCCACATACAGCATTCAATTGCTTTCTTAATCCAAAGTCTGAAAGGCCACATTCCTCCAAAAAGCAGCATGTTCAGGTCTGTCCAAGCAATATCCTACTCCCTGGTACCAACTTCTGTCTTGGTTATATTTTTTGCTGTGAAGAGACACTGTAGCCAAGGTAACTTACAAAAGAAAACATTTTATTTGTGGCTTGCTTAAAGTCTCAGAGGGTGAGTCCATGATCATCATGGCATGAAGCTTGGAACAGGCATGGTACTGAAACAGTAACTGAGAGGTAGGCAGGAACAATGAATTTGCAAAATATGCTTGAAAAATAGGTGGGGTCAGAAATGGGCTCTGAAGATTGTTAGTTTTCATCAGTCCAGATTTCTTGATGCAGTAGCAAAACTTTTCCCAGGAGCCTGTAGGTATCTGTAAGGCAGCTGGAATATATTTAAATCATGTCAAAGGGGTTAAAAATCCATTTAAGTACTCTTAAGAACTGTTTGTAGTCAATGTTCTATTGATTTATCAAAGCTACATTTATCAGTATTGAAACTTTGAACCTCTGGAGTTTATCTGAAACCAGTCTATCCTGTACCATGAAGTCTTCCCCCCCACTACTCCTACATGCAATAATTCAGAGCACTAATACTGTGTAGACAGCATCTAGGAGGCATTCCCAAGATCCCCAATTAGGTTATTCTCTGGAAAAACAATGAGAGAATGGCTGTGGTAACATATTGTGCACCCTAATAAAACTTATCTGGGAATTAGAGGACAAACCCAGCCACTGGATTACACATAGAGACCAGACAATGATGACACACACCCTTTATCCTATCACTTGGGTGACAGAGATCTTTCTGGATAAAGGCCACACTGGGAACAGAGCCAAACCTTTAATCCCAACACTTGAGATCTCATTCCTTTGCTTGGGAAACATAGGAAGTGATGCCTGGGCAGAGAAAGGTATATAAGATGTGAGGAAACAGGAACTCACTGACTTGAGACTGAGGATTTCATAGAGGTAAGAATGTGGCTGGCTTGTTCTGTTTCTCTGATATTTTAGCTTTCACCCCAATATCTGGCTCTGGGTTTTTGTTTTGTTGTGTTTTGTTTTTTTTTAATAAGACTGTTTAGCAATTCCTATTGTGAGACCAAAATGAGCCATCTTAGAAACAAGACAAATGCGTTTACCCTAAAACTAAGGCCTAAGATTTCTCCTTGTAGTTACATGCCATGAGTAAACCAGTCAGTCCAGATTCCAGAAACCAGGAAGTATAAAAGTACACAGTCACAAGGTAGTCACGAGGTAATGACTGCTGGGCTATGGAATGTCTTCTCCCTGTTTTCCCGGGTAACTGACCATAAAAATGTCACCACCTGAGGGCAGCAAATGAGAGATGGTGGTGGGCAACCACTCCCTTAGAAGTAAAGATTAAGCCATGATTTCTAGAAAGTCCCTAGAAGCGAGCCAATCAGAATTGTACCCATACTAGCACTCCTAAATGATGTAACCTTGTGGTTTTTGCCTTTAAAAACTGAGCTTGCAGTGAGGCAGGCACTTCCTCCAGCCTCCACTGTGTTGGATGTATTGGATGAAGTCCCTCCCTAGGCTTGTATTGCTTTTGGATATACTTTTGGATATCCCAGATTAAACCTTGCTTTTGCGATCCAGCATGCTCGTCTTCGGTGGTCTTTCTGGGGGTCGCAATCTGGGCACAACACTGTTACAAATGGCAACTGCTAGAACATCAGGACAACACTTAGCAGAATAAAATACCAACCTGGAAGAGGCACAATCATACAAATCCAATGTATAAGAGCTGCTGTTCCAACAGTGCTGTACTCAGCAAAGCCCTGTGAGAGCATTGTGAAAACAGCAGCATATCTTTGCAGGTGGCTATAAAGTTGGCTACCGTACATGTTTTGCTGAAAAGGATGTATGGCCTGAACAAGAGGTAACATCAAGATCTGTAGGTTAGTCCCTATACCATTGAGCAATCTAATCTTCCATTTCCACTGGGGTTTCCCATGAGAGGAGATTTGAGTGGGCTTCCTGAATTCTAAAGAAGCTGGTTGTTTTGCCCTTAGTTCTCTTTATCCTTTATGAACTGAGTCCAAAGGAAACCTGCATGTCACATACATGGATTTAAGAGATTTTTTTTAAATTTTCTCTTATTCTATTTTATTTATTTATTATCATCCCTTAGAAAACTGATTGCTTTCTTATTAAAATGATTCTCAAGAGAGTATTCTAATTTGTGGATAGGAGTTATTCTCCAGTTTCTGTGAGGGACAATGGAGCCTGAAATTTGCTGTTTCACTTTCTTGGTAATATCATGCATTAATTTATGTTTTTAAGAAAACCACCTTTACCTCATTTCAATAATTTTATGAAGTTTGTTAGAATCATTCTGTTCAGTCTATGATATGAACATGTGAGTAGATATGCCAATTTATTTTATGATTTTTTTTCTTGATTGATCATTTAAGAGTGAAAAACATGTTTTAAAAGATCTAATAGAAATTTATTTTATTATATTTTAATAGTAAGTTTAGGACTTTATTGCTTTTTGGTTGAAGGCCATTGGAAAGCTTACAAAGTAAAGACTCAATTCTATGTAATTTTACAAATAAGGTTGAACCCTCCCTTAATATGTAATATTTTAAATTTATTTCAAAACAAGGATTTGCAATAAAGTAATTAAGGTATTTGTTTAGAAATGAAATGTGAATATTATTTCTGAGTTAGTATGCATTTGTTAGTAAGATTTCATTCTATGAAAACTAAATTATTTGCTCTCGTGAATATTTTGGTTTTATTTCAAATGTGCACATAGACAAAAATTCAGCCAAAAGAGCTAAAAGTCCAAAGAAGCTTAGGAAATTAATATGGAGAAGCCTACTTTGAGCTATTAAGAGTCAGGGATGGATCAGTTTTCTGGATGGTAATTTTCCATACATAGTAGGGGTGTGGTAGTTTGAATGTAATTGATCCCATAATCTCATAGGGAGTAACACTACTAGGAGGTGGTGGTGTATGCCTTTAATCCCAGCACTCGGGAGGCAGAGGCAGGCGGATCTCTATGAGTTCGAAGCCAGCCTGGTCTCCAAAGCGAGTTCCAGGAAAGGCACAAAGCTACACAAAGAAACCCTGTCTCGAAAAAAAACCAAACAAAAAACAAAAAAAAAGGAGGTGTGGCGTTTTTTGGAGTGGGCATGGCATTGTTCAAGGAAGTGTGTCTTTGCAGGGGTAGGCTTTGAGGTTACCTATGATCAAGATACTGCCCAAAGTCTCAAGACAATTTCCTGTTGCCTGCAAGATGTAGGACTCCCAGTTATTTCTCCAGTACCACATATGTCTGCATTCCACCATGTTCCCTGACAAGATGATAATGGACAGACAATCTGAACTTTAAGCCACTATCTCAATTAAATGCTTTCCTTTATAAGAGTTGCCATGGTCACTGGTGTCTCTTCACAGCAGTAGAAACCCTAATTAAGACAGAAGTTGGTACCAGGGACTGGGGTATTGCTGTGATAGCCCAGGCCATCTTTTTTGTTTGGAGTAATATGAACTTTACTATTTTGGATTCTGAAAGCAGTGTAATGCTTTAAACCTGCCTAATGGGCCATACTAGTAGGGATATGGAAGACAGTGGTGCTGAGTGTGATTTGATGAACTGTAGGGGACTACCTCAAGAGGTTTCAGAGAAGAATAATTTTTATATGTAGCCTAGAGATCATTCTTGTGATATTTTGGTGAAGGATATGGCTTCCTTTTTCCTTTGTCTGAAGATTCTGCCTGAGGCTAAAGTGAAGAGTTTTAGATTAATTCCATTGGCAGAGGAAATTTGAAAACAGCCTAGTATAGACTCTGTCATGCAGTTATTAGTTGTAGCTCTAATGAATATTTGTAATGAAAAGGAACAAGCAGAGCAGGTTAAATTATAAAACGTAATTTTTGAGGAGAAAAGAAGCACCACAAAGTGGAATGGAGCTAAGTACTGTGTTAAAGGAAATAAACAGATTAAGAAATGCTATAAAGGGAGTGGTGACCTCCGAGCAAGATCCCACCCAGTGAAGTTTCCAACTTGTGAAAAGCTTAGAGCCAGATGGGGTTGTGCACATCTTTAATTCCTGCACTGGCAAGGCAGAGTTTGAGGCCAGCCTGGCCTACAGAGCAAGTTTCAGGACAGCCAAGCTTAGGCAGTGAAGGGAACCATTAAAAACAGAAAGCTGGTGAAGATCTAATTGAAAGAGGGGGCCATGTTCCAGTCCCAGTAAGCAGCAGAACTTGGCAGTTTCAATCACATTGTTCTGGAGTTAATGATAGAATAATGTGGCTATGGAATTTGCCCCAGAGCCTAAGGAAAGCTACTGAGGCCTGGCATGTGTCAGGAATGGCCCTGAATGGAGGCCTAGTAGGGAGGCCATTGCATGAAGCTGTGAAGTTGAAGCCTGGATTGCCAAGGAGAACTCAAAATGTTGGAGCTGTCAGAGTCCTGAGATACTTGCCAAGGAGACCTGCTAACAGGGAGTGGAACGAGCCATAAAGAAAAAAAAATGTGTTTCAGTCAGCAGAGCTGAAAGGAGTTGGACATCTCAAGAGCATTTTGACATCAGACATGGAGATGCAGAGTTTGGAGTTTGTCCAGCTGGTTTTCAGTCTTTCTTTGGTCTAGAACTTCCTCACTATGCTCCCTTCCCTATGTTTTGGGATGGTAATGCATATCCTGTGCCATTATATATTGGAAATACATGATCTATTTTTTTTATTTTGTTTTTGTAGGGGATTACAGTCAAGAGATTGCATGAATCTCAGAAGAGACTTTGAACTTTGGAGTTTACAACATTGTTGATACTGTGATAGACAAGGGGGACTTTTGAAGTTGGACTAAATATATTTTGCATTATGATACTGGTACAAGATTATGGAGGCCAGAGAATGGAATGTGGTAGTTTAAATGTAATTGGTCCCTGCCATCTCAAAGGGGGTGGCACTCTTAGGAGGTGTGGCTTTGTAGGAGCGGGTATGACCTTGCTGGAGGAAGTATGCCACTGTGAGGGGTGGGCTTTGAGATTTTCTATGCTCAGGATACTGCCCAGTGTCTTAGACAATTTCCTCTTGCCTGCAAGATGTAGGGCTCTCAGCTATTTCTCTAGCAGCACATCTGCCTGCATGCTGTCATATTTCCTGCCATGATAATAATGGACTGAACCTTTGAACTGTAAGCTGCCGCCTCAATGTTTTCATTTGTAAGTGTTGCCATGGTAATGGTGTCTCTTCACAGCAATAGAAACCCTAACTAAGACAAGGGCTCACAGACCACTTTGAATTTGTGAGAAGATGCAGATCTCTGTAACCACATTAAAGAAAACTCAGGATTCATTTCTCCTCTCATCCCAGTGGTTGGCACCAGATGTAAGTTCAGGCAAATGATAGGACAGGCAAAGTTCATTTAAGTAGAAGGGCCACTGGAAGCATACAGCCAATCTCTTTCAGGACTGTTCTCAGCTCCCATATTTCTGATAAATCCATTTAGGTTTTTTTTTTTTTTTTTTTTTTTGGTTTTTCAAGACAGGGTGCTGTGGATATCGCTCTGTATGCTATGAATGTGTTGCTCTGATTTGGTTGATATAAAAATGCAGATTGGCCAGTAGCCAGGCAGGAAGTATAGAAAAGAGGAGAATTCTAGAAACAGGAAGGCAGAGTCAGTAGTCGCCAGCCAGACACAGAGGAAGCAAGATGTAAAGATACCAGTAAGCCATGAGCCATGTGGCCAGGTATAGATTTATAGAAATGGGTTAATTTAAGATGTAAGATCTAGTTAACAAGAAGACTGAGCGATTAGGCTATACAGTTTTAATTAATATAAGCCTCTGTGTGTTTATTTGGGACTGTGAGGACGAGGGAGCCAGGTGAGCACAGGAAACCAATCAGCTACAACAGGGTTTCTCTGTGTAGCTTTGGCTGTCCTGAAACTCACTCTGTAGACCAACCTGGCCTCTAACTTGCAGAGATCCTCCTGCCTCTTCCTCCCAAGTGCTGGGATTAAAGGCATGCACTGCCACCACCCAGGTAAGGTCTATTATTTTTTGTTGAGTCAATTTGATAAACTATCCTTTCTAGGGATTTGGGCCCCTGATTTTAAAAATATGGCTCGAGATAGTCATCTTTAGAATTAACTTATAACAGGATAAATTTATGTTACATTGCATTATAAAAGGCTAAATATATACTTTTTTCTTTTATTTAAAGTGGATTGTTTTCATATTATATATTTTGATTATGTTTTCTCTTCTCAGGACATTCTAGATGTAGTTAAGTTGGCAGCTTTAACCACCACACATAGCTCAACTGCATGCACAATGCATAATGCACATGCTGCATGTTCAAAATGAATGCAACACTGAAGTCATATGAAATATCATGGTAAGATCTGTCAGAGGCATTGTAGATTTATCATGTGATTGATTTTGAGTCTTTCATTGTTGAAGATTCTGACACCTTTTTGAAGTTGCCAAATGTTTCATTTCCTCACATTCAGTCATATAACCCCATATACGACTGCAACCTGTGATCTAAAAAGCTTCTCTTAGCCAGGCGGTGGTGGCACACACCTTTAATCCCAGCACTCGGGAGGCAGAGACAGGCGGATCTTTGTGAGTTCGAGGCCAGCCTGGTCTTCAGAGCGAGATCCAGGAAAGGCGCAAAGCTACACAGAGAAACTCTGTCTCGGAAAACTAAAAAAAAAAAAGCTTCTCTTTATTGTGTATTTGACTTGCTTATTGTAATGTTTTCTATCAACCTTTGTATTGTTTCTAGACACTATTTTGATTTCATTTTACATTTATCCTTCTTAAATCAGATAATATAAGTAGCTTTAACTTTTCATTTAATTTCTTGGCTATGAAATTAATATTTTTTTTTTTTGAGACAGGATCTTGTGTAGAACTGGGCAGGCCTGAGCCTCATTATGCAACCCAGACTGACCTTAAATTTATAACCCTCCTGCCTCATTCCCCTGAGTGCTAGAATTATAGGCGTGCAGAACCATGGCCAGTCACTGTTCACATTTTTAGTACCTTATTTTTATTAGCATACATTATGTGTACAAAGTAATGGGCTTCATGATGGCATTTCCATATGCACATATAATGAATTTTGATCATATTATTCCTCTCTACAACTCCTTATTATCCTCTTCTCTATATTTTCCCATTGCATAACCCTAACATTCTGTCATTTAGAAAATTATCATATTTTATCACTCCCCTATATTACATGTGTGGAAGAAAATATGTATTTCTCTTTGTGTGAATTGCTTATTTTGTTCTACTTGATCAAGGTTAGTCCTATCCATCTATCTATAAGTGACATCATTTCATTCTCCTTTTCTCATTGTGCGTTTATTTATTTGTGTGTGAAGATATGTATACAGGCACATATGTGCTACAGCATTTATGTGGAGATCACAGTAGGTTTTCTCTTTCCACCATATTGGTCCTCAGGATCTATTACAGATTATCTGTCTTGGCAGCAGTGCCTTTACCTCATGAGCTAACTCAGCAGCATAAATCTAATTCATTATGCATGCGTAAATAATACTCAATTTTCTACATATTCTTCATAGACTTATCTAATGACAGACACCTAGACTGATGGCTTATCTTGGCTTTTATGAAAGTTAAAGCTATGACTATGAATGTTTTAGTATTTCTATAATAAAATGGCATTGATTGGACACAGTGGCATATACACAGATGCTTTCAACCTCAGCACTCTGGTATCTGAAGCAGGAAGATTATAAATTTGAGGCCAGCACTGACTACATAGTAAAGCTCTACCTCAAAGTACCAACAACTTATTTTTAAAAAGTTTATTCTGAAGTGACACAGATGGAATATATAGTGCTTTTATTTCTAGATTGTTAAGGAATCAAAATACTGATTTCCCTAACAGAAGAACTGATTTTCATCCCACCACCATTATTTAGACATTCTTTGTTTCCCCACATCCTTTCCAACATTTGTTAAGTTTTTCTTTCATGATGATACCCACTCCTGTAAGATGTTCTGTATTGTGTGGGATGATCAAAGAAAGAAGGTCACTCTAGAATGTAATTAAGGCTCGGTGGCAGTGGGGAGGAACAGTCTCTATGAACTGAACTTCAAACAGCCATGCAATTTATTGATTGTTACACAAAAAATTTATTGATTGTTACACAAAGGTTGTGTTCTGGGTAAAACAATTCCTCATACCAAAGCCCCTGATCTAATTTATATGTTTTCTGGAGGAAAACATAACACCCTGCAACCTTAGTCCTTATTGTGTACTGTTTGTAGTACCCAATAATGCAAGATGTTCCAGGTTTGCCAGGACCCTCTTATGACCAAAGTCATACAAAGGCTGTGAAGCTCCCTCAGAAAAAAAACTCTATAGATAGCAGAATACAATCACTGTTTTCTGTAATGATTTCTTCAAGGTATAAATACTTAGAAAACAACTATTCATTCTGAAGTTTACCTTATATACAGTGAAAACAATTATTTCATTCTAATGTTTACCTTAGAGACAATGATTCTACTAATTATCGTCTACACACTCTGATTGCTGTGAAGTTTTATGAAACATCTGCTTCTTTCTTTATTCATTTTTAATGACAGGATTCTTGAATATCCTAAATTGAATCTGAACTATTAATCCAGTAGGCTAGATTAAAACATATTCTTTATACATTAATATCCGATAACTTTTATTTGGTGAACTGCCAAGCTTATATATATATATATATATATATATATATATATATATATATATATGATTTTATTTTAGAAAGAACAAGTGTTCACTCTTCCCACTGGTATTAAACATAGTACTTGAAGTCTTAGAGCAATAAGAGAAATGAAAGAGATAAAGAAAATATAAATAGGAAAGGAAGAAGACAAGGTATCTTTATTTTATTTTTAGTTCAAATGATTTCATATGTAAAAGACCCTGAAAACTCCACTAGGAAACTCCTACAGCTGGTAAACATTTTCAGCAAAGTATTAGGATACAAAATTAACACACAAAAGTTAGTAGCCTTCTTGTATACACAAGACAAACATGCTGAGTAAGAAACAAGGTGAGAATACCATTAACAACTAACAATTGTAAAACATCTAAAGAAATAAAAGATACATACAATAAGTACATAAACATCAAAACACTGAAGAAAGATACTGAAGAAGTTACAAGGAGATGGAAAGATATTCCAAACTCATGGATTGGCAGAATTAATAACATCAAAATGGCCATTCTGCCAAAGCAAAATACAAATGCAATAAATTCCTCCATGAAAATTCCAACCTTTGATTTCTGTAAATTTATTCACAGAAATCAAAATAAAAATCTTAAAAAAAAACCCACGCACAAAAGAACCAGGAAAGCTTAAAAAATACTCAAAACTAAGAAACTGCTGGAATTATTACAAATGATTTCAAGTTATATTACAGAAATATAGTAAAGAAAACATAATGGTACTGACATAAAAAAAGACTTGTGTCTCAGTGGAATAGATTTAGGAATCTACATATAATTACAAGCCACCTGATTTTTGATAAAAAACCAAGAATATATATTGCAGAACAGACATCATCATTAATAAATGGTTTTGGAGAAACAGAAGAGCACCATATAGGAGAATGAACTTCACCTTGCATGAAACTCAACTCCAAAAGTATCAAGGACCTCAACACTAAGACCTAGTACTATGAGACTGACAAAGGAAAAGGAAGAGAATACACTTGACCTTCTTGGCACAGATAAAGACTTTCTGAAAGTGATCCCAAATTGCACAGGACCTAATAGCAACAATTAATAAGCAGGGTATCTTAAATTAGGAAAAATGTCTAAAAATTACAGAAAAGAATACTCTCATAGCTGCTATTCTATTGCTGTGAAGAAATAGCATGAAGAAGGCAACTTTTAAAACAAAAGTATTTAATTTAGGGCCTACTTATAGATTCAGAGATCAGTCCATGACCAACATGATGGGAACATGGCATCAAGCAGGCATGAATGAATAATAGTTAAGAACAACTACTAATGAGGCTGGAGTAGTAGTTAAGAACTTAGATCTTATTTAAAAGTTGTAGGCACACAAAGAGAGAGCAGGCCTGGTGTGACTACCTCCTCTAAGAAGACCACACCTCCTAATCCTTCCCAAAACAGTTCTACCAACTAGGAAACAAGCACTTAAATATATGAGCCAATCGGGGGTCATTCCCATTCAAACTACCACAGATACCACCACTTTAGTGAAGGAGTAGCTTTTAGGGTGGAAAAAATATTTATATCTAATAAAGGATGAGTATGTAAAATATATAAAGTACTAAAAATCTGAACAAGAAAATAAATGATGCAATTTAAAGATTGGGCATAGAGTTAAACCGAGTTCTAAAAGGTGGGGTAGAGAATTTATAACAGAGTTCTCAAAATACAAAATAAAAGTGGCTGAGAAAAAATTTAAAAGACATTTAACATCTTTAGTCTTCAGCAAATGATTATTGAAACTTCTCTGAGATTTTATATCACATCAGTCATAATGAGTAAGATTAAAAATAAAAAAGGCAAGTGATGGTATTGTGGTGAGAAAAGGAAACACTTATGCTATATTTATGGAAATGCAAACTTGCACAGCCACTATGGAAATCAGTATGGAGATTCCTAAAATAGTTGCACACATAAATAAATATAAATGTAAATGTGACCTAACTATACCACTCCTACAAATATACCCAAAGGAGTCCATAACCTACTCAAGAAATATCTGCTCATACATGTGTATTGCTGCTCTGTTCACAGTATCCAGGGAAAAGAAAGAGTCTAGATATCCATCAACTGATGAATGAATAATTAATATTATTCAGCTATTGAGAAAAATGAAATTCACAGGTAAACTGATAGAGTTGGAAATAATCATTCTAAGGGACATAACTCAGATCCAGAAAGATTGAAGTGTCATGTGAAGTTTTCTCTCATATGTGTATGTCAGAGATAAATTCTCAAATATGTTTGTTTTATTTGGAATATTCATAATGTTCAGGGAATTACTAAAAATTCATGGGGAACAACATTCAAGGGAGGGGAGAAAGAGTGCACTGTTATAACGATTAAAAAGGAATAATGGAATAAGTAAGGGTAAATTGGAGTTGGAGGTTGGAAAGAATGGTGGAGGAAGGAGTAGTGGGAGAGATAAATAACATCAAAACCCTTTTGAAACATTCATATACTAATCTACTACTAAAGATATTTGTACACATACATATTACTGCCAGGCGGTGGTGGCGCACACCTTTAATCCCAGCACTTGAGAGGCAGAGCCAGGAGGATCTCTGTGAGTTCGAGGCCAGCCTGGTCTACAGAGTGAGTTCCAAGGGGAGGCACCAAAACTACAAAGAGAAACCCTGTCTCGAAAAACCAAAAAAAAAAAAAAAGTAAACAGATACATATTTAGTAAATATAGACAGCATATGTATATAATATATGTGTATATATTATATTCATGTAGTGCCTTGAATTAAAATGACACCCATAGACTCATGGGGAGTAGTATTGTTGGAGGCGGCCTTATTGGAGTAAATATGGCCTTGATGAAGGAAGTGTGTAACAGAGGGTGGGCTTTGAGGTTTCAGAAGCTCTAGCCAGACTCAGTGGTTCACTTTCTTTCCTGCTGCCTACTAATCTAGAAATAGAACGCTCAGCTCCTTCTCCAGCACCATGTGTGCCTATATGCTGCAGTGTTTTCCAACATGACAATAATGGACTAAATCTCTGAACCCATAAGCCAGCCCCAATTAAATGTTTTATTTTTAAGGGTTGCTGTGATCATGGTGTCTTTTCATAACAATAAAACCCTAACTAAGACTCTCTCTTTCTCCCCCCTTTTCTCTCAATATATATACGTGTTTATACACACACACACACACACACACACACACACACACACACATATAAATTAAAATACCCAATGCTGGTGCCAGATATAAATTATTTTTGAGTTTTTTGCCATTGAGGTCTTATAGACTACCTCAATTATTACAGGCTACACACACACATACACACACACACACACACACACACACACACGAGTTAAAATGGCATTACCTTATAACACTGGCAACAATGCTCCTACTAGAAATCATAGACTAATAAATTATAAGCCTAGCACCAGATATAGATTATATTGAGTGAGGGGAAGATTATTGGAAAATGAGTTCCTATAGAACTCTATTCACAACAGGCTATTGCCATTGCGTTTTATTACACTCCCAGAATATGGCTGTGTTGTTGAAAACACTGCATGTTTGATTCTTAAAATGTGGTAAAATCAAGATAGAAGCATTAGTGCCACTGGATAACTTTTATAGTGCTGGAAGGTATTATGTAAGACACAGAAGGAAAAAAGTCATTATTACTCACACTGATCTATGAACTTTTTGAACTCCAATATCAGCTGGCCTAGACAGACATGCCCACTGGTACAAGAGTGGCATAAACATCATGGGAGTAGCCAACCATTTTCTGATTGGATCTAAGTCTTACTACACAGGATGAAACCTAACTCTGGTACCACTATTGGGCTAAAAACCTATGGATAGAAAGATCATAGGCCCTAGGGTAGAATCTGCTAGTATTATACTGCTAAATGGAAATAGTATTAAATGGACTCATCTTGACTTATTGTTATATTCATAGGTCAATGCATCTGTCATCCCTCATCTGCAAAGCTTCAAATTATAGCTGATTGTGATTAGCCCAGTTATCCACAACTTGTCAACACGAAGAGAATAAGAGATTGGGGACTACTATTTGTTACTTCTTTTTCTCCAAGGCTCAGAGATCATTGTAGAAAAGAACGTAGAAAGACTTTAAGAGCCAGAGGCAATGGATGACACAGATAGAGTATCTTTTGGACACATCAGTGCAGCTGAATCTATGAACTCACAGCTGTTGGGACAGCATGTACAAAACCTGTGCAAGCACAAACCAGATCAAATCCCAGTATGGAGAGGGAAAATGGGCATGGAATCCTACCTCAAACTGTAGAGCTATTGGCAACTGTCGGCTGCTAGGAGATGGAGACTGTTCTCTCTAAGAGTATATGTCGTAGCAAGTGTACCACTCTCTAGGAGAAGACAGCACATCGAAGAATATCTGGAAATCACAAAACTGGTCTTGACAGATTTTAAAATAGGTCACAAAGTTTGGTGAGTAGGGAAGGGAGATAGATCTGGAAAGAATGGAGAGAAGGGAAGTGAATACGATCAAAACATATGAAACTCTCAAAGAACTAGAGAAAACTGTGCCTGATTTTATTTCAGATTATAATGTTTACCTACATTATTATGTCAAGAATTTTCATTGGTGTTTTGGACACTTAATTACTCAATTTTATTGTTATCTTGTTCTAAATTTACTGTGTAACATGAGTGCCTTAGGGTTTCTATTGCTTTGAAGAGACACCTTGACCACAGCAATTCTTACAAAGGAAAACATTTAATTGGAGCTGGCTTTAAAGTTCAGAGGTTCAGTCCATCATCATCATGGTGGGAAGTGTGGTGGCACACAGGTAGCCAAGGTGCTGGAGAGGTAGCTGAGAATTCTACATCTTGATCTGCAGGCAACATGATGTTAACTGTTTGTCCCACATTGGATGTAGCTTGAGCATATGAAACGTCAAAGCCAATCCCTACAGTGACTCACTTCCTCCAACAAGGCCACACACACTCAAATAAGGCCACACCTCTAATAGTGTCACTCCCTATGGCCTGAGCTTCCAAACACATGAGTCTATGGAGAGCATTCCTATTCAAACCAACACAACGAGTTAAATACTCTGTTTATGTCAATGTAATTGTCAAACAGATAATATCTAGAATATAGAAGGAATTGCTACAACTAACAAACCTTACTGGAAATGGATGTATGTTGTCAATTTATATGTTTAAAAATAAGTTACATGACTGCTCCATAAGACTATAAATAGAAACACAACTCTAATCTTTAGGTATACCCAAATTACGATAAAATTGTGATATCATTTCCATTCACTGGGATGTTTACTATTAAAAAACTAGAAAATATTAATATTGACAAGCTTATAGAGATTTTAATTATACACTGCTACTAAAATAATAAAATTGTTGGAACATGAGACAAAAATATGGTATTTATCAAATTATTGTGCATAGAATGACCATTAATCCATCTCTAGTTATACATATAAAAATATAAAAACAAGCACTCACATATGTTTATATCAGTGTTCATAACAGCATTGTTCACAGTAGCCAAAACATGTGAATAATACCAGTGTCTGTCAAGTAGTAAAGAAAAAGAATGTGGCATATTCAAGGAATCAAATGGAATTAACTCTAAAGAGGAGTGAATTCTAACACTTGCAACAGCACATATGAGCCTTGAAAATAATGTTAAGTAAGAGAAATCAAAGACAAAAGGAATAACATCACTGATTCAAATTGTATGAATTATGTTGCATATTTAGGAAGAGATACATTAGTAGTAAAAGGGTTAAGCTACTAGGGCATGCAGAATTGTGTAAAGAGGACAGAATCTTTGTTTATATTGACAAAATTCTTCAAATGAATATAGATAATAGCCATCAAAAGGACTTGAATGTTAACAATTATATTCAATTTACCAAAGATAAGAATTAATAAATGGTTCTTTAAAATATTTTCATAATGTAAAGGAATAAATATAACAGGATAAATACTAATATAGTTTTTAGGTTATTACCAAAATTAATGGGAAAAATTTGAGTCACCATGCACATTATACTCACAAAAACATAAAGAAGCACTGTATAGCAGAGATGAATACTGTGTGGATGAAATTAATTAAATAAAAGTAACAGTACAATGGAAATAATATCAAAGGAAGTGAATGATATAAAATATCTGAAAGTAGTATTACAAGTATGAGTAATAAGAAGACAGAGGCAGTAGAAATCTTAAATTTGAATTAAGCTTATGCTACATTGTGTGCCTCCAAATAAAATATTTAAAGGAAATACACAAAGTAAGATGGCAGGTATTGAAGCCAACTAAAGAAGCCTGATTTCATCTACTACTAAACAGAGATCTTCAAAAAGGAAGAAATTTTTAAAAGGCCAAGGATGCTTTTCCAATATTGATGCTTAACTAGATGCCATAGAAAGATGGGAAATAGGAAATATATGTGAAATAAACGTTATAAATGAAAGCATATGTAGACATTTTTGTCTACATAAGTATTAACAGGAACAAATTCAAACATCATGAAAAGAAAAATCAAATAAAATATGTGAAAGTCATGAACACTTATTATACATCCAATGCTATTTTGTAAAAATAAATTGCCTAATCCCCAAGAACAATTTGAGAAAATATATAATGTATTAAAAAAATGAATTGAACTTTCTCAGAAACAATAAACCAAATTAAATCATATAGAAGGTTAAAGGAACCAAATGAATGAACACATTTGAAAGACAGCATATTCATTGCATTCTTGGAACAGTTTGAAAGAATTTACATGAGACTAAAAATGAATAAAAATTATGCTAAACGCATGCACTGAACCCAACAGAAATGAATGAGAGGAGTAGCCTTGAACTCACTGGCATAGGAAGACTTTCTAAACAGAACATTGTTAGCAAAGGCACTCAGATAAACAATTAATAAATGGGATATCTGCACTGCCACTGACACCCCATTTCAGACAAATGGCAGCCTACAGAATGGAAAAAGATTTTTCTTAACTACAAATTCAGTAGAGGGTTAATAACCAAAATACATAAAGAACTCAAAAAACTAGATATTAAGAAAACAAATAACCCAATTAAAAATGGGGTACAGATCTAAACAGAATTCTTAAAAGAGGAAACTCAAATGACTGAGAAACACTTAAAGAAATGTTCAATATCAGTAGCCAACAGAGAAATGCAAATCAAAACTATTTTAAGATTTCATCTTAGACTTGTCATACAGCTACAATCAATAAAACAGCTCATGCTGATGAGGATATGAAGTTTGGAGAACACTCTTCCTTTGCTGGAGGGAGTACAAACTTGTAAAGCCACTATGGAAATAAGTGTGGTGGTTCCTTAGGAAGATGGAAATTGATCTACCCCAAGAAACAGCTATACTACTCTGGGGTATATACCCAAAAGACATTTCATGCTCCCGCAGAGACATTTGCTTAAACATTTTTTTTGTTATTGCTCTATGCATAATAGCCAGAAACAAGAAACAACCTAGATGCCCCTCAATAGAAGAATGGGTAAAGAAAATGTGGTACATTTACACAAAGAAATATTTCGCCAATGTTAAAAAATGAAATCATGAAATTCACAGGTAACTGGATGGAACTAGAAAAAAATCATCCTGAATGAGGTAATTCAGAGCCAGAAAGACAAATATGGTATGTATTTGTTTATACATGCTTATTAGCTGTTAAGTCAATGATAAACAAATTACAATCCATAGAACTGCAGAGGGTAGGTATAGAGTGAGTAGGGGAGCAGATAGAATTCTTTAGGAAGGGAAACAGAATAGCTAGTTATGGATGGATTAGAGGGCTAGAACAAAATAATTCAAGCTTCTAAAAGTTGAAGATTTTGATATTAATTTAATTATCGGCTAAATTCTAAAATGTTTAAATCCATGGTTTCATAATGTTTTATCCATTAAGTATAATATCTACAATATAAATTACTAACATCAGTTATTAACAAAGAATTAATAGAGAAGAACAAAGAAGGTAATATTTTCTTTGAAAATACTAAGAAACTAGACTGTCTTATTGCATGGGTAATTTAAAAAATAACTTTAAAGTGGATAAAAACAAAAAATGATATTATGAACCAAACATTTAATACTATATTAAATATATATATTAAACAGAAATAAGACACTGTTAAAGACCTTACATTAAAACTTTTGAACCACTGATTAAACTGAAAAATTCACAGTAAATTAATTTATCAAAACTGAACCAAGGAAGGAAATATGCTTGGATTTCCCAACAGCAATTTTGTAATCTGGAGCAGAAAGTACACATTTTTATGCAGCTAAAGCATGATGTCCAAACAGATTCACAGAAGAATTCTACCATATTTTTATGACAGGTTGCTCTGAAGTTACACAAACTTTTTCAGGGTGTATAAACAACACATTTTAATTTTTTCTTTGAAACAATTTTACCTTTATATAAAATCAGAGATGACAAAAAAATAAAATAACAATACAGATCAATTCCTCTCTTATCTTAGAAAAATACAAAAATAAATTTGTGTATTTTAAAAGACTGGATATATCATCAAAAGTTATAGGAGGGATCTGTAGGGGTAAAACCACTTCCATTTTAAGGCTGGCAACCTGTGTTCTGTCCCCAGAACCCACATAAAAAATTTATGTACATTTTAAAACATCTTGACTCTTATAGAAAAAAATGGATAAGATTGGTTATTAAAAAAACCCAACAATTTCTGCTTAGCAAAAAGTACCCTAAGCAAAGTAAAATCATAATTCTGAGACTGAGAAAATATATTTATAGTAAGTTTTCACTAAGAATTATGATTACTATAAATACTAATAATCCAAATCTTAAAGATTAATAAAAGACACAAGTATGAATTTCTTAGAAGAAATACATATGTCAGTAAATGCATGAATAAACTAATGATGTTTCAAATATGGAAACACAAACCAAGATCATAAAAAATAATCCATTTTATATGCATTCAATTCACAACAATAAAGATTTCTTTTACAATGCTCTGCATAGGAGTGACAATAGGCCAATGGGATCTAAGAAAACTGTAAACCTAACAACACCCAAGAAAAGAGTTGGAGATGCAAAAGGAAAGTTCAACTATATAATATAAAGTATAACATTAACAATATCAAATCAAAACAGTACAAACAACTAAGATTATACAGTTATTTACATATAGAAATAAAGCTAGATATAGAAACATATGAGACCCACAGCACATTTATCTAATCACTGCACTTAGGAGGTGAGGGCCACAAGGATCATGATTAGAAGGCCATACTTAGCCTCACTGTAAGTTGGAGGAGATGTCTGGGCTATTTGAGAAAAATAAAGAAAGAAGTGGAGGGCAAAAAAGAAAGACTAAGAAAGGAGACAAAAGAAAGGAGAAAGGAAAAAAGGGTTTATGGGAAAAAAGGAGGGAAGAAAAAAGGAAATGGATGTATCAAAATCTATGTAAGCATAGAATTTAGGGTAATTATATTGGCTAGCATGGCAGGAAGTAAGAAAAATTTAGTAAGTTATCAAGTTTTTTTTAGCTTTCTATTTGGGTTGCTTTATATGATTTTATTTACATTTGAATAAAGGAAATTAGTGGATGACTGAGATATTATCATTAATGATGGTTTTCCTAAGATCCATTTCTTTTATAGTTTTATTATTTGAGCATTTCATATATACATATAGAGTTTTTTGATCAAATCTGTCCCTTATTCTCTCTCCTTCCAACACTATCTCCCTGTTACTTTTCCCTCTTAACTTCTACTCTTTAAAAACAAACAAACAAACAAAAAAAAAAAAACCTCTGATTCTTCTTGGTGCTGCCTGTATGTACATTGGTGTAGGTCCATCTATGAAGTCTATTTTTAAAATGTTTGGCCCTTAGCAATGCAGTAAGAGAAAGGTTCAAATTGCCAAAGTGCACATAAACCAATTACAGATACTGTGCAGCACTAAAATCATTGTCTAATTGGTAAGACAACCACAAACCACAAATACCAGTCTCTGGAAAAGCCTGAAATGTCAGATATAATTTCTTCCAAATTCTCATTCCCTCAGTAAGTTTCAGTTTTGTTTCCATGTTACAAATAACTGTGGACTGTATCTATTCTGCAAGTTAACCTCTCACTCTTCACTGTTCACACTCGACTTGGTACACAGACAGTAGCTCTTCTATTTTCTAGCCATCAGCATCCCATACATCTATAAATTTTAAATCTCATTTCTATTTAAAATAAACCATCTAGAAAGATTGGGTCTATCAAGCAGAAGGGGTACAAGATGAGATTTTCTTTGTATTTTTCTATTACAAAATCCTATGTTATGTTAACTTTTTTCCATCCTAGAGGAAAGAAACAATTTCTGTAGGGTATACTCAGACTAAAACTGGGGTGATTTTGGGAATTGAACACAATGGTGAGAAGAATCAGAAAGGCTTTACAAAAAAGATATTGTAATGTGAAAAAGTCATAGAAGACTAGAGCTTTTAACATATTACGGAAACTGAAAATTCATGATTCCCAGAGAAAATAGTAGTCTGTGGGAGTTAATTACATTTACTACAGTTATTAATAATTTCAAACTCTTTGTGTGGGATTGTATTCAAGACCTGCCTTAATACAATCATTTTTTTTTTTTTTGTGATGGTGTGTAATGCTAGGTATGGAATCAGGAACTTATTCAAAGCAAGTGTAGTTTGTAACTGGGAGTACATCCTAAGCTTTTCCCTTAATACTGAATTACACAGATGCTGATTCCACATGCTCACAAGTATCAAAATTCCACTTCAATTTACATTTCATTTGGCAAGGTCAGTCTTTTGGTCAGATCTTTCCATAGAGTATAGTCTTCTTATCACAACATGCCACTACATCACACAGAAATAATTAAGCATTACTTCTCATCTTTAAGGAGACAGATGTACCAGGCTTTTTCTTTTTTTCTTTTTTTTAATTTATTTTTATTTTGCAATACAATTCAGTTCTACATATCAGCCACAGATTCCCTTGTTCTCCCCCTCCCACCCCCCTCACCTTCCCCCCAGCCCACCCCCCATTCCCACCTCCTCCAGGGCAAAGCTTTTTTTTTTTTGGGACAGCACGCAGATCCTAAATCATGACGGAGACTTAATATTAGTTATGAATACTCAGCATAGCTTGGGCTCATTTCTAGCTAGCATTTTATTTTATTTAAATTAACCTGTTTCTCTTTATTTACCTTTTGCCTCATAACTTTTTACCTTTTCTTTATTTTTTTCTATATATCCTACTTTTCCTGCTTCTTCTCTGTATGTTTGCTTGGCAGCTGCCTGGCTGTCTGGTATCAGGCATCTCCCTCTCTTTATCCCATGTTCTCTCCTCTCCTCATCTCTCATTCTTCTCTCATTCTTCTATTTATTTTCTCTGCCTGCCAGCCTCGCCTATCCCTCTTCTGCCTAACTATTGGCTGTTCAGCTCTTTGTTAGACCAGTCAGATGCCTTAGGCAGGCAAGGTGAAACAAATGCAACACATCTTTACATAATTAAATAGATGCAGCACAAACATAACACATCTTTACATCATTAACAAACATAGCAGAAACAAATGTAACACACCTTCACATAGTTAAAATAATATTGTGCAGCATAAACAAATGTAATAAATCTTTAAATAGTATAAATAATATTCCACAGCAGAGAGAGATTCAAAATTATTAGAAATCATTATACAACATACATTTAGGAACATTTTAAAAAGAAAAGCTATGCAGGTATGCAATGCTAAAATCTTCAATGCTAGGCCAAATATGTCATATTTGAATACTATTTTGACATCACCAAAGTTAAGATAACTGTATTTGACTTTTAGAAATATCCTTCTTACAATTCTGTAGAAAATAAATAGAAGAGTTAGAGTAAAAGAATGTCTTAGTTAGGGTTTCTATTGCCGCGACAAAACACCATGACAGAAAAAGCAAGTTGGGGAGGAAAGGGTTAATTAGGCTTACATTTCCACATCACCATTCAACATTGAAGGAAGTCAGGACAGGAACTCAAACAGGGCAGAAACCTGGAGGCAGGAGCTGATGCAGAGGTCACAGAGGGGAGCTGCTTACTGGCTTGCTACGCATGGCTTGTTCAGCCTACTTTCTTTCTTTTTTATCCTTTTTATTTATTAAGAGATTTTCTATTAATTTACATATCAACCACAGATTCCCCTGTCCTCCCTCCTTCCACCCCCAGCCTTCCCCCCCCCAACTCACTCCCCATTCCACCTCCTCCAAGGCAAGGTCTCCCATGGGGAGTCCACAGAACCTGGTACATTCAGTTGAGGCAGGTCCAAGCCCCTCCACCCTGCACCAAGGCTGCACAAAGTGTCTCACCATAGGCACTAGGTTCCAAAAAGCTGGTTCATGTACTAGGGACAGGTACCAATCCCACTGCATGGGGGCCCCCTTAACAGTTCAAGCTAAACAACTCTCTTGCTTATCCAGAGGGCCTAGTCCAGTACCATGGGGGCTCCTCAGCTATTGGTCCACAGTTCATGTGTTTCCACTAGTTTGGCTAGTTGTCTCTGTACTTTTTCCAATCGTGGTCTCAATATCTCTTGCTCATATAATCCCTCCTATTGATTTAGGTAGCAGTACATTACTTTTCCATATCTTTATTTCACTTTCTGTAGTTTCAGTTAGTGGTGGTCAATTTAGACTAAAAACTGAGAAATACTAGAAACTATTCACAATTCTTAAATTTGATGTTATTCTTTTAGCATGATTTCTATCCGATCTAAAACATGGACTATTGTTAACACATTCATTATACATATGCTACTCATTCATTAATCTTTTGGTGGCTGTTGCAGTTTGAAAGTGAAATGTTCTCCATAAGCTCAAGTGTTTAAACACATGGTCCTCATTTGGTGGTACTGTTTAGAAAGGTGACTATTTTGGAAGTGGAGCCTCACTTGAAAAAGTATGTTACTAGAGGTTAGCCTTCAATTTTTACAGCCAGTCACTGTCTCCTGTATACTCCACTTCCTGAGTGTGGATGTAATGTGACCAGCTTTGGCACCCTACTGCTCTCATGCCCTCATGGTCATGATGAACTATATTCCTTCAAACCATGATAAAAATAAACACATTCTTCCTTAAGTTCCCTTTTTCAGTCATTTTATTACTTTTTTTGTCATAGCAACAAAAACAGTATGTTATCAGATCCACTGACAGTAAATTTCTGTACTCGTATTCAACTAACCGTTGTTTGGTACCATTGTATCAAAGTATATGAGTAGTGATAAAATGATTTATGTTGAAGAAAAGTCACAAACCACTTTCTCTAAGTGAAGTGACTAAACTTGAGAACTTAATAAGGAAAGAAGAATGGTAGGTGGACTGAGTAGATTGCTAAAATGTACAAGGGATGAGGATCCAATCCATGCATTTGTGAGAAGAAGGAGGAAGAGAGGGGGGAGGAGGAGGAGGAGGAGGAGGAGGAGGAGGAGGAGGAGGAGGAGGAACTGTGCTAATTTTATCACTATCCTTCAACCTCAGTAAGAAAGAAGTGCTTAGTCAAGACAGAAATTTCATTAAATTTTTGTTTGCATACAAAAGACAAATGTAGTATGCATATGGTTCTCTATTATCCATAGATTCAGGCCACTGTTAGGGTCTTTGGAATATTTACTCTCAGATAAGAAATATGCTGTAGTGAATATAAGAGATGGTAAGGAGTAATAACCTATGAGATCTAACAATTGATCCATTTTAGGAAAAAAAGACTGATTTGAAACAAAAATTCTCAAATTTCTTACATATAATTTATGTTTCACTGCAGAGCCATCTGTTAAGATACAAATAAGTTTAGTTGGGAAAGTATGATGTATGTTTTATAGTTAGGTTTCTTTGCTGTGATAAAGACCATGACCAAGGGCAATGTGGGGGAAGAGCTATTTGGCTTATGTATTCCAAGTTATGTACCATTTAGGGAAACCAAGGCAGGAAACTTAAGGCAGGAAATGAAGCAAAGTCCTTAAAGAATGCTACCTACTGTATTGCCCTTCATTTGTTAAGTCTGCTTTCTTATATAACCCATGACCATCTGACCGAGGGTGGCAATCTCTACAGATGGCTGGGCCCACGCATATCAACCATTAATCAAGAAAATGACCCCCAGATTTGCCTATAGGCCAATCTGATGGAGGCAATTTCTTAAATGAGATTCCCTATTCCCAGATATGTCTAGTTTATGTCAGTTTAATATAAACCACCCAGCACAGTATGCCAATAGGATGTCTGGAAAATATTGTTAGTAGCAGGAATCTTAGAGAGTCTTATTAATAAAACAAACCCAGAGCCAAGTATTGGGGTGAAGCTGGAAGATCAGAGAGACAGAACAAGCCACAGCTAACCTCACCTGGCCAACTTCTCAGTTGGTCTTGTTTCCTCAGACTGGAAGCCTCTGTGTCCTCATATCCGAATGGCTCTCAGCTGAACTGTGCTACTAGAAGCCTGAAAGCTTAACCAGCCAAAATGCTTCTAGTTTCTGGTCCTCATGCCTTATATACCTTTCTGCTTTCTACCACCACTCCCTGGGATTAAAGGCTTGCTTTCTGGTATTAAAGGCGTGTGTCACCATGCCTGGCCATTTCCAATGTGGCCTTGAACTCACAGAGATCCAGAGGGATTTCTACCTCTGGAGTACTAGGATTAAAGGTGTGAGTGCCACCATTTTCTAGCCTCTGTATCTAGTGGCTGTCCTGTCTCTGACCCCAGATAAGTTTATTAGGGTGCACAGTATTTTGGGGAACACAATACCACCACAGTATCTGATACCCTCCTCTGGCCTCAGAGGGCACTGGCATGCATGTGGTGCACGGACACACATGCAGGCAACATGCATACACACACAATAAAACTAAATCTTTTTTTTTTTTTAAAGAGAGAGAGAGAAACAGAAGGGAAGAAACAGTCATCTTCACTGTCAATCTGCACAACCCAGCCTGAAAACAGCCTCAGGGAGGAGCTGCCTAGGTCATGCTGGCTGTGGCTTGGTCTGTAGGTGGGTATCTTGATTATGATCACTGATGTGGGAAGATCTAGCAAGAGAGTGGTTGGTGCACATGCATCGCTCTGCTCTTGACCTCGGATGTGACGTGACCAGCCTCATGTCCCGGTGGCCTTGACTTCCCGAAGTGATGGGACCAGAACCGTGAGCCAGATAAGCCCTGTCTCCCTTAGTGAAATTCTCCAGATACAATTGTTAACTAAACATATATAGTCCTGAATCTTGGAGTAAATATCATGTGTGTGTGTGTGTGTGTGTGTGTGTGTGTGATTCTATAACATATGGGATTGCAAAGTATTGGCCTTACAATTTCTCCCTTTACACTTATTTCTTATGCAAAAAGGAACACATAAATTCAATATTAAGAGAGAAATAATAATAAGAGGTCGTTTGATGTGTTTAAAAGATATTATGGAAATATGTTCTTTATAAATTGGAACAGGTTTTAGGATATTATGTGTAGATTCTGGGACACTCAAGGCAGACACTATATCACAAATATTGATAATGTAAAATTAAGAAAATATGATATACCAAACTAGATTTCACAAAGGAAGGAGCTTGGATCAAGAACCTAAGGGGAAGAATTCTTGAGTAATTTGGTTTGTCTTATGCTGCTTTAAATATAGTCATATTTTTAGTAACTCTTTTAGATTTCAGTTCATATAATCTCCATCTCTACTACCCACCACAGCCCCTGAACAACAAAGGGAGTCATATCTGATGCATAAGTGAGTTAGTGTTCTGTTTTACTTACCAAAGCAGGTGAGGGGTCAGTTTACTGGACCATGTATTGTGTTTCCAGGTCTCCCTAAGAAGTTTGAACTGTAAAATAGCTATGAAGCCTGTAGACTTATATTATGAAAATGGGATTAGAGATCTTGATCTCTAGCTCTCAGAAATAAACAGCCTATATGCTTTTTGGAATCATAAATTCATATGTAAATTATGTGAAAACAACCAGTTAATTCAAGCAACTTAATAAGTAAATCATGCGGTTTAGAGTGGAATTTATGGGTTTGCTTCTCACAGAGGAGGCCTTCTTCCTGCTGACATAAACTAGTTTCTTTAGAATGTGTAATCAAGAAGTCAAACGCTTCTGAAACATTATTAAACACTATCTTGTCATAAATAAATAAAATAGCTTGCTTTTGAATCCTAATGGATTGTGTCAGAACTTTGGCTGAAAACCTCTGACTTCTAATTAAATCAGCACGCTTACTGATTCCGATAGTGCCCCATCTCTCACGGTAACTACAAAGCCTTGGTAATGATCATTCTGAAGAAGAGTCCCAGGAAGTACAAAGACTACATAAAATACCTCAGCACTTGGTGACAGCCCCCAGCAGCCCCTTCATACATGCTTATTACTTTGATATGGAGTTGTCCTCCAATAGGCTATAGCAGATCAATCTTCTTATCATCTCATAGCTGGAACAAGGTTCATTTGAACCTTTCTTGTGGGCATCACAGAATTTTCAGCTCTTGAAGAATGCTAGAGGACCTCTGAGCAAGCCGGATTGCCTCTTTACTGTTATTATTAAAGTTAACGGCTTGTTTTGGACACAGGCCAAAGAAAAACATTTGTTCTATTAAAAGCATCTTCCCAAACATTCAAGATTCTTTAAAAATGTATTTCCCAGCTCCTACATCAACTTGTCAACAATTTTATTAGACTATGTTTAGATGAAGTGCTGACAAATAAGTCCTTTTCCACTTAGGGAGAATTTCTGAATTGTTCCACTCTGTCGACTAAATCCACTTCATGCTGGTGTCTTACTCTGTATTTCTCTGCCAAGTTTAGGTATAATTTGGACATACCACTATGCACTTTGAACTAAAGAATATCAGAGTTCTTTTCTACCATCTGACATTGTAATTACATAATCCTATTTTTTTTAATTTGCCTTTGATTTTGTTTGTACTGATAGGGAAAATAACAAGATGGAACAGGAATCTAGTACATTAGACATAACCTCAATTTAGGAATCTTCCCAACTCAGATTTGTGTAGCAGATTCTAACAGCTCAGATACCCTTATTTCTCCTGATGTATCTGTCCAGGGTATTTTCTCACCATTCATCACATTTCTGAGGGTAACATAGACATAAAATATGCTACTGCTATAAACTCATAAGGGTCACAAAACCTTAGACTGATTTTATGTGCTAACTTTTATCTTCATAATAGCAATTTCTGAAAAGTAATGACATAAAATCACAGTTTCTATCTAAAACCAGCCTTATAGGTTAACTACAACTATTTTCCTCACATTATATTTTTGGAAATTTAGACCCAAGGAAGTAAAACTATGTGTTAAAATCTCAAGTTAAATGATGTCACATGCGGGACCAAAACTTCCAACCCACTGCTCTTTTCACTCCAATTTATTTCTTCTCACACATATCAAGAATATAGGAAATTACCTTCCTCTGTTGTTAGATTTGTAACTCTGACAATGAAGAGTCCTGTTGTCTCCATATATATTAAAAATAATCAATTTTTAATTAAGAAAACAAGTAAATGATTAATCCATATACAAGGAGGAATTAATCAAATTGTTGTTAGACTAGATCAATATTTTTAATTTGAAGGTGGCAACCAATTATTGGGTTTTGAATTTATTTTTTGTGGGTCACAAATAGATTTTTGATAGAATAGTATCAGATAGAAAACATCAGAATGCTTCTCATTAGTAAAGGTTTTTCCTGAAATTTTTATTAGTTATGTATGATTTTTTATATATATACTATTTCTGTGGAATTATATCTTATTGTACTTTAGTATATAATGGAAAATTGACTATTTGACTTTCTCAGTTTCTGTGCAGCAAAACAGGAGACAGAGCTAAATAAAATAAAATAAAATAAAATAAAACGACTCGTGTAGCAATTGGCACTAAATTGGTTTTGGGGTTTTGTTTATCAAGTTACTTAGAAGAGGGTCTGCTCATGCTTCACTTCTACTTCTTTGGAAAAGCTATACGTACTGAGGGAATACTCAACTGTGCCTCATCTTCTAGAGTCAAGCTACAGACCATCACAAAAATGCAGAATGACATCACTGCTGCTTTAATAGGCAGCTGAGCTCCACTTGACAAGTTTCTGAGAAAACGCTGACAAAAGCAAAATGTCTCCTTCAGCTGCTGGGAAAAAGCAACTTCCAAAGAGCAGAGGGAAACATTGTGCCAAGCAGTGAGGCATAGCTTTCTGCTGATGGTAAAGAACATTAGAGCTGAGCCAGAGAGTCAGAGACTATCTGACGTTCCCTGGGGCCAAAGAAACCCCTGAAGTGAAGGAAGCCGAGGTACTATCTTCCTGTTTCAAACCTGGTAAGGTGACATGGGGAAAGATTTTCTGTTTTTTCCCTAGTGATTATTTGTGTGATTTCTACCAGTTCCTACATTTTACTATAAAATTCCTGCATAGGACCAGATATAGTCGAAATAAACTTAGTTGCAAGAGTTCTGAGTAGATGTCAAAGTGGTAGACTAACTTTGATTAATTTGTATTTGGAATGCTAACCAATTCTAAAACATCCATGGAAGAATGTCTAGCCTGACAGACATTCAGGAAATTATAGCCGACATTTGAGATTACTGAACTCAAGTAGCCCATCTTAATACTAAATCCTTCTTCTAGTTTATATCAACCTTCATATACCATATCATGATGGAGCATGGGGTGAATATTATTACCCCTGTTGAGATTTTTCCTCTTAATATCAGCGTTTGACAAAAGGAAAAACAATTTATTTCTCACAAAAGTGAAACCATGCATTAGGGTCAAGTGAAAATTTACAAATTATAAACAAATATAGAAACCAGTCATTACCATAGCCAATCTCTTGATTTGGATACAAGAAATCACCTTACTGAATTGCTATTTATTATGATTGGGGAAAGAAGAACACAGACGTTTACAAAGAAAAAAATCTTGCTTGAGCAAATGCCCCTTTCTATTCTATTTTGAGTGACACTCTGACAGTCTCTTTACATTCCTCTGTATTTTGTTGGGCCTTATTCTTTCTATTTTCTCTGTTCCAGAGTTATGGGAATATCCACATATATTTATTTTTAATATGGGGAATAGCTCTGTGATAGATTTATGTATGTTCTTAATCATTTTGGAAAATGCACAAGGGATTCAAGAAGCATTCATCACCCCTAACCCCACCCCCAGCATCCGACTTTACCTATTCTCTCTCGTTCAAGAAGATGTGGGTTACTTTTCTTAGTTACAGAGAATCAGAAAAAAAGGGCACACTGCAGTATATATTCCCAAATATTTAATACCTTAAGAAATCTCATCACTGCTCCATTTTAACTCTAATATTGAATATATACCACTACATCAAATCATAAAATTCATAATTCGCTTTCCCTACATCTACTCTCTTCCTGTGTTCCTTTCACCATTCTTAGCTTAAGACTTCTTCGCGGCCTACCAACTCCTTTCAGAGGAAATGGCATTCCTAACTTTTTGGAACTGAACCTGATAAAAATCTACTACAATTGTAATACCTTTATTTGACCAGGAGCATAGTCTCTATCACCAGAAGATTTTTGTTAGTGTCATCCAGAGAATTAGGTATGTATTTTATGGTAATCACATACTGTACTTTTGGACAGTGATGGGTGGCTAAGGTGCTTCAAAATTACCATCAGTGCTCTCTGAACTTAACTCAATTAAATACATACATTGAGTAAAATATATTTTGAGACCTTTGTAAGTGCAAAGGTAAGACATGATCTCTGGCTTACCTTCTAACCTGATTGACATCTCTTAACCTACTTCTGTATGGTGAGTCTGTAACAACTGAATTGAAGTGGAAATTACCTAGCTTCCCTCCATGATATGACTTTTCTGGGGTAGAAAAGCAGCCTTTAATAGAAGATAGGTAGCTTCCTGAAAACTGTACCTAGATGCTTTCATCGCAGCTGAAATCCAGTTCCAAATGGAACAACTTGAAGCAAATGTTGCAATCAGGTAGACAAGAAGGTAGGCTAAAAGATATTATATAAGTATTTTTGTGTGTATTGTAAAGTTCTTTCCAACAAATGCTTTTGTACATTTCTGGAAGATACCTTTAGGTATCATGTGGAAGGCATAGTAACAAGAATTTGAGACAGCTTGTCACATTGCACTCATATTCAGGAAGTAAAGAGCAATGAATTCTGGAACTCAGTCGCCTTTCTCCATTTCACTTAGTCCAGGGCCCCAGCCCATAGAACAGAACTGCTTACAATTACAATTATCTACGAAATTCATCTCAGTGTGGTTGGTATGTAAATTGAATAAATTTTTTTTAAATAAAAAAATAAAAAACAATAACAAAAAAGAAATATCCAATGTTTTCCCCCTAGGGGTTTCTAGATCTTAACAGGTTGAAATTCATTATTAACCATCATGGTGATTAATCTACTTTGCTGTGTATTTTTTAAAATTTATTTCGTGAAGAAACTCATTGTGTGCTATTGAAATTAATTACTGCTAAAAACATTTTACTAAGGGATTGGGATTGCATAGTTAAATCAAAATGTTTTCAAATCTATAAAGATAACTGGATAGTGATTTCTTATAGAGTGGAGGACATAATGAGAAGGAGAGAAAGAACCATAAAGATTAGTGTATCTCACATTTATTCAATGGATATTTGCAAAGGGAATTTTATATGGAAGGCAGTATGCTAAACTATCAAAAAAGCACTGACTCTGTAGATAAGATTTCTCATTAGGTGAAAATTTAATTTCAAATGAGGATGAAGTTAGCATAATTTTCATAAAGAAACATGATTATAAGCAAATGGTACACTTTCTCCACATATATCTACAGGAATCAAATTCACTTTAAATAATCACAATCATAACTATTTTCTATAACAACACAACTACTGCTCAGTTATATATTTGAAAACCAGTTTTTTGGTGCCTTGGAGATCTTAGCCTTCTTGTACATATGCTAAATTATAAAGAATGTTAGTTCTTTGAATATAATTTTATTGCAGGGAACGTATGGTATAATCTGAAGCTATAATAATACATACAATAAAGGTACTAGGTGATCGATCTGAAAAATATCAGATTGGGACAGAAGTATCTGAAAGAAAATGTTCTGTGAGCCAGAAACCAACAAGATGAGAAATACTTCTAAAGTTCCTACACACAAAATCTCATGAAAGATATGTACACAAAGGAACTACTGGTGTCACACTAAAATAATATTTATGTTAATATAATTTATGTTACTTTGTGAAGACATGAAAAACTCAAAAAGTACAAAGTTAGGATATTACATTTTTGTGTTACTCTAAAAACATGATGTCAGTAACTTATTTTCTATGAGTTCACTGAATTTAGTGCAACTCACATCAGATATTGAATATTTAGTATTTCTATGCATTCTTTTCAATGCAGTATTTTGTCTACAGAAATGTTCATGATGTGCCAAGTTTTTTCTATAATGAATTTCAATAGCTTCTTTACCTGATTTTAACTCCTTGCTCATTTTTCTCTAATTTATCTTCAGGAATAAACTAGAACATCGTAACTTATCAGATTTGTCTCCTCTAATTTCTTTAAACATTGTATATTTAAATCCTTCTTGTTCAGAGGCTTTAAAATACAGTAAACAAAACCCAGTAAATCCTTTGATACCCCATTCTAAGGAATTAATTACAAATGTAAAGCATGTTCTATTCTCTAAGATGTTAATACAGTATTTAAAATAAGACTCCTTTTGTTGTAAGTTTCAGAATGGAACAAAAGCTAGCATAAAACAGGGGAATTTTTAGTTTATGCATCTACAGAGGCACTCAACAGTAATTTGTGAAACATGGGACAACTTGGTCTCAGGATCAACTGGACCAGGAATTTCAAAGCTGCCTATCACAGTTTTTCTCTTAATATCTGTCTATTTTCACTACAACTCAGTTGCTTGCCATACAACACTACTGCCACTACTTCTACCTGCCAATAGTGTACAAAGCTTCTACCTGGTATTTTAAACTGTGAAGGGGAATGCTCATTATAAATTCAATATTCTGTAGAGGAAGAAATTATTTAATAGAACTTAAGGATGAGGGCTAGTGATTTATCGTTTGGATTATAGCCTGAAGAGTAGGATCATACTACAATATAACACAATATTCAGAAATGATGGAATCGGTGGTAAACAAAAGTAAGTATTCAGAAGTAGTCAGTATCACTGGACAGGACAGTAATGAGGAATTTTAGAAAAGTATGAATATTACAAATAACTGATATCCAAAAATTTGATTTTTGAGGGCAGTGGGAAGTCTTTCTGTATGTGTTGCTCCTATTGGTTAATAAATAAAGCAGCTTTGGCCTATGGCAAGGCAGCTTAGGGACAGGCAGAAAATCCAAGAGAGATAGTGAGAGAAGAAAGGAGAGTGGGAGGAGACATCAGCCCACTGTCCTAGGAGCAACATGTAATGGGACACAGGTAAAGACATGGAACATGTGGCCATACATAGATTAATAGAAATGAATTAAGTTATAAGAGCTGGCTAGCAAGAAGCATGAGCCATAGGCCATACAGTTTGTATTTAATATTAAGCCTCTGAGTGATTATTTTGTAAGCAGACGTGGGACCACAGAGCCGGGTGATACGTGAGAAAAATTCTGGCTACAGTTGAGTAAATTAAAATTTTTATATCAAACAAAATTGCCAATATTTTTGGAAGTGCTTTTGTGTTTTTGTTTCTATTGTTTTCTTTTTTATTTGGATGCAGGGTCTTTCTATGTATCTTAGACTAGTCTTGGATGTGTGATCCTCTTACATTAGCCTCCTGAATGCTGAAGATTACTGGAATATGCTACAACACCCAGTTGGGAGGAATGTTTTATAAGATGTTCTAGTAATAGGGATAAATTGTACTTATATAACTTCAAAAACAAGTAGTAAGTTAGGGGTTAGGGAATCCCAGAACTTGGGAGATAAAGGAAAGATGATTCAGTGTTTAAGGTGATCCCTTAATATATAGTGAGTTTGAGGTCAGAATGAGATGCATGAAACACTGCCTCAATAAAATCCACAAATAATAGCATATGAAAACATTCATATAGTATTTTAGTGTAGCAGGAATCTTAGAAGGTCTTATTAATAAAATCATACCTGAGGCCAGTTATTGGGGTGAATACTGGAAGATCAGAGAAGCAGAACAAGCCACAGCTACCTCACCTTGCCAATTTCTTAGCTGATCATGCTTCCTCAGACTGGATGCCTCTGAGTCCTCATCCAGAATGAATCTCAGCTGAATTGCCTGAAAGCTTAACAAGCCAAAATGCTTCTAGTTTCTGGTCTTTACACCTTATATATCTTTCTGCTTTCTGCCATCACTCTCTGGGATTAGAGGCTCACTTCTTGGGATTAAAGGCTTGTGTCACCATGCCTGGCTGTTTCCAATGTGGCCTTGGACTCCCAGAGATTCTGCTAGGATTAAAGGAGTGTGCTACCACTGCCTAACCTCTATGTTAATATTGTGGTTGTGCTGTTCTCTGACCCCAGGTAAGTTTATTAGCATGCACAATATTTTTGGGGACACAATACTACCACATTTTAGTTATATAAAAATTATGAAAACATGTCAAATATGAAAGGATATTGACTAATGGTGGGTTTTTTTGCTTCTTTAGTCATAGTTGTATATTTGAAATTTCTGAACTTCTAAAAAATTTATTAAATTTACAAAACAGCCCAAAACTCCATTAAGTATACCCTTTTATATTTGGCATTTTAGAATTCTATAAGCTTCTTTCATTGCAGTAAATGCTCACTTAGGTATTTAACTTCACACCCAATTTAATAACAGTTGTCCCTCAAAATATTGGCCACTTGTTTTTTAAGATTGTCATGCATTTCTACTTATCTCAGAAGACAATACAGCATGAAACAAATGACAAATGCTGTTGGATGATGGAATCTGTCAGAGTAATTACCTGCAGTAAGTAAACACATTCTTCCATTTTCTACAAGTCCAAATTAACTTTCAAAACTGTTTCTTCTTTCAATTGAGTCATAGCATTTGCAATTACATTTCTCTAAAGAATGTTATGATTTCATATGTATATGTAAATATTTTCCTGTGTTTCTTATGATCATCTTTCTAAATAAAAATACTTAATTATGATAAAATTATCCATAAAACGACAGCTACAGGACAATAGGGATAAATTAATAAACAGTTCAGCTTTCCTACTTAAAAATATTTCATGAAACCACTTTAATCGCTATCTTTACTAATATATTTGAAGATGACACATTAAAATTTTCTTATTATTTTATGTGTATAGTGTTTTGCCTACAGGTATGTCTGCATACCACTTGTATGCTTCCTGCACAGAGAGGGTAAAGGAAGGAGTCAGAACACTGCAAACTGGAGGAATAGATGTTTGTGAGCTACCCTGTGGGTGCAGGGAATTGAGCTTGGGTCATCAGGGAGAAAAGCTAGTGTTCTTAACCATTGATCCATCTCTCCACGTCCGTGACTCAACTTAGGAAAAAATGGTATATCTAAGTACATCAATCTTATGAAATGAAGTCTGTAATTGTATAGGAAGTGAAATATTTGGAATCACAGGAATTTTTGCTTGGTGAAATATATTATACCATTACTAGTATGTTACTAATATGAAATCTCATTTATGATTTAAAAAAAGATTGGAGATGAGATAGATTGAAATATATGTTTTTGAGCCAAATGCTAGCTATGAACAACTTCTCTTTTAAATTCCAGAAGAGTTCTATAAAATAAATTCTACTATAATTTTATAGTTGAAAAACTCAAAATGGTTAAGTAATTTACCTAAGTTCAAGAATCTAGAAAATGGCATGTTGTAATAGTTTGAATTAAACTGGCCCCATAATCTCATAGGGAGTGGCACTACTAGGAGGTGTGGCTTTGTTGGAGTGGGTATGGCTTTGTTTGAGGAAGTGTGTCTCTTTTGGGATGGGCTTTAAGGTTTCCTATACTCAGGATACCACCCAGGGTCTCAATTGACTTCCTCTTGCCTGCAAGATATAGGAATCTTAACTACTCCTCCTTCACAATGTCTACCTGCATGCTGCTATGCTCTCCATCATGATAATAAGGGACTGAATCTCTGAAAATGTAAGCAAGCCATCCCAATTAAATGTTTTCCTTATAAGAGTTTTCATGGTCATGGTATCTCTTTATAGCAATAAAAACTCTTATTAAGACACATGTCTAAGATTCAAATTTGGAACATTCTAACCCAGCAATAATGATGTTTCCATAGTGTTTTGATGAAGCAACAAAAGGTCAGATGTGAGCAATGTTGCTTAAAAGAACCAACAGTAATAACACTTTAATATTTACAACTTTTGTTTAGATTTTTCAGGAGTTTATGAATCTATAATCCATTTACTGTGATATGGTAATAAGAGTCCCCATCCTAGCTTTAAAATTAGTCCAACTAGATGTATTGGTATATATTTATAATTTCCAACAGTCATGAGCCTGATGCAAGATTGAAAGTTTAGGACAACCTGTACTATATAGTGAAACTCTATCTCATAACAGCAACAAGAAAAAGACAAATACAAATGAAAATTTTAAACTCTAGCCTTTACAGCACAAGCAAAGACAAGTATCCACTCACCCGAGATAAGGCACCAATGAAAGACTAACACACAATTCCTTCAAAGTCCAACTTGGAGATCCAGTGAGTTTCTTTATGAATCACTAGTGTTACTTAAAGGAGCATCAATGACCCCAAAACAGAAATGCAACTAAAAACATATCACACATGCGTAGATGATAACTTCCCTTTAGTTGCATATACAATGCTCCCCTTTTCAGTTACCCTTGAATCCTCTATAAATTCTATCACCAAAGGAGATCATGAGATCATAAGACAATGTGGATCTTGGGCAAAGTTACATACAGATGGGAGAAAGAGAGGTATAGGAAGATGTGGCTGTAATCTCAGGTGAGGATCTAATTACCTTTCCTATCACCTCATATGAGGAATGTCTATTGGCCAGATATTCAGGGTTTCCTCCAAGTAGTCATAGCTGTTCTGGTGAAGATAATACTGGCTGTTATGTTTGGATTTCAGTGTTCTGCAACACCTAATATTTACCACTATTCAGTACTTGATACCATCATTTGCCAAGTAAGCCAAGATAGATATATGTAAGTTTGTTCCTTATCACAATATGTTCACCCATATTGATTCATGGGAATAAATACTCTCAAACATTCACCATCAAAATTAGTCCATTATCACTGCCACAGCATTGGTTCAAGTCAGTAGGTATGATATCTTTATAACACTACTAATTTCTAGGTCAAAACATAAATTGAGTTAGATTATAAACTTTCAAAATTATTTTATAACAAAGCTGATTATATAGTTTAATATTCATTATGGAACAAGAAAACAGAACATAGATGTATAAGAAATAACTGAGAACCATGAATTGCTTACAGCTATCTGATGTATGACTTGTATAAGAAAGACAATAGGCATTTATTTCTACATTATTATTACATAAAAATTAAATATATGGAATATCTCTGTAAGTAGAATATAAAACTACTAATCTGCTAGAGAAAAAAATTGTACAAGATGGACATGGCATTAAACTGTCCTCTAAATAATATTGTTTATACCCATAGACTACTGCAGTTCTCAGCTCTCATCTCAGAAGCATCTTTTTGTCATAGATGTTGGTTAGTACAGAGACTCACAACTAGTCAAAATGTAGAGACAAGACTGTGGAGTGCTCACTCCTAAATGGGACATTTATATCACACCCTCCTCCTTCATAATGATCATAAATCATCATGGAAGAAGGAAAGGGAAGATTTTAAGAGCCAAAGGTATTGGAGGACTCATACGAACAGTATTTTCCAAACATGGCAGTGCCAACATAAAACCAAGCCTTCCAAAATTTTAGCATATATGAGGAAGGCGCTCACAACATACCATGCCTATCTGAGATGCTTGGCAATTGAAGGTTGCTGAGGGAAGAGTAGTCAGCTTTCTTTAGGGATACAGTCACTTAAGTTCAAGATCTTCATGTAAGACCTGAAACTCTGAGGTTAATGGCAGAAAGTAGAGGAAATACTTAAAGCTATAGACAAAGGTAAGGGCTTTTAAAGTAGAGTTCTAGCTGGTCAGGGAATAAAACAAACAATTCATAAATGAAATCTGAAGAAATTAATAAGCTTAAATAAATTGAAGGAATTGTCAATTGAGTGAAGAGGCAGCCTACAGAATGGGATAAAACATTTTCGAGCTATACATCTGACATAAGATTAACATCTATAATCTAAGACACTAAACACCAAAAAATAAAAATAAAAAAGAACAGAAAGAAGAAAGACAGACAGAAAGAAAGAAGGAAGGAAAGAAGGAAAGAAAGAAAGCCTCTTGTCAATAAATAGACCATTGAATTCAAAAGTCTGTTCTCCAAAGAAGAAATGCAAGTGACCAATAAATATTTTGGAACATTTTCCACATCTGTAGAAATTAGGAAAATAAGAACAAAACTACTTTGAGCATCTATCTTACTCAAGTCAGAATGGCTATCACTAAGAAAACTATTAACAAATGGTGAGGATATAGGGAAAGAGGAGCTCATATTCACTTCTGGTAGAAGAATAAAATGGCATAGCTGTTATGAACATCAGTGTGGAGATTTTAAAAAATGTAAAAATAACTGTAAAATCCAATTCTACCAACTATTAGGCATATAAACAAATGATTCTGTATTCTGCTACAAAGATACTTATTTGTCCATGTTTATTTATGATCTGTTCACAACTGAAGGGAAATGGAATCAACTTAGACATCCAGCAACAGATGAATGAATGAAGAAAGCATGGCATATATACACAATAACATTTTATCTGGGAATAAATGAAATTGAAATTATGCAATGTTCAGAAAAATGGATTGAACCAGAAACTATTATCTGAAGTGACATGTGCTACTCAGAAAGAAATTCTATGTGGATCTTAGTTTAATATATGTCTATTTATGTGGAAGGAAATGTGTGCAGATGCCAGTAAACTAGGAAGGACCCTATGAGAAGAAAAATAAGCTTTAACAGAAAGAGGTAGGGAAGGTAATAGAAGACATGGGAAATTGCAAGCTGGAATACTGAGCTGAAAAAAAATTAACTAGAATGAGGAAAGGGAAATGGGTAAAGAAATCAAAACACTACATTTGAAAGTGAAAAAGTCACCATTTTATGAAGGAAAATCATGAAATTTCAGTTTATTAGAAGAAAACACAGGATAAAATCTTCCCAGTCTTGTGTTTGCCAATAGTTTCTTAGATATGACAAACAAGATAACTTCAAATAAAAATTTCAAAATTATGTAAATAGATAACCTTCAAAATGAGAAAACAAGTAGTCAATAATGTTTACATAATCAAAGATATGTACATTAATTAAGTAGTATCATAGAAATGTAGAACTATTGGATTGTCAAACCAGATAGCAATAGTTGTTGGATACATAGGAGATTCCTAATATGGTCAAGTTTTCCTATTCTGGAGAGTACTCTGGAATTACATGCCGATATTAACTATGAGTATAATTTACAAGTTAAGAATCCCCAAATAATATAAATACAGGTCTATGGACAACATGAATTTGGCAGAAGAAGTTACTAGAGTGTTGTTTGGCGAGAAAATCTTAAAAGGAATATAAAGTGTCTGTCACTAGGTGACTGATTGTGTGGAACATAAAATGATTAAAAATTTATTTCATAGTTAAGAGAACAGATAGATACATCCATTAAATGATATTATTTTCATAAAAATATACATAGAAGAGCACCCTACAATTTTAAATATACACATATATCCAAATGATTATATGTAAATTAGATGGGAATCACTTAATTTAAACATATTGAAGTAAGTATTATATGCAGAGGGGAAGGTATACACTGTTAAGGAACAAGGAACAAGATTAAAAAGTATATGGAAAACAATATATGACAGACTGATGATATCATAAGAATAAGCAATATGATCACCTAAGTCTATGTACCTGAAACTTGAACAACCCAAAAGAAAATGATGTGCTTACCTTGCATTATATTACATTTTCAATGAACGTTCGTTGAATGGGTGAAAATGATCAATGAAAAGTGAAATTGTCTGGAAATATTTAAGTCAATGTGAACTACTAATCATGTTTGGATGGCAGAAACAAAAGTAATCTTTACATATCAGTTATTTCTCATCAAATTTTGATGATGCAGTTATTTGCTTTCTTTTAAATCAAATATTTGTTGCATTTTAAAATGGCTATGATCCTGTTTTCAAAAATATGTGCCACTAACACATACACATTTTGAACTGATATAATTATAAGCTATGTCTTAATTAGATGACATCTAAGGAAAAAATTAAAAGAACTAATGCATTTCAACCCAACATTCTTTATCTAAAGCTACATACAAATAATTGGATTATAAGTAAAGTTGGTTTGTGAATAGTTATGCTATCTGGAAAGGCATGCCTCTAAAGATGACTTGCAGCTTGTGTTTACATATCTGTTCCACCAGCATTTCATCACATAACTATTATAACAGAATAATGGATCAAAACACATTGAACTAATGTATAATCTTTTATGTGACTGGTAAATTTTTCCATAAATATGCAAACAGCATTGTTTGAATATAAAGTGGAAAAAAGAAAAATATCTGCTAATAATTTAAGTCACTTAATTCAACTATTTTGAATTAAATGAGTAAAGTAGCACATAACATGTCAATAAAATTCCCAGGAAGATAGATTAATTTACAAACAATCAACTCAGATCTTACCTTCATACTCTGTCTTCTGCAATGACAGAGCTTATAAATAGTTATGGAGACAAATATTCTTAACATAGGAACTTCATTGTGCTCTTAACTTAAATGAATTTGTTGATTTTGTTATAAAAACAGAGTTTTACTCTGTGGTTCTAAGCCTAGAAGTCTTAGAACTACAGTGTACATCACCATGCTTTGTGTCAAATAAAAGTTACTTCAGTTATATTTAAATTATAGCACATGAAAAAATAGAGTAAAGATTTCATCATTAAAGTAGGCATATTGTTAAAAAGTTTATAAATGTAAGTTTTGGTAATAATAATCTCTATCATGTAACTTTGTTTAAACAAAGAATTTATGAATAAATTGTACATACAAAATTTCTGGAAGATGAAAGAGGTATTTCTTTTAAAACCACCTTTTCCTCATACACTTGAGCAACAATAAATGCATGTATGTTAGTTGGAAGTTTTTACAGGGTTCAAAAAATATGAAATAATTTAATTGTTCCCAATGAACAATTATCAATTAAAATTACAAAAGAAGATTTAAGCTGACACAGCACATATATGATGGGGTAATGTCTTTCTGTGTGCTGTGAATATATTTTGCTCTGATTGATTGATAAATAAAGCCATTTGGCCTATGACAAAACATGATAGAGGCAGGCAGGAAATCCAAACAGATACAGAGGAAGAGAAAGGAGAGGCAGAGGAGACACCAGCAAGCTGCCCAAAGAGCAACATGTAATGAGAAGCAGGTAAAGCCACGGAACATGTAGCAATACATAAATTAATAGTTATGGGCTAATTTAAGATTTTTTAAGAGCTAGCTAGCAAAAGGCTTGAGCTGTGGCCATGCAGTTATAATTAATATAAGCCTCTGTGTGTTTACTTGGGGCACATAAGTGGGAGAGATTTGTCCAGACCACCAGCAGGCTGGGACACAGGAAATCTTCCAACTACAAATGGCGCCAAAATGTGGGGCAAGTGTTTCCACCTAAAACCTGAGAAAGCTTTAAAAAATTCTAAAATGGAGCTAAAAACAGCTTCCTAGTTGTCTCTCTCAGGCCAGCTGCAACATGTGGGCTTGAGCTATGGTGGGTTTTGTGGCGTGAGTGCTTGACCTGCAGCATGGTAGATTCCTGCCAAGGTACGCAGAGATGTCTCCAAGCTGCACATTACACTGAGTGGTGGATTTAGCCTTTGTTAGTACAGACCAAAAAAAAAAAAAAAGAGGTTTCTAAGCTACACACTGCTTTGATAGAAACATAGACCCACTGCCTCCAAGAGTTAGTGGACAGCATAGCTCCCAGAGCTTGTGATGAATTATCTCCACCATGTTGAAAAGCTGAGATGGGTGGAGTCAGAAGCCAACGCTGCTGCTTCAGTACTAACCACTGTAGCTAGAGTTTTCCTGCCTGGCCCACAGTCAGGACAAATCTCTATCACCTGCCAATCCCACAGCCACACAACCAAGTAAACACAGAGACTTATATTGCTTACAAACGGTATGGCCGTGGCAGGCTTCTTGCTAACTGTTCTTACAGCTTAAATTAATCCATTTCCATTAATCTAATACCCTGCCACGTAGCTCGTGGCTTACTGGCATTTTAACATGCTGTTTCTCATCGTGGCGGCTGGCAGTGTCTCTCTGACTCAGCCTTCCACTTCCCAGCTTTATTCTCCTCCTTGTCCTGCCTATACTTCCTGCCTGGCCACTGGCCAATCAGTGATTTATTTATTGACCAATCAGCAACACACTTGACATACAGACCATCCCACAGCAAACCACTGCAGTTTAAAGCAATAGATTCACAATAAGGCAGATTCAGATGGAATAAAGCTTTAAACGGTTTACAATGTGAGTAAAAATGTAGGCTTGGAAGAGAGAAGAAAAAGTCTTTAAGGAGACAGTGAAGGTAATATAAAAAATAAGCCATGTAAAGATGGATATTACACAGAGAGTCTGAATTATACTGTCTTTGGGATTTTTAACTGCAGAGAGACATTTGATTGCAAAAGCTGCTGAGTTAAATCAATATGTATATTTTAAAGATATCTTGATTTCAAAATTAATGTCTAAGGATACATTGCTTTGGAAAAGAGGTTCTGCTTTTGTGTCCACAGAAAACAAGAACCTATGGATTGCTTTCAGGCTAATATGGTTTGATCAGCCAAGACCCCCTGAAAGGTCTCCAATGACACCATGGCCCAGATGATCCAACATCCAGAACAGCTTCAAGGCAACTGGCTCAGACAATGCATCCTCACAGACTACTCCAGTCAGGACTTGACCATAATTCCTAATTTTCTCAGGATCCCCATAAGAATGAAGCACCCTCAATTAGCAGGAAGTAGCCTAGAACACTACACCTACATTCCCAAAAACTGGATTATTGATATCTGTCTTTGTTTAGAGATTGGTTACAAATTGTTATTGGTCATAGTCAATCTCTTTCTAAAAGAAGGGGGATATGGCATAGAAATATAAGATAAATATTTCATATTGCTATAGATTTTAGTTTACTGATACAAATTTAAAGTTAATTTTGTTATACTGTATTTCTACTCTTGTTTAAAGTTTTTTATTTGTGCAACTCATTTAAAATTGTGATGTATCACCCGAACTGACCTACTCTGGTGATGGGATGGCCAAACACCCTAATTGTCGTGCTAGAAACCCCATCCAACTACTGAGGGATCTGGATGCAGAGATCCATGGCTAGGCCCCAGGTGGATCTCTGAGAGTCCAATTAGCGAGAATGAGGAGGGTTTATATGAGCGAGAATTGTTGAGACTAAGGTTGGATAAAGCACAGGGACAAATAGCCAAACGAATGGAAACACATGAACTATGAACCAATGGCTGAGAGGTCCCCAACTGGATCAGGCCCTCTGAATGAGTGAGATAGTCGATTGGCTTGATCTGTTTGGGAGGCATCCAGGCAGTGGGACCGGGTCCTGTGCTCATTGCATGAGCTGGCTGTTTGAAACCTGGGACTTATGCAGGATTGCTTGGCTCGGCCTGGGAGGAGGGGACTGGACCTACCTGGACTGAGTCTACCAGGTTGATCTCAGTCTGCGGGGGAGGCTTTCCCCTGGAGGAAGTGGGAATGGGGGGTGGACTGGGGGGAAGGTGAGGGGGGCAAGAGGGGGGAGAACAAGGAAATCCGTGGCTGATATGTAGAACTGAATTATATTGCAAAATAAAAATTAAAAAATTAAAAAAAATTGTTATGTATCATTAAGAAACACAGATTAATGGTTAATCATCTATGATAATCAAACTCGTAGTCATGTTAGTTAAGTTTTCTAGGTATATATAGATATATTTCAATTAGGTAGGTAATCTTCAAGCACTTCAAAGATTTATAGAATATGGCATTTAAAATGTTTTAAAAACTTAGACTTTCTGGACAGTGAGACACATCTGCTCCTGGCAGCACCGATTTACTTCAAAGAGAAAGGTGGGCATCAAGGACACTCCATATGGAGTTTATTTTCTTCTTGACAAAAATAGCCATTTGGGCAAGAAACTGTTCTTGCTGGACTACTTGACAAAATGTTGTATCTACTGGACATGCAGGACTCATAGGAAGGTGACCACTGAACTTTGCAAAGTGAAATGGTCTTTCAGGTTCTTGCTTCGCAGAAGAAACTGCCAGACATTCTACAGGACACAGAGAAAAGTGACTGAACAATTCTAGGCATGTAGGCTGAAAAATGGATGCCCCAATGTTGCAGAACTTTGGGTAACTATCCAGGTAGCCAATTGTCTCTGTCATCTTAGATTTTTGGAAGTTGCTTACAATGCTCTTCTTGTTTACTTAGATAATATGATATCCTTCTGAGGTCTTTGATGTAGTTGAAGACTAGATAGTTATAATTATAATTTTCCTTGGTTATAATTAGATATGAAACTTTAGACTCACAAACATATGATAGATGATAAAATATTTTCTTTAATTTTGCCAAATGCAAATAGACTAGATATTGTAACTGTAATTCTTGCTTGATAATTGTTTGTTATATGTAATTTTACTATGTTAAAGTTAAAACCTTCCTTTTTGATTAGACAGAAAAGGGGAAATGCTGTGGGATAATGCTTTTGTACACTGGTTTAATAAAATGCTGATTGGTCAGTAGCCAGGCAGAAAGTATAAACAGAGCTATTAGATGAGAAGAATTCTGGGAAGAGGAAGACTGAGTGAGGAGTCACCAGCCAGACACACAGGAAACAAGATGTGAAGGCGGAACTGAAAAAAGTTACCAAGCCATGTGGCTAAACATAGATAAGAATTGTGGGTTAATTTAAGTGTAAGAGCTAGTCAGTAATAAGCCTGAAAGAATGGCCAAGCAGTTATAAATAATATTAAGCTTCTGTGTGATTATTTTATATAAGGCTGTAGGACTGGGGGTGAGAGAATTGTCCTGACTGTGGGTCAGGCAGGACACAGAAAAACTTCTGATTACACACATACACAGGAATTGCTAAATAATTAAAGTATTTTACTAATTCTAGCTAACTTCTTCGTCTGTCAAACTACCCAATTTTGTTTACCAAAACTGTAGAGATTTTTATGTATCTTAATAAAAAGAACCGTGGAAAATGGTCCTTTGCAAGGAGAAGACTATTATCAGGTTTCATGACAGGACTTAATGAAAAGCTAAATTAAGGAAGACACTACTGAAGAACTTAAACTCTAAGCTTCTCCTATGATCATGATGAAATTCAAGTTGATGGCATTCTGTTGATTTCCAGAAATAAATAAAAATATTCAGGCGGCTCCATCTCCTAAGGAAGAGAGTGACATTTAGAATGTAGCTTTTCTTCAACAAAAATCCTAGAGAAATTCAAATGTCATCTAACACATTCAGTATTCATTATGTGAGGTGTCAAGTGATCATTCTAGGTTTTCATTCTTTAAAAATTATCAAAAAATCCCATTCTTTCAATTCTAAATATCAGAAACTTAGGAGATACTTATGCAAAAAATCTAGAAATAAAAAATATATCTCTTGAGTACCTTTAATTGAATAATAGGACAATAAAATATCAATAATCAACACATACAATCAGTTCCACCAAATAAATAATTCATATCTACTCAGCAACAAAAGAAGGACTAAGGGAACCCATATCCTTGGAACAAAATTCCCAATCACCAAACTTCTTAAACTCGACACTTTTTATTGGCTAAGCTGTCGATAAATAAAAGCACTGAATTATTAAGTCAGTTTATTCACTAGCAGAAAAGTAAATTCTATGATTTCTAGACCATCACATAATAGAAGTTGGAAGATAGAAATGCAGTCAGTTTCAGATGAGCCTATAATTCATAGTGGGACCTCAGTCACAAAAAAATCTGAAGTAAAAAGAAGTCTCAAAGTCAGAACTCTATCATACCAACAAAGAAATGGGTGAATAAAGTGAAAATAAACAACTTTTAGAACAATAGAAGGTCTCAGCATTATGACTGCTTAAACAAGATCTGAACAATGATACCACCAGTTGACATAACAACATGGATGGGGAAATCTCACAAGACCCCCACCCCCAGATGGAGAGTTACAAGCCATTAATGGCTGCTGTGGGGCAGAGAATAAATCTTCCCTAGGGAAGAAGTCCCTAGTTGCTTATCTAGTACTAAGCTATCAGCCTTAAAAACATATACATACAAGCAACACTAAGACTCAGTAGGTTGCATTTACATATTTATTTACACACACATGCACACACACACACACACACACACACAGACACACACACACACACACACACTAACTAACTAACTAACTAAAGAAAAAGAGGCTATGAATTTACAAACAAGTAAGTAGATGTAAGAGGGCTTGGTGGGAGGAAAGAAAAGGAAGAAAGGATATAGTTATTTGAACTAAATAAAATTTTTTTTTTGTTTTTTTGAGACAGGGTTTCTCTGTGTAGTGTTGCGCCTTTCCTGGGACTCACTTGGTAGCCCAGGCTGGCCTCGAACTCACAGAGATCCGCCTGGCTCTGCCTCCCGAGTGCTGGGATTAAAGGCGTGCGCCACCACCGCCCGGCTAAATAAAATGTTAATAAAATAAATAGTGTTCGTCTAAAGAAATAAAATGATCATGTCATTAAGAGAAGAAAATGCTTTTGATAGGTGATAAGATATATTTTTTTTAATTATCAGTAATTATGAATAGAAGAGGACTCTCTATACTTCATAAGTAGTATGTACAAAATATTTTTTTTTTGTTTTGTTTTTCAAGACAGGGTTTCTCTATGTAGCTTTGTGCCTTTCCTGGATCTTGCTCTGTAGACCAAGCTGGCCTCGAACTCACAAAGATCCTCCTGCCTCTGCCTCCCGAGTGCTGGGATTAAAGGCATGTGCCACTGCTGCCTGGCTTTTTTTTTTTTTTTAAGCAAGAAGTGCTTTTTTTATTTATTTATTTTTAGGCGCTGAGGATCAAACCCAGGCCCTTGTGCTTACTAGGCAAGCACTCTACCACTGAGCTAAATCCCCAACCCCCCAAAATACTTATACTTATGGCTAAATTTATTTTTTATGTTGAGACTTTTATCTTTTGACTCTCACCAAGATTCAACAAAAGACAATGTCACTTCTCACTATTTCTTTGCAATATTGTGCTATAAGTACTAACTAATTAACTTTACTAGAAAAAGGAGTTAAAAGTATAAAAATTTAGGAAGTGTGATGCTTTGTCTCGATTAGATTTGGAAGCATCTAAGAGATAAGCCACAGATTCTTCCACTGCTCCTACATTCCTTTGGTGGTATTGGAGCCCAGCTTCTTCAGGCTTCCAAGGTGGAATGAAGACCAAATGGGATATCTAGTATCCTCCAGGCCTTCATGGCCAGGTTATGACTCCTGAAAGACCTAGCTTCCTGGAGTGAGCAGCTACCACATTCCCAGCCTCTTCAGTGTGTAGACAATCCTTGTTGGGATACCCAACCATATCATGTAAGCCAATATATATGTGTGTGTGTGTGTGTATATATACACATATACACATGCATGTACATGTATACCCATACATTATTAGTCTTTTATTCTAAAGAACCATCACTAATACAGGAATATAAAGAAAAATAATAAAATCAAAGAAAATATTTGCAAAAAACACATATAAATGATACAATACTACTTCCAAAATAGACAACAGACTGTTATAAATCACAAACTCCATTAAGTAATGGATCAGACACCTTCAGTAAGACCTCTCTACATTGTACATGCTGGAGGACTTCTATAAGCACTCGCAGGCTTAGGCAGGAGGATCGTGTGCTTGATGATAACTTGATCTACATAGCTATTTCAAGATCAGTTTGAGACCATGTCATTAAAAATTTACCATAGCAGAGTTTCAAGTATCAAATGACTACAGTACTTAGATTTCATTAAAAAGTGATATAAAATATTTTGTCAAATGTTCATAGTTCAAATAAGTACTGAAATCACAGTTATTGCAAAGTGTTTACACATAAATATTTTAGTTAACAAAATGCTTTCTTTGATATCGTAATCTACATAGCCTGAAATATTTTGTTTCATAATATTCAGAAAAATATTCAAATATTGTTCTCCATGGTTAGAAGTGTTAGTCTCTACACTAGTAACAAGCATATTGTTAGTATAATGCTACAGAGATTTCTCCCACTTTAACATATGTAGGTGCAAAAAGAATGTCTGTGTTTCTCAAATAATTAACAAATGTAGTCTATCAAATTCTATTATATTGCATTGAGAGGACTGTTGTGCTGCAAAGTAAGCCAAATGAGAAACACAAAGACATGTTACGTATCTATTTTTGTGACTAAGCCTTAGAATGAACCACATCAATCTCAAATCTTAATCTGCACATGATTTTATAGTTTTCCTTCATAATTGTTCTATTATCATTTCAGGGCAACTCAGGTCAAAATGGCTATTTTATTAGGTATTTTCAGTGTGTGTGTGTGTGTGTGTGTGTGTGTGTGTGTGTGCATGTGTGTGTGTAACAGAGAGAGAATGAGACACATAACATATTTCTATAATTTATATGTATCAGGCACTGCTTTAGCTTGGCAAACTACAAAGAATGATTCATTAGACATATATTAATTTCATGATCCCCAAAACCTGTATCAACTTACATGGTATTATGTCATATACAAAATAAATAATTAAGAATATTGGAGCTTTAATCCCAGATTATCAATATAGTCTAGTACAGCAGAGATTAGATGGAAGCAAACATAAGCAAAAAAATTTCAGAGAGTACTGGGAAACCATTAGAAATCAATAGATAACTGATTTGGGACTTGTGGCTTCCAGAAAAAAGATTTAAAATTTTTCTCTTTTTTTTTCATTAAGAAAACATTTCTATTCATTTTACATACAAATCAAAGATCCCCCTTTTCCCTCTTCTCACCCCCCAAGCCTCCCCCTCCCAACCTAACCCCTACTCCCCCCTCATGAGAAGGCAAGGCCTTAGGCTGCCAAATTTCTAGAGATGATGAATGGGAATATTGACATAACAATCTCTCAGTAGATGAAGTTAGTTCATCTAGAGCTGGATAAGATAAAGTACTTGTTTCAGCTTGAAAACTCTCGCAAAAGTTAATAGCTCTCTCTCTCTCTCTCTCTCTCTCTCTCTCTCTCTCTCTCTCTCTCTCTGTGTGTGTGTGTGTGTGTGTGTGTGTGTGTGTACAACATTTTTGGATGAATGTGGATGTGGAAAGCAATTAAAGTCATTAGCAGGGTATCTAGGGTTGTCTGGACTGTGAAATTAAGTATATCAGGAATGTCTGATACCAGGCTTATTCCTTCTTGAAACTCCTGTACCAACTGTAACTTACCAGAAGTTTTTCTTGCAGCAGTTAATAGAGAATATATGATGTGTAATTCATTTATATTTCATATGTAATTAGTAACTGGCAAGTAAAACAAATTAGGTGGTTGATAAACATGCACAATTATATTTTTTTGAAACAGTTGTATTTATGCTCAGCGGAAAGGATAGTTTTATGAATGTGTAATCAAGGATGTAAAATTAGAAAGACAACAGAATTGAGCACAGTTAATTTGGTAGTGGCAACAAATTCAAATATTGCCAAGCACCCACCCTCCACCCCGTGTGGTGTATGCACTGCCCTGATAAATGTTGTTCTTGGCAAGGCATCACACAAAAATAAGTCTGCAGCTCATTATTCTCTTGCTGCCCTCCTTTATTACTCCTCTGAGGAATTAGTGGCTACAAAATAAAGATCTGCACCAGTGCAGATAACAGACTCCCATTTTCAGCTTCACCTGTTTGGAAGCATATGAAAGATGATGCTTTGAAAAACTTAACATTTCTTTTTAAAATTGGCACACAATTATAACATAGAACATGTACATCTTTCTAGATCACAAGTTTTTTCAGACTGGATATATAATATGTTAACAGAAGTTATGGGATAAAGTCTAGACTCAAAAGAACATGGTTAGTTCCTGCTAAGCATCAGCATCAACAAGTCTATGCTGAACATAAGTGGAGAACCAGCTCCAATCCGTCTTCATTTTCAATCAACAAATACATGCTAAGTATTGGCAGTTTGTCAGGCACTCCTATGGCTACCTAGTTTTAAAACTGAGTTTTGAAAAGTCTCAGTTTCGTCAAAGCTTATATTGTAGGGAATATTAAAGAAAGTAAATAATGAATTTAAATAGGGAGAAAGAATAAGGAATATCAGAGAAACTGTATTTTAAGTATAGTAGCTATGTGGGTATTTGAGAAATGGTGATACTTAACAAGAAAATACCTGAAAAAATGAGAGCTCTCCATTATCAAGGTAATGGAGCACAATAAACTGAAGGAACAAAGGGTATAAAAGGTCTGAGGTAGTGGGGTGTTCTATAGTATTTGAAGAATAGAAAAAAGGGCTGTAATTGCTAAAGCTAAATGAGTGATGGGAACAGGGGGATAGTCAGAGATAAGGTTCTCAAGGCAATGAGATCTGGGTCTACAAAGACTCTGGTATTCACTCTGAATGACATGGGAAGGCATCTGAGAGTCTCAGTGGGAAAGTATGATTTACCTTAAATTTGAAGATTTATTTATTTATATGGTGTGTGTGTGTGTGTGTGTGTGTGTGTGTGTGTGTGTCTGTGTCTGTGTGTGTGTGTGTGTGTGTGTGTGTGTGTGTGTGTGTGTGTGTGTGTGTAAGCCAGGGGAGGGTTTCAGATACCCTGGAGCTAGAGTTATAGACTGTTGTGAACCACTTAACATGTGTTGCAGAATATTTGTTTATACTGTGTGAAGATATGTCACTGTGATTTGGTTTAATAAAAAGTTGACTGGCTAAGCAGGCGAGAATTGGCAGAACTTCAGGGAAGGAGAGGAACTCTAGGAAGAAGAGAGGTGGGGAGATACCAGCAAGATTCAAAACAAGTAGGACATATCCAATGGGAGAGAGGTAAATGTCATGTGGCAAAACATAGATTAATAGAAACTGGTTAATTAAGGTATAAGAACTAGTTGGAAATAAGCCTAAGCTAACAGCAAAGTTTTCATGACTAATAATTAATCTCTGTGTCCATAGTTGGGAGCTGGCGGTCCCAAAGAAAGTCTTACAAGGAAGTCTGGCTACATATGGCACCCAACATCTGGCCAAGTACATCCACATAAGGCCTGATAAAGTTGAAAACAAAACAGTTCCAAACAAGCAGTTGAATGCAGCTTCCTGGTGACCATGGTCTCAGGTAGGCTCAGTGCTTGCTGAATACAGAATCAGAACTCTTTTAAGAGGCTCTACTATGCAGCAGAGCACTAGAATAGCACACTGCCAGTGGGAGACTAACATCGTGGACACAACAGCTTCCCAGAGCTTGGACCATTGGGTATGGCTGGGATGATTGCCAGACCTGAAGGGGGCAGAACCAGCCACTAGTGCCATGTGCTAATCTAGCTTCCTGGCAGAGGGTCTAGCTGTTTAAGGCTTGTCTCATGGGGTCAGAGAAAACTCCATGTGCTTAGTAAAGCCAAGTACAGACTGAAAAACCCTCTAAACAGGTACAGATTGTTTAAAAATGTGCCTAGATACTAAAGAATAAAAAAGAAAATGGGTATATACAGTCATAGAATATAAATAAACAAATACTTTAAAAGTGATAGTAAAGTCATTAAAAAGAGTAAAGTAATATTAAAAGAATAAGCCATATAATGACGGGAAATACACAGGGCATCTGGATCCTGTATGTTGCTTTCTTGACTGAAATTTTAAATGCTGATGAGAAAAGTGCAAATGCTTCTGAGAAACACTAGATAGTAGAAAAAACTTCTGAACCATCCTATATATTTTAAGGATGTCTGAACTTCAGAGAAGAAGTCAGAAAATTTGTTCCATTGGGGGAGAGGTTATGCCTTTGTTTCCACAGGAAACAAAAAAAATGGGTTTCTTCAAAATTAATAAAGATCAGATTTGACCAAGAGATACCACCTGAAAATCATGGCTATAAACATAAAGGAAGAACCTCCCGCAGAAAAAAATCCACAAAAACTACAAGACAGGTGATGTACATAGAAACAGCTCTGACACTGAATGAGACATGATAAATTTCATTGGCTTCAGAGTCCTCATGAGAGCTTAGATATGCAGTCCAAAGAGACTTATAAAGTTGACAGATGTCTTTTACCTGCTCAAACATAGAACAGAGAATCATCTTTAGCTGATTCGTGCAAACCACACATTCCACACTTGTGTTAATGCAGATATGTATGTTACCTTCAAAATTTTGTGTTTTCAGAAGAAAAGAACCAGACGCCAATGAAGACAAGCAGCCCAGATGATCAAGTCTCTCAGAATACCTCTTTTGCAGTTCCCTCAAAAATATACTTCTAAAGTAACTTCAAAGCTGCTAAGAAGGTCCGGCTACACAGACTACTCTATCCAGGAATTCAAATAAGCCCTGTACTTTCCTATTACATGGACACTGGACAATAAATTATACAGCTAGCTCTCCCAGGACTTGGCCATTATCCCAAATTTTCTCAGGGTCCCCTAAAGATGTTTTTGCCCCCAGACAACAGGAATCAGTCTAGAGAACGCAATTCCCACATTCCCAAGAGATGGATGGTTTTTGGTTATTCAGTGGGTAACGGATGTTTGCCATTTTTTTTTTTTTAGGGGGCTTAGTTGCAAGTTGTCATCGGCCATGATCAGGAAGGAAACTAAACAAAGGAAGTTAGATTTAAGGATTTCTTTCTGAAAAGATAAAAAAAAAGGGGGGGGATATGACAATGATAGGCTAAAAGGATAGGTGATTGATTCAATAATTTTTTGAATCTAATTTTAAAGCAACTACTGATCTCAAATATTTTACATTGGTATGGATTTTTGTATACTGATACACATTTAAGTTTATTTTTGTTTTAATGTATTATATATATGTTTCTACTCTTGTTTAAGGTATTATACCTATGCAACTCATTTAAAAATGGGTAAGACAGCTGATTGGCTTGATCTGTTTGGGAGGCATCCAGGCAGTGGGACCAGGTCCTGTGCTCATTGCATGAGTTGGCTGTTTGAAACCTGGGGCCTATGCAGGATCACTTGGCTCAGCCTGGGAGGAGGGGACTGGACCTGCCTGGACTGAGTCTACCAGGTTGATCTCAGTCCGCGGGGGAGGCTTTGCCCTGGAGGAGGTGGGAATGGGGGGTGAGCTGGGGGGAAGGTGAGGGGGGCAGGAGGGGGGAGAACAAGGGAATCCGTGGCTGATATGTAGAACTGAATTGTATTGCAAAACAAAAATTAAAAAAAATGTAATGTATAATTAAGAAATGCAGATTAGTAGTTAATCATCTATAACAACCAAACTTGTAGTCATGTTACATATGTTTTCAGGGTTAAACAGATATATATTTTAAATAGATAGATGGTCTTCAAACACTTCAGAGACCTACAGAATATGACATTGAAAACGTTTTAATAACATAGGCTTTGCACAACAATAAGACATGTCTGCTACTGCCAGCACCAATTTACTTAAAAAAAAAAAAAAAAAAAGGATGATGGGCACGAAAGAAACTTCATATGGAGTATGCTTTTTGTTGTGGCAAGTTAGTCACTAGGCAAGAAACTGCTTTTGCCTCCACTGCTGACAGTATGCTGTCCAATTTGGACAGGAAGAACACAAAAGAAAGCAACTGTCAAACAGTCCTTCAAAAATTCCTGCCTCATAAAAAGGTCTGTCAGATATTCTAGACTGTATGCTGAAGATGGATGTCCCAATGCTTAGGTGACTGTCCAGACAGCCAACTATTTCTGTCATTTCTGTTGTTTTGGAAGTTGCTTGCTCTACTCTCCTGTTTACTCAGGTAATATTATATACTTCTCTGTTCTTTGATGGTATTGAAGAATAGGTGGTTATAATTTTACAGTTTTCCTTGTTAACAATTTCAGAAAAAAACTTACATAAGAGATGTAAAGTTTATAAGGTTGAGAGATATAAAAGCTTAAGTCATTTATCTAAGAAAATATTTTAAGGTCTAAAGTTTATAAGGTTGAGAAACATAAAAGCTTAAGTCATTCATCTAATAAAATGTTTTAATATCTAAAAATGTATTTTAGGTTGGTAATACAAGTTAAGATAGAAAGTGGTTTAGATATAAAATATAGGATTCATCAGGATAAAATAGATAGTAGAGTATCTTCTTCAAATTTGCCAAGTACTAATGGACTGGATATTATGAATGTAATTCTTACCTGATAATTGTTCTTATTGTATATATAGCTTTACTATGTTAGAGTTAAAATGTTCCCTTTTTATTTGGACAAAAAGGGGGAAATGTTGCAAGATACTTGTTTACACTGTGTGAAAATGTGTCATTGTGATTGGTTTAATAAAAAGCAGAGTGACCACTAGCTAGGCAGGAGAAAATAAGCAGGACTAAAACTGATTAAGTTTATAGGAGTTAGTCAGAAAAACGCCCAAACTAAAAGCTCAGCTTTCATAATTAGAAACAAATTTCTATGTCATTATTGGGGAGCTGGTGGTCCCAGAGAATGTCTGGCTACAAACATGAATACTCAGAACTAAACTGTAACCCTCTGTTCAGCTATTTCTCTAGCCCCTAATTTACGTTTGGATTATCAAAAATCAGTAACAAAGAGGAGAGATTATATGATCGATAATTGTTGAGACCATGATTGGAAAAAACACAGGGGCAAATAGCCAAACTAGTGGAAACACATGAACCATGAACCAATAGCTGAGGAGCCCCCAACTGGATCAGGCCCTCTGGATAAGTGAGACAGCTGATTAGCTTGAACTGTTTGGGAGGCCCCCAGGCAGTGGGACCAGGACCTGTCCTTAGTGCATGCATGAGCTGGCTGTTTGGAGCCTGGGGCCTATGCAGGGACACTTTGCTCAGCCTGGGTGAAGGGATGAGGGAACTGGACCTGCCTTGACTGAATCTATTAGGCTGAGCTGAATCCCCAGGGCAATCCTTGCCGTGGAAGAGATGGGAATGGGGGGTGGGTTGGGGGGAGGGCGGGAGGGGGCAGGAGGAGGGAGGACAGGAAAATCTGTGGCTGATATGTAAAATTAAATTAAATTATAAAATAAAAAGTAAATTAATGCATTGTAATACAAGTAGCATTGTTATTTATTACTTTGCTTTAAAACATATCAATAAGTCATTATTCCTTAAAGAACAAATTCTTTCCTTTGCATCATTATGATGTTGAAATTGGCATCACACTCTAAATGTTATCTCAAAAGTCAATCACAAATCCTCCAAAGGATACTTCAAGAATTTTAACCAATTCCACATATCTACATACACAGATAAAGTATTCAAATTTCGGGATTACTTGCTTAATTTTAAATGATAGAAACATATAGTTCAGAATTCATCTGAAATCTTCCCAAGTCTTGATATCCATGTAAAATGACAATGTGTGTGAAATGAACAAAATGTCCATAGGTATAACTGAGTATGGTCATTCAGAAAAGATTTCTATTTTCTTGGATTTCTATAAAGTCAAGTAAAATATGAATATTAGGGTTAATTGTAAAATTAACATTTTCTTCAATAGCCTTGATGAAATCAGAATGAGACATTTTAGGCATTATTACACATTTTGATTATCTCTGCAATGGGATTTTAAAGGTGTTAGCTGATCAGCAGGTGGTAAATTCTCTCTTAAATGAGGAGCTGCCTTCAAGAAGTTCCTGAATGAACTTTCAGGCATCAAGACCTCATAACAATAGCTTGTTTTAATGTGTGTTCTTTTATAAAGCTGCTTTATAGAAAAACAAAGAATTTGATGTTTTGCTCCAATTAGAAAAGAAATGAGCAAAAGGAAAAGAAGAGGTAGGGATGGAGAAATATCAGACAACAGTTTAGACCTCATGTACATTTACAGATGTGATTATGGTCTTAAAGGAAAGATTCTTATTTTGTTGGTTTCTGAAAGACTGATTTATAAAGAACTTTGTTTTCAATTCACAGTTCCCAAAAGTATCAAGTCCATGTTCATGAGGCTACATCTGTTTATAGCCTTCTTGCTGCAGTGTCTCAAAATGACACCTTCTGCCCTGTTTGGTAGCTTAGACAACTATCCTAAGGTTAAATGGCTAGTATCAAATTTTTGATGTAATACATTTAGCAGAGCTTTGTAAATAAGATTTTATGTTAGCTTATGTAAATTCCACCTTCTATTTAATTGATTGAAAATGTTCTACTTTGTGAATAACACTATTTTCTACAATTCCTGCTAAACTTTATCATTGTCATTTAGAGTGCAATTTCACATTATCTCTAGTATTTTGACACTCCATGTGTTGCTCAAATTTGCCAACAACACTTTAGCAAGTCAGTTTTTGCACTGAATCAAGTTGTTGAAAATTCTAAAGTAGACAGTAATAAAGACCCAATCCTATAGCTAATTTCATGCTCAATTAATAGTCAATACTCTTGCAATATAGTTGTATACTTGAAAATTTTAATGGGATGAATGAATGAATGAATGAACATCTCTTTTAAAACACTTATAACTTCTCAGATATTTGAAAATTAATAGTTTTATTAACATTAATAAACATCAATAATTTGATGATTAATGTGCACATTAATTATCTCATTTGATTCTAATAAATTGTGATTTGGATTTTTGGAAATATCATTGGATATTTTTAAAACTACGGTAAAATGCATGCAAAATTTATTTTATCAGTGTTGAAGCACAGTTCAATGACATTAACTATACTCATATTCTATATCTATCATAAACTAATTTTAGAGTATTTTATCATACAAATTTCAATTCTGCACCCACTAATCAAGCATTCCCCATTCCTGCTGTATCCTCTGGAATCTACATCCCTCATCTCTTTCCTTCTCTTTCCCCTTCCTTCCTTTCTGATTCCTCTATTTCTACCTCTTTTTTTACCCTTCTTTCCCTTAGAATGAATCTCCACAGTTTGAAGGGAGAAGAATGAAAACTAATATAGAATGGCTTTGAGGGAAAGGATATTCTTTTAGTTTAATATTTCATCATGTCACATACAACTTGCCTCTGAAAACATCCTTAAGAAATATAAATAAAGTCAGGCAGTGTTGGCGCACGCCTTTAATCCCAGCACTCAGGAGGCAGAGCCAGGCAGATCTCTGTGAGTTTGAGGCCAGCCTGGTCTACAGAGTGAGCTCCAGGAAAGGCGCAAAGCTACACAAAGAAACCCTGTCTTGAAAAACAAAACAAAACAAAACAAAATATATAAATAAAAGATGTCTGTGCCAATTATTCTTTATTCTTGTGTTAAGTGAAAAAAGCTTACATTTAGGCTGGGCAGTGGTGGCACTTGCCTTTAATCCCAGCACTCAGGAGGCAGAGCCAGGTGGATCTCTGTGAGTTCGAGGCCAGCCTGGTCTATGGAGCGAGATCCAGGATAGGCACCAAAACTACACAGAGAAAAACTACTGCCTCGAAAAACAAAAAACAAAAAACAAAAAAAAAGAAAAAAGAAAAAAAGAAAGAAATGAAAAAGGTTACATTTAACTTGAAGTATTGAAAATGTGCTAGTTTATGTAATTTCACAATCAAATCACATATAGAATAATAATTAAGCATTTATATATAGACCATGGCTACTGTTTTCTAGATATTATTACCTCAATGATGCCCAAATTTTCTTTTCATAATTTCTGTTTATTTATATTTCAATTCATTTTCATACTAAATATAGATGCCTAAAGGTATGGAGTTCCTAATACTGATGAAAAATACATTTAAGGTACAGTCTTCAATAAATTTCACAATCTTTTTAAAAATAAACTTATTTCTTAGCTGACCACAATTTAATGCCAGTGAGTATCCTTGATAAACAATATTGAGATCTTAGCTAGGCAAGAAAGAGCTCTCTAGAAAAATTACAAACAGAGGGTTAATGTTGGCTGTCATGCTACACAGGCTCACATGGCATTGTCATTGCATATATACATAATCATTTTATGTTCAATAAATATCACCAAAATGTCTCCATGTTTACACTTCTTTCAGATCTATTTTAAATGCATCATACTATTTCTCCAATGAAATAAATAAGAAGCTCCAAGTACAAGGTTATATGAAGTTTTCTTCTACCTACTGTAAGCCTTTCTCTGCAGGGAGTATTGTTCCTCAGGAGAAAGGATTAGGACATATTTTAATCAGAGTTCTACTAATTAATCCCCCTGGAACAGTATTTCTGAGAGAAGCAATATATTCCTTCATTAAAATCCAAATTCCTTCAATAAAAATCCAGTAATTCTCATTTGCATTTGCATAACAGGAGGAGAGGGTGCACAAAGTTGGCATCTAATATGATATGCAAAGCAAAATATTTCAGAAAATCATTTAACATAAATGTGATTCAGATCACAGAGAGCTAGTGATTGATAAGTATAGAAGGTTTCGTTATTTTCTAATAAATTCCACTTGAATGAAATTTAATTGAAATGAGATATATCAATGACTTAGTAGGACAACCACATCTAGCATAAAATTTAATAATATTGTTTTCTTTATTAAAAATCCACAGGGATGAGTAGATGAGGAGGCAAGGACACAGACTCCAGGAGGTTGCAAGCAAGCATATTTATTAAAGAAAAGGCTGAAGTAAAAAAAAAAAAAAAATCCACAAGGGTAAACATGTGCAGAGAGTGCATTCACTAGTAAAGTACTTGACTACCATGCACAAAGGTTCTGAGTTCAATCACCAGCATGGGAAAAAATATTGTTTGAGAAATTATAAAATATTACAGTGGAAAGTCTCTCAAAATATGAGACTCATCCTACAGTCAAACACAAGGAAGAGTTACACCATACAAATGATCTCTAAATTCCAAGTTGAAATTTATTCTTTATTTTATTTTATTTTACAATATAATTTATTCTTTAATATGAATATTTTCCTCAAGGTATCAGGCTATAAAATATTTCATGCATAAGCACCACCCTTAAATGCATTTGAATCACATGAAATGACTCTACTTATATATTTTTAGTATACTAACCTAAATAATGCACATTTAGTACAGAGATACTCCCTAAGACAAATGGCTTCTCTTAGTCCTGAATCCACTCAAATGAAAAGTATCTAATCTATTGTTTAGAATTTTAGAAACAAAACATCTGAATGAATTCCAGACTGCTAAGGAATCATCAATAATGCTTATTTTTGTAGGAAAACACTGATAATAGGTACTATTGATGGATGAAGGAGAAGGTTAGAGGTAGATGAAGCCTGATCAAATATGAACAAAAGTACAACTATTTCCATGTAGAAAAATGAGTAAAATAAAAATAAACAGTTGAGAGTTGCACAATTTTGAAAACGAAGCAAAAAACAAGCCCACAGAATAATATATGTATAGAATTATAATCATTTGAAAGTGTTTATACAATCCTACAGAAACAAGAAAGCCAGAAAATTAAGAATACTCTTAATTTTATATTATTATAGAATTATAATATTTATTATAATTATAGAATTATTGAATATTTATTTTAGTATTATAGAATTATTGAATATTTCCCTTTCAAAAATCACCTTAATTTTGGTATATTAACTTCTTTGTTAAAGTAAATGAACACAACATCCAAAATGATCTATAATCTAACCCATTTCCCAATAAAGTAAAATATTTCACAGAACACATGGGTTAAATTCAAGTAACATTTAAACCATATGGTAATTGTGGAATAATTTGTCCTCCTATGTGACAGTTTCCTTCAATATATTTGAGAAAAGACAGAAAAAGAAAATCCTATCCAGCAATGGGATTCATATAAAAAGAAAGGTTTAACTTATGACATTAGTGTGGCTTCCTTGACTGTCATCCTCAATGTCTCATAGACCTTGATTTCATCACTTGAGCCTAACATATATGAGATATTCAATAAAGACAAGCTTGTGAAATAATTGGATGAATAATGATCAATTATATCTAACTACAAGTTTTCTGTTGTAATCTTTATATAATAATACTCTTATTGAATACTCCAGGTAAATTATATCATATGTTATTGAATGTATAATACTCTGTGCTTTCAGAAAATTAGTTTGTTGCTTTCCTACAGCCCCTTTCAGCATTTCCTTTTAGCCCATCTCCATTCCCATGTGATACTCATTGATTTAAAGAATCATTTTCTACCAGGGATCCCCAGTGGTCCCATTAGGCAGGAACTCAGGTAGGTGACCTTTATTATCATTCCTGCTCTCCATTCCAATCTCTCTAGACTTGTAGCTGACTGCCTCTAGAAGTCTTTCCTCCCAGCTCACCATCATCCTTTTAGGGCACTGCCTTTTGGTGTGGACCCAAGGTCCCCCTAGTTCATTGCTCTCATACATGTAAGCCTTCTAGCCCATCTTCATTCCTTTGTGACACCCGATGACCTGCAGAAACACTATAGAGGGACCCTATAGCTATCATACTTGCCTAGGACACAGAGTAGGAAATAGCAACCATAATAACCTAACATTCTCCCAGCAAAGCTTAGACCATATATGTACACACACACACACACACACACACACACACACACACACACACACATGCACACGCCACTTCAAATACCATAAATCCAGATGCTTAGATTCCAGTGCAAGAGCACAAACATTCACAACAAAGACAATATGCCTACTCAAGAAGATTCAAATCCTATTGTAATAGACCCCAAGGGAAAAAAATTAGCTAAAGGACACCAAAAAGACTTGAAAACAGCAATTACAAATATGTTTAAGGACTTTAAAGCAAATAAGAATAAATGACTATGAAAACACAAAGAGTTGATAAGAACAAATCAACACATAAAATCAGAATTTTACAAACAAATCAAATCACTAAAGAAAATACAAATGAAAATAAAGCAAAAAATTGAAAACTCAGATGTCAAACAAAAATTTCAGAGGTAAGTCTTACCAAGATGTGGAATAGGTCATTTCAGGTCTTGAAGACAAGATAGAATAATTAGAGAGCTCAATCAAAGAAAACATTAATTCTTAACAAATACAGGTACAAAACATCCAAGAAATCTGAAACATTATGTGAAAAGACCAACTAGGTAAAGAGGAAGACAAAATCCAGGGTCAAAGGAGCAGAGAATATTTAAAATAAAATAATAGAAGAAAATTTCCCCAATCTAAAAAAGGAAATGCCTATTAATGTATAAGAAACACAAAGAACACCAAATAGACAGGACAAGAAAAGAAATTTACCACAACACATAATAAGCAAAACAATAAATATACAAAACAAATAAAGGATATTAAAATCTGCTAGGGAAAAAGAAAGAATCACATATAAAGGCAGGACCATTAAAATAGCACCCAACTTTTCAGTGGGAGAAACCAGTACAATTACTATAGAAATCGGTGTGGATATTCCTTAGGAAGTGGAGAATTCAATATATCTCAAGATGCAGCTAAAACATTCTTGGGCATATACTCAAAGGACTCTACATCCTACAACAGAGATACAGGCTTATCCATGTTCATTGCTGCTCTATTCATAATAGCTATGAATTGGAAACAGCATAGATATCCATCAACTAGTGAGTGGATAATAAAAATGTGATACATTTACACAATGTAATATTATTCAGCTGTTAAGAAAGGTGAATTTGTTAAATTTTCAGGTAAATGAATGGAACTAGAAACAATCTGAGTAAGGTAACTCAGAAGCACCTTCCCCACCCTGAAAAAGTGAATATTGCCTGTTTTTGCTTATATGTGGGTGCCTGCTTTTAAGCTTTACATATGTGTGTTTCAATTTGAGTAAACACAGAGGTTAGGTAGCTGGTAAGGGATTGGTGGTGGAGCTTCTAAGGAAGGGGAAATACACGACAGTGTTATGGAAACATAAACGGGAAACTAGAAGAGTATGATAAATAAAAGAATGTTAGAGAACTGTACAGGAGGGATTATAGGGCGGGACAAGTAACACTAAAGGCACTATGAAAGCCATATGGAAACTGACTACTGTCAACCTTCCATATATATGAATCTAAATTGAGTCACCATGCAATGGGGGAGATGATGCTCCAACTAGATATCATATGCTACCGAATAAAACCTCCAGTGCCAGGATATGTCACATCTTGTTGACTTGTTGGCCAAAGGAGTCTCATGGAATGGCTAAAATCATCAAAAGATTATTATTACTCTTCACAACCTGATTTTAAGACCCTATTGCTTTCCTTATGTCTTCAAACATAGAAAAGTGAAGCTGGTGCTGAACTAGTGTTCATGTTACTAGAAGGTATTCTTTATGCTACAAGAGGATAAATGTAGACATTAACATAGCCCAGCTACTACAAACTCTGTGACCTATACACAATGACCTGTCTGCAATATATATATATATATATATATATATATATATATATATATATATATATATATATGCTAGTGTAATAGTGGCATAAATCTTATGGCTGTAACCAACCAATTTCTGGACTGATTTAAGGCCCACATCATAAGATGGAACCTGACACTGCTAAAGAGACCAAGAACCTGAGACTAGATAGGTCATGTATCTTAGGGAAAACTACAACTATTATTCTTCTAAAGGAACATGGTAATAAAAATGTTTCTAATAGCATATTACTCTAGATTCATGCCTGATCCAACTGTCATCGGAGAAGCTTCTTTCATTAGATGGGAATTTACAGAGAGAGCAACAACTGAACAATGTGTAGAGTGTAGGAGACTTTGAAGTACTCAGTCCTAAATGGGATGTCTCCTGAAGGTTTAGGGGTCTTTGGAGAAGTGGCTATAGAAGAGATTGACACGTAGATGAAAAACAGCAGTGAAACTAGAAATAAGCATACACAAATATGTTGAACTGATAAATGGAACTTCATAAAATGCTCTCCAAAAGATCTTAAGAAGATGAGAAGACAAGGGTTTAACTAATAAAAATATGTGCCAACTTTATATCTGAAAAAGCACCAATATTTAAAACATATGAAAAACTTATTATAGTCAATAGTGGACTTTTCACTGAAAAAGATATCCAAATGTAGAAGATTAAAATATATATATATATTAAAAACCTTAATACATATTCAATTATATATTAGAATATATATTTAAAGATTATATACATATACATAAATAAACACACACATATATATGTATACATACATACATACATACACATATATATATATGAAATGGAGTTACCACATAATGAAGTGATTATCCCTGAACTAGACACCAGGAATATGTTATATCTGTTGGAGATTTTGGCCAATTAGGCCCCATGGATCCTCAAGCATTAAAGGCTATTCTCCCTGTTCTTTGTTGTTCTCTAAACTTTGACAGTAAGACTTCCTTCTTGAGAACAGCATACACTTGAGTCATCAATATGAAGAAGTCAAGCTGGTACTGAACTGGAAGTTTCAACACTACTCACTAACTTCCATAGTGCTAAAATGCGCTATGTACACCACTAGAAGAGAAATGTAATCATCAATCTTATCCAACTGTGAATCTTGAAAGCTTAAATAACACCCAGCCTGGCGAGACAGACCAGCTGATACAATAGTGGCATAAATGTCATTGGAGAAGCTAGCTACTTTCTGTTTGAATTTAATTCATGCTCCATAAGATATAACCTATGCCTAGCACCATTATCTGACCAATAACTTATGGCTAGGCAGGGAATGGGCCTAATAGGGGAACTTATTACTCTTATTCTGCTAGGTGGACACATTATTAGATCTACCTTTTAATTTTTTCTTTTTATTTATTCTCTCACACAATACATCCCAATTATAGCCTTCCATCCCTCCACTCCTCTTAGTCCTCTCTCATCTCTCCTCTCCTCCAGATCCACTGATCCTTCATTTCCCTTCTGAAAAAGAGTGGGCCTCCCAGGGATATCAAAGATGCAATGAGGCTAGACAGAATCCTTCATATCAAGGCTAGATGTGGCAACCCAGGAAAAAGGTTCCAAGTGCAGGTAAAAGAGTCAGATAGCCCCAATCCCACTGTTAGGAGTCCCACAAAAACTGCAAGCTACATAACCACAACGTATGTACAGAGGATCTAGTAAAGACCCATGCAGGTTCCGTGATTGCTGCTTCAGTCTCTATGGGCCATGTTCTCATGGTGTCCTTGAACCACTGGCCCCTACAGTCTACCCTTCCCCTCTTCTGTGAGGTTCCCCAAGTTCCACCTAATGTTTGGTTGTGGACCTCTGCCTCTTTTCCTATCAGCTGCCAGAGGAAGCTGCTCTGATAATTGAGCTAAGCATAGAACTATGAGTATGGCATAATATCATTAGGAATAATTTCATTTAATTGACTTTTATTTCTGTCTTTCCTTTTTTTTTTCTTTTTTTCTTTTTTTTTTTTTTTTTTGGACAGTCAGTTTTGATTATACCCTAGGTTTCTGGGCCAGTCAGCGTCTGGTTTCTGGCGGTACAGGCAGTATGGGGCATGGGCTTCCTCTCAGGGATTGGGCCTCATATTACAACAGTCATTGGTTGGCCACTCCCACAAGCTCTGAGCCACCATTGCCCCAGTACAACTTACAGGCAGGACAGGTTGTGGGTTGAAGGTTTTGTGGCTAGGTTGGTGTCCCAGTCCCATCACTGGATGTCTTACCTGGTTAACGAAGATGGCTGGTTCAGTTTCTGTATCCTCCATTACTAGGACTCCTCACTAGGGTCATCCTCACAGGTTCCAGGAAGTTTCCACTGTACTAGGTTTCCACATCACCCTCCAAATTCCCCAAATTCCAGTTGTCTCTCCATGTACTTTCTGCCTCCATCCCTCCTTCCCCAACCTAACACCTTTCCCCTTTTCCCTTTCCCTTTCCCACCTGTCTCAGTTCACTGGCATAATTCCCCTTCCCAGGGACATCAATGTCCCCTCTCCATCCCTCTTTGTTACTGGTCTCTCTGGGTCTGTGAATTTAGTGTGATGATCCCTTATTTAACATCTAACATAACATATAAGTGAGTACATATCATGTTTTTCTTTCTGGGTTTCAGGATGTTTTTTTTTTTTTTTTTTTTTTTAGTTTTTTAAGTGCTTCTTTTTTATTTTATTTTTTTTTTAATTTTATAATTTGATTTAACTTTACATATCAGCCACGGATTCCTCTGTCCTCCCTCCCCCTCCCCCCCCCCCCCGCACTCCCCCCAGCCCCTCCCCATTCCCATGTCCTTAGTGCATGAGCTGGCTGTTTAGAACCTGGGGCCTATGCAGGGACACTTTGCTCAGCCTGGGAGGAGGGGACTGGACCTGCCTGGACAGAATCCACCAGGTTGAGCTGAATCCCCAGGGGAGTCCTTGCTCTCGAGGGTTTCAGTTTTTTTAACTCAGGATGATTTTTTCTAGTTTCATCCATTTGCCTGCCCATCCACAGTCCATCCCTGCCAGAAGATCAGGTAGGCCTCCTAAAGACCCTCCCCACTCTCTCAGACCCAATCCTTGTCACTGTGCCTCAGGCCCCAACTTTGGCAAACACTCCCTGCCCAAACACAGACCATGCCTGCCAAAAAGCCAGCTGCCAATGTGGGTGGAGATACCCTGCTGGATCAGAGGCCATGTAGGCCACCAGAAGTCTTGCCCCAAATTGAGGGCAGACCCCGAACAAGCACAGGCCACTCTGGTCAGAAGACCAGAGAGGAAACAAACCAACAAACAAAATACTCATCCAACAGATACAAACCCAGAAATTGGCACCTAGACCTCTAATCACCCCAAACACAGATGCCTAGATTCCAGTGGTAGAACACAATCAACAACAGTGAGGGCAATATGTTCCCGGCATAACCCAGCTATCCTATCACAGCAAGCCCTGAATATTTTAGCACAGCTGAAGCACAAGAAAATGACTTTAAAACCAACTTTATGAAGATGATAGAGATTCTTACAAATTTTACAGATCTTATTTTATGTGTGAGATTAATTTACCTGCATGCATGTATGTACCGTTTTCAAGGTGTCCAGGCAATAAGAGGGCATCAGATACACTGGGACTGGAGTTACAGGTCGTTATGAGTCACCATGTGGGTGCTAGGAACTAAATCTAGGTCTTCTGCAAAAACAGCAAATGCTTTTAACCTCTGAGATATTTTGCTAGGCCTAGACTGACTATAAATGATTCATAATTATACTCATAGATTAGTGCATCTTCCTGCCCCCATCAGAGATGCTTCAGCTGAAGGAGATGGTGGTTAACACAGAGGCCCATAACTGGCCACAGTGCAAACAATAAGAGACTGTAGAATGCTGAGTCCTAAATGAGACATCTGTATCACAACCCCTCCTCCTAAGGCTTAGGGGTCTTTGCAGAAGAGAAGGTGGAAAATAGAAGAGCCAGAGGCAGCAGATGGCTATACCAAAACAGTGTTTTCTAGACACAGCTAAGTTGCACATATGTATCTCAGAAGTTAAGACAGTATGCACAAGGCCTGTGCAAGTTCAAGCCAAAACAAAATCCCAGCATGGAAAAAAGATTTCGGCAAGATGTCTTACCCCTCAATAGGGAGCTCTTGGCAACTGACAGCTCCTGGGAGAGGGAGAACCAATTTCCTTAAGGATCAAACACGTACTTACTGCTCAGCAAGTGAGCTACTAGGAATTTATTTCAGGCAAACTATAACTAAATGTCTACACAATGTGTGTATCAAATTTTATGTAATCTTTATTTATGATCGCCAGAACCTTTAATAGGTGAATAAACATACAGATTCCATACCATGTGAAACTACTTAGTAATACATGTGAATAACTTTTGTTATCACAAGATTACTTGGGTGCATTTCAAGGAAATTACCATGGATGAACAAAAACTAATCTCCAAAGGTTATATACTATGTGATTCCATTTTATTTAACATCCTTAAAAGGTATTGGAACATTTTTATGGTGGTTGGTACACAAAGTAGATTTACAATAAAATTCATTTGAATTATGCTTACATGAAAATGAGTACTTTTAATACTGATAGAATCTGGATAAGCTCTTTATATTTTCCTAGTACAAATTTCTGCTTTTGATATAATGATCTAAAGTCCTTAATACTGGTGCTGGACACAAGATCAAGATAGGATGCTTGTAAATAATTTTACATTATCCTGTAAATCTACAATTATTTCAAAGAGTTTTAAAGTCCATTTTAGTTAAGGTAATTGTAACAAATGAAGGCATTCTGATAATCTAAGAAGGAACAAAAATAATAGCAGAGCTAAATTTTGTTAAGTGTTCCAAAAGGCAAGGAATTCTAAAGAGAATAAAACATCAGAGGGATGGTGTAGATATGAATCATAATGGGACTAATCCACAGTTCAGCAGGAAAGGGCTTAACATTCTCTAAATTTTTCTTTGCTTAAACATTTTTTAGATTAGATTTAGTGTCTTAGAGTTTCATTTGCTGTGCTGAAGCATGCTCAAAAACAACTTGGGGAAGAAAGAGTTTATTTCACCTTACAGCTTCTAAGTCCATCACTGAAGGAAGAAGCCATGGTAGGAACTCCGGGCAGGAACCTGAAGTCAGTAGCTGATGCAGAGGCCATGGAGGAGTGCTGCTTACTGGATTGTTCTTTATGGCTTCCTCAGCCTGCTTTTTGTAGAACCCAAGACTACCAGACCAGGGGTGGCACTGCCCAGAATGAGCTGGCCTTTCCACATCAATCATCATTCAAAAATATGTACCACAGGCTTGCTTGCCTACAGGCCAATCTGGTGGTGACCTTGGCTCAGTTAAGGTATCTGCGTCCCAAATGTTTATCACTTGTGTCAAGTTGATATAAAACTAGCCAGCACATTTAGTTTTGTGAACTTTTTTTTTCTCTTTCATATCTATTTCCACTGTTGGTAAACCAATAGAAAAATATAATATGCTTAAAAGCTAATGTGGTCAGACTACACATTTTCTATAAACAAATTGATAAATGTACTGTGTATGTTCCATATAAAACTGGTCATACTATAAAAATGAATAATATACAATGATGATCCATATTAAAAATGAGTTACAGAGATAATTAAATTTTGAGAAATTCATTGCAAAACACCTATTTGCATTTGTAATCTGGCTTTTCAAGATGAATTGGAAGAATTGAAGTATTTCTGGATACTAGTCACATTGATTTTCATTTCTACTTTTCAGATACTCGAGAAGCTAAAGGACCCTAGCTCAACTGAATGAAAGCTTTACTTTTAGAGAAATGAATGAGAAATAACTTACGTTCCCAGAGCAACATTAACCAATTTCTGTATTAAATGTTTGTGACAGTCTAAGCTCCAGAGTTGATTGCAATAGGTTGAACTGTTAGAGTGGATATAGCAAAAGTAAAACATGAGTAAAACCAAAAGTCCAGTCCAAAACATACTTTCTTAACTGGCTTGAAAAGCATTGAAAGGTGTTTGAAGTAGGCATCGACCAAATGTGAGAAATATTGTTTAATAGAAATTTACTTAGCTATTCAAGAAATAGTACTAGCTATGGAGGAACACATTTATTTTCTATTTAGTTATATGCATTTCATCTATGCACAACTGTGGTTTTGTTACCAAAACATCATGGGATGTTTTTAGTGCTTATTATCTTCTTTCTGTCTCTAATTTCTTAAAAGAATTATGCAGAAAGAGAAAGTATTTTATTTTGTGGAGAAAAATATGCCTATAAGCAAAGCAGGAGGTAGCATTTAAGCATGGTTATTGTGGATGGAAACATGAGACCAGCAATATTTTCTAATTAAAACTAACTTTGCTCTGAGTCATACTTTATAAATCCTTTTGTTTTTTAATGCTAAACTGTGAATAGTTTTTCAAATATTGCTCTTGATAATGGCCAGTAGAGAAAGTTATGAAGCAGAGATAGTATATAAAACATAATGATATAAGGAAAGAAATAAATATCTCTGGGCATCTCTGCCTAGATTATTCACAACCATAACTCAAAATAAGCATATTCTACACAGAGCATAATTCCATTATTTATATACTACCAGCATTCTTTTCATGTTCCCCATTTTGATAAATTCCCTCAAACTTCAAGTAGGTTCCAAATTAGAAACTTTACCAATTGGTTCTCTAGCATATCAGCACAATAAAAAAAATCGAGACAAGTCTTTCCCATAAGTGGACATTTTAATAATAGGTTTAGGGAGCTGAGCCTGAGTCTGGTGGTCTGGCGCCTTAGGCCACTTGGCCATCCTGACATGATTCCCCTCCTTGCTGTTCTCAGACCTCGTTCCAGCTCAGCCCCTGTGCATGTGCCCTGCACTTCCAGTATCCCACTCCCCTCCTTCTTCATCTTGTTTTCCAAAATCCAGCTTTAACGGCATCTACATATTTGCTTCCTCTCTCACAGGCACCTAGGATCCGTATTACACAGGCTTCATGGCACCAAGTTCTCTGAATGGCTGCACTGCGGGGCTTTCTCTCTGCTCAAACACTAGACTTCATACTTCAAGATGAAGTGTCTCTTCCCTCCTTCTTTGTCCTTTTAACCCAACATGACCTGAGTCCATTTTCTTGGGGTGAAATGTTAAAAAAAAAAGGATCAGATTAAAATAAAAAATTTTAAGTCCACACATTCTCCCCGCACTGCTCAGTTTCTCATCTTATTTATACTTTGAATCACTGTGATATTTGTTAAAATTGATAAAACAATGTATGTATATTATTACTAACCAATGTCCACAGGTTACATTAAAAAAATCATTCTTTGTGTTTTACATTTGACAAATAGTTTGACAAATAGTTAAATCATACATAATGGTTTCAATGCCCTAAAATACATCAGCTCTATCTATCCCTCCATCCCTGTATTCCCAAAAATCTCTGGTAACCAATAAACATTTAATTGCTGACACAATTTTCTGTGATTCTCAATGTCATTGTTTTTGGAAGTACAAAATATAGTATTTTTCAAATTGTCTTCTTTCACTTAGAAATGTCATTTTCTGGAATGATATATTGTTTTCTTTCTATATGAATCATCATTGCCTGGATGGATACTTCCTGATTTTTTAAACCCACTAACCCATAGGAAAGCATTTCGATAGCTTCTATCTTTTGGCAATTACGTACTATAAAGTTATTAGAAATATTTGTGTGCAGGCCTTTGTGTACATGTAACTTTCCCCTCATTTAAGTATAGGTCAAGAAGCATGGCAGCTGGACAGCATGTTCTAGAGTATACTTAGTTCTGTCAGAAGTGCCCAAAGCTGATTTGCAAAGTGGTTGCTAAACTTTTGAATTCTAATCTTTAATAAATTAGAGTTTCTGTTGCTCCCTGAACTCCTAATCATTAGCTGCTGCCAAACTTTGAAATTTTAACAATTCTAATAGGTGCATAGTAATATTTCTTTTTCTTATTTGAAATTCCTTAATGACAAGTTTCCAATTTGTTCACATAATTATTTGCCTATCTGTTTGAGTGAAGCTTTTGTTCAGTTCTTTTATGCATTTTAATTCCTTCATTGTCCATTCACTTTCTTTGAATTTGTTCTGTGTATTTTGGATACCAATCTTTTTTTTCCCCCCCAAGGTCACAGGGTCTTTATTCTGTGAATGCAGCATTTCATGTTTATTTATTTGTATATGTTGAACCAGGAATAAATCTCATTTGATTATAGTAAATGATATTAATACATGTTATTAAATTAGCTAGTATTTTACTAAAGATTTCTATATCTATATTAATCATGGCTATTGGCTTATACTTTTCTTTTTTTCTTTTTTCTTATTTTATAATTTAATTTAATTTTACATATCAGCCACAGATTTTCCTGTCCTCCCTCCTCCAGCCTACCACCACCCCCACTCCCCACCCCCACCCTCCCCCCAATCCTCCCCCCATTCTCATCTCCTTCAGGGCAAGGACTCCCATGGGGATTCAGCTCAGCCTGGTAGATTCAGTCAAGGCAGGTCCAGTTCCCTCATCCCTTCACCCAGGCTGAGCAAAGTGTCCCTGTATAAGCCCCAGGCTCCAAACAGCCAGCTCATGCATGCACTAAGGACAGGTCCTGGTCCCACTGCCTGGGGGCCTCCCAAACAGTTCAAGCTAATCAACTGTCTCACTTATCCAGAGGGCCTGATCCAGTTGGGGGCTCTTCAGCTATTGGTACGTAGTTCATGTGTTTCCACTAGTTTGGCTATTTGTCCCTGTGCTTTTTCCAATCATAGTCTCAACAATTCTCGCTCATACAATCCCTCCTCTTTCTCGCTGGTTGGACTCCTGGAGCTCCACTTGGGGCCTGGCCATGGATCTCTGCATCTGCTTCCCTCAGTCATTGGATGAGATTTCTAGCACGACAATTAGGGTGTTTGGCCATCTTATCACCAGAGTAGGTCAGTTCGGGCTTTCTCTCAACCATTGCCAGTAGTCTATTGTGGAGGTATCTTTGTGGGTTCCTGGGGACTTCTCAAGCACTTTGCTTCTTCCTATTCCCATGGGGTCTAAATTTATCATTGTCTCTTTTTCCTTGTTCTCCCTTTCTGTTCTTGATCCAGCTGGGATTTCCCGCTCTCTTTCCCTCAACCCTTGCCTGTGGTGGTATTGTGTTCCCCAAAATATTTTGAACCCTAATAAACTTATCTGGGGTCAGAGACAGAACAGCCACAATATTAAACATAGAAGTTAGGCAGTGGTAGCACACGCCTTTAATCCTAGCATTCCAGAGGCAGAAATCCATGTGTTCAAGGATACAGCTAAGCATGGTGACTCACGCCTTTAATCCCAAAAAGCAAGCCTTTAATCCCAGGGAGTGGTGGTAGAAAGCAGAAAGGTATATAAGGCATGAGGACCAGAAACTAAAGGCATTTGGCTGGTTAAGCATTTGGCTGGTTAAGCTTTCAGGCTTTTAGCAGCAAAGTTCAGCTGAGAGCCATTCAGATATGAGGACACAGAGGCTTCCAGTCTGAGGAAACAAGACCAGCTGAGAAGTTGGCCAGGTCAGGTTAGCTGTGGCTTGTTCTGTCTCTCTGATCTTCCAGCTTCACCCCAATACTTGGCTCTGGGTTTGTTTTATTAATAAGACTCTCTAAGATTCCTGCTACACTTGCCCTTCATTACCCACCCTCACGTCCAGTTTGCTCATGTAGATCTCATCCATTTCTCTGTTGTTGGGCAATCCCTGTGTCTTTCTTAGAATACTCTTTTACAGGTAGCCTCCCTGGAGTTGTGAGTAGCAATCTAGTCATACTTTGTTTTACATCTAGTATCCACCTATGAGTGAGTACATACCATGTTTGTCTTTCTGAGTCTGGGTTACCTCACTCAGGATGATATTTTCTAGATCCATCCATTTGCCTGCAAACCTCATGATGTCATTATTTTTCTCTGCTGAGTAGTACTTCATTGTGTATACGTACCACATTTTCTTTATCCATTCTTCAGTTGAAGGACATCTAGGTTGTTTCCATGTTCTGGCTATTACAAACAATGCTGATATGAACATAGCTGAGCATGTGCCCTTGTGGTATGATTGAGCATTCTTTGTGAATATGCCTAAGAGTGGTATAGCTGGGTCTTGGGGGATTGATTCCCAATTTTCTAAGAAAGTGCCATATTGATTTCCAAAGTGGCTGTACAAGCTTGCATTCCCACCAACAGTGGAGGAGAGTTCCCCTTGCCCCACATCCTCTCCAGCATAAGCTGTCTTCAGTGTTTTTGATCTTAGCCATTCTGACAGGTGTAAAGTGGTATCTCAGAGTCATTTTGATTTGCATTTCCCTGATGATTAGGGATGGTGAGCAATTTCTTAAATGTCTTTCAGCCATTTGAGCTTCCTCTGTTGAGAATTCTTTGTTTAGCTCTATAGCCCATTTCTTTTTTTTTAATTTAATTTTATTTTATTTTACAATACAATTCAGTTCTACATATCAGCCACGGATTCCTTTGTTCTCTACCCTCCTGCCCCCCTCCTCTTCCCCCCAGCCTACCCCCTATTCCCACCTCATCCAGAGAAAAGCCTCCCCCGAGGACTGAGATCAACCTGGTAGACTCAGTCCAGGCAGGTCCAATCCCCTCCTCCCAGGCCGAGCCAAGCGACTCTGTATAAGCGCCAGGTTTCAAGCAGCCAACTCATGCAATGAGCACAGGACCCGGTCCCACTACCTGGATGCCTCCCAAACAGATCAAGCTAATCGACTATCTCACCCATTCATAGGGCCTGATCCAGTTGGGGGCCCCTCAGCCATTAGTTCATAGTTCATGTGTTTCCATTCATTTGGCTATTTGTCCCTGTGCTTTATCCAAACTTGATCTCAACAATTCTTGCTCATATAAACCCTCCTCTTTCTCACTAATTGGACTCAAAGAGATCCACCCGGGGCCTAGCTGTGGATCTCTGCATCCAGTTCCCTCAGTCATTGGATGGGGTTTCTAGCATGACAATTAAGTTGTTTGGCCATCCCATCACCAGAGTAGGTCAGTTCGGGCTGTCTCTCGACCATTGCCAGTACTCTATTGTGGGGATATCTTTGTGGATTTCTGTGGGCCTCTCTAGCACTTTGCTTCTTCCTATTCTCATGTGGTCTTCATTTACCATGGTCTCCTATTCCTTGTTCTCCCTCTCTCTTCTTGATCCAGCTGGGATCTCCCGCTCCCCCAAGCTCTCTTTCCCTCGACCCTCGCCCTTCATTACCCCCACTCATGTCCAGATTGTTCATGTAGATCTCATCCATTTCTCTGTCATTGGGTGATCCCTGTGTCTTTCTTGGGGTCCTGTTTTCCAGGTAGCCTTCCTGGTGATGTGAGTAGCAGTCCAGTCATCCTTGTTCCACATCTAGTATCCTGCTATGAGTGAGTACATATTATGTTTGTCTTTCTGAGTCTGGGTTACCTCACTCAGGATGATTTTTTTCTAGATCCATCCATTTGCCTGCAAACCTCATGATGTCATTGTTTTTCTCTGCTGAGTAGTATTCCATTGTGTATATGTACCACATTTTCTTTATCCATTCTTCAGTTGAAGGGCATCTAGGTTGCTTACAGGTTCTGGCTATTACAAACAATGCTGATATGAACATAGCTGAGCAAGTGCTCTTGTGATATGATTGGGCATTCCTTGGGTATATGCCCAAGAGTGGTATAGCTGGATCTTAGGGCAGATTGATTACCAATTTTCTAAGAAAGTGCCATATTAATTTCCCAAGTGGTTGTACAAGCTTGCATTCCCACCAGCAGTGGAGGAGAGTTCCCCTGGCTCCACATCCTCTCCAGCATAAGGTGTCTTCATTGTTTTTGATCTTAGCCATTCTGAGAGGTGTAAGGTGGTATCTCTACAGATTCAATGCAATCCCCATCAAAATACCAACACAATTCTTCACAGACCTGGAAAGAATAATACTCAACTTCATATGGAAAAATAAAAAACCCAGGATAGCCAAAAGAATCCTGTACAATAACACAATCTCTGGAGGCATCACGATCCCTGACTTCAAGCTCTACTATAGAGCTACAGTAATAAAAACAGCTTGGTACTGGCATAAAAACCGACATGTGGCCCAATGGAATCGAATTGAAGACACTGACATTAATCCACACACATATGAACATATAATTTTTGACAAAGAAGCCAAAAGTGCACAATGGAAAAAAGAAAGCATCTTCAACAAATGGTGCTGGCATAACTGGATATCAACATGTAGAAGGCTACAAATAGATCCATATCTATCACCATGCACAAAACTTAAGTCCAAGTGGATCAAGGACCTCAACATAAATCCAGCTACTCTGAACCTGATAGAAGAGAAAGTAGGAAATAGTCTTGAACGCATTGGCATAGGAGATCACTTTCTATATATAACACCAGTAGCACAGACACTGAGAGAAACAATCAATCAATGGGACTTCTTGAAATTGAGACGCTTTTCTAGAGCAAAGGATATGGTCAACAAGGCAAAGCGACTGCCTACAGAATGGGAAAAGGTCTTCACCAACCCCACATCTGACAGAGGACTGTTATCCAGAATATATAAGGAACTCAAGAAATTAGACATCAAATTGCCCAACAGTCCAATTAAGAAATGGGCTATAGAACTAAACAGAAAATTCTCAACAGAGGAAACTCAAATGGCTGAAAGACATTTAAGGAATTGCTCAACATCCCTAATTATCAGGGAAATGCAAATTATAGCCCATTTCTTAATTGGACTATTGGGTGTGCACAAACCTCAAGTCCAAGTGGATCAAAGACCTCAACATAAATCCAGTTACTCTGAACCTGATAGAAGAGAAAGTAGGAAGTAGTCTTGAATGAATTGGCACAGGAGATTACTTCCTAAATATAACACCAGTAGCACAGACACTGAGAGAAACAATCAATCAATGGGACCTCTTGAATCTGAGAAGCTTTTGTAGAGCAAAGGATACGGTCAACAAGGCAAAGCGACAGCCTACAAAATGGGAAAAGATCTTCACCAACCCCACATCTGACAGAGGGCTGATACCCAGAATATATAAAGAACTCGAGAAATTAGACATCAAAGTGCCCAACAGTCCAATTAGGATACCAATCTTTTTTCAGTTGCATGTTTGTCAATTTTTTTCTCATAGCCATGGCTTCCTGTAATGAAGTCTAACTTAACAACTTTTTCTGTGAAGTCTCATGCTTAGGTTTTGTACCTAACATGCTGTTACCACATTCAAGGCTCATTAGTTTTCCTTTGTACTGATGATATTATATGAGGTGAAATAAATCAGAATCTCCAGCACCAAAATAGGATAAAATCAACTTTTAAACTTAACTTGGGAAGAAAACTACTAATACGTTATTAGAATTAGAATTACCTTAGGTTGTCATAGAGCCTAAAGTCCAAGAATTCTTGCTTTTAAAAGCCTATCTGAACCTGGTGATGAAAACTGCTTATTAATCCTTTCTTCTTCTTCTTTTTTTTTTTAGAGCTGAGGATCGAACCCAGGGCCTTGAGCTTGCTAGGCAAGAGCTCTACCACTGAGCTAAATCCCCAACCCCCTAATCCTTTCTTCTAAAGAACAAATTTTGTCCCAGATGTCTGGAAGACTTGATGAGAAATTCTAAGTTTCTCTTTCATAAAATATACCAACCTTTCAAAATAAGCATCATACTGTCAAGCTTTTGATAGGTCTAAAAGTGGCTCCCATGTGCATGTGAAGCACACCAGGATGAAAAATGATTACATATTATCACAGTTCATCAAAATATTTAGTCATAGACTTTTTTCCCCAAAGCATTTCCATTTTCCCTCTCTGATTTGTTATAAAGTGTTCCTCTACCACATGATTCTATTATCATTGTGTTCAATTTATTCTACTTTCAAGGACTTCTACATGTTTGTCTATGTTTTTTTTAATATTATCCCAATCACTTGTGATTATTTAGAACCCTGGTTTCCTATAGATTTGCCATCTATCTTCTAGAAAAAAAATTCTGTTGCATTATCATTTCACATTGAACAAAGGCCAGCTCACTTATTAAGATAAGGGTTCCTCTGTGGAAAAGCTACATCTATTTTACTCTAAAAGCAAACCAAGCATAGCCACATGTTGCTTAAAACTTAAGTGCACTCTGAGAAATGCATCACAAGGCCATTTAGTCCTCGTATACACAACATAATTTGACTTTACATAAACTAATACAGTTACAATGTCACTAAGTGACACAATCTTTTGAGGCCAGTGTTTTGCACACCATTTACAATTGGCAGAAATAGCATTGTGTGGCACATAAGGTATATTACTGTGTCTCACAAAGTATTTAATCCTCAGAACAAATGAAAAATTTGACTATTCAATTTATAATATCTGGTATTGCTGTCCTTGCTCCCTCCACCATGCTTCTAAACCATAGCATACTCTCTTCAATGCCAATCCTGCTATATTGCCCAGATACTTTACATTTCAGGAGTTCCCTTCTTTTTCCAAAATCTAATTGTGTTAATAACCACTCTACCATGAAACTGATTAATGGTTTCAAGGAAATGACATTTATTTTGCACAGTTAATATATACCAATTGTACCAAGCTTTTTCTTTTAGACCACCCGCCAGTTCCCAAATCATGACACAGAGACTTATTATTAGTTTTGAATGCTTGAACTAGCTTAGGCTCATTTCTGGCTAGCTCTTTTAACTTAAGTTATCCTGCTTCTCTTTATCTATGTTTTGCCTTGGGATGTTTACATTTTTTTCTTTTTGGTTATTTTTTTTGGGGTGGGCAGTGTTTCAAGACAGAGTTTTTTTGTGCAATAGTCCTGACAATTCTGGAACTCACTTTCTAGACTAGTCTGGCCTCAAACCCACAGAGATCTGCCTGCCACTGCCTCCCGAATGCTGGGATTAAAGGCATGTGCCACCACGTATCTTACTTTCACTGCTTCTTGTGTCTGGCTGCTGCCTGCCTTCTGGCCCCAGACACATCCCTCTCTTTCTTCTTTGTTCACTCCTGCTTCTTTTTTGATCCTAGATTTCGCCTCCTATTTATTCTCTTTGTCTGCCAGCTCCACCTATCACTTCTATGCCTAGCTATTGGTCACTTAGCTCTTTATTAGACCAATCAAGTGCCTTAGACAGGCAAGGTCAAACAAATGAAGCACATCTTTACATAATTAAACAAATGCAGCATAAACAAAAGTAACACAACTTTACACAGTTAAATTAATATTCTGCAGCATAAACAAATGTACCAAATCTTTGACTAGTTAAAATAATATTTGACAACAACCAGTAATAAAATAAACCAAAACAACACAAACTCTGTATGGTACTAGAGCATAGAAATGCATTTATTGTTTAACATTCCTAAAATCACATAAAAATAGGCCTCAGGATACACTAGTACTCGTATATTTGTAGTGGGTAGCCATTCCAGCTTTGATCTGGAAGTTCCAACCCCCATTGAGACTTCGGCAACTGTCACGCCTACAAGGCAGGGCCAAGGGAGGTGCCTGGGGACCCGAGATCTGGATGGGCCAGCGCTCTCGCTCTGTTCCAGGACCCTGGACGGTGGAGGTGGGTCAACCAGAGCTCCAGAGAACACCGCTGGACTGTAATACACCTTCCCCAGACCCCGCGACCTACCTATCCCTTAATTTGTAAGTTATGCCATTAAATAAATCTCCTTTTAACTACGTGGAGTGGCCTTAACAATTTCACCAATATATATTCCATTAATTTATTAAGTTGAAAAATTCCAGGCCTTTGTAGTATCTATTCATCAATCCATTAATAGTTGTTTACACAAGAGTATGCATTTACATTTATGTATCACCAAACATTTATTGATTGTCTATGTGCCAGGAGCTCCACTATGTACTAAAGAGGTAAATATTAACAAGATAGGGTATGTGCTTATACGCAGCCTAGAGCATGTATTTGGGGAAATATCTGGCATGAAAACACAATTAATTACAGGTTGTGAAGTACTCTCTCTTGGAAGGAGAAATTCCTATGTCTAAACAGATTGACTAACCCAATTTGGGAGTGGTGATACAGATAATCCACTTAGGTAAAAGAAATAAAATAAAATCACATGTTCATTAGATTCACTCTTATATATTCACTGAACAGAAATAAGTACACCTGTGCTTCAAGAGACAAAACTATGATTACTCAAAATAGCTTAATTGATTATAACTGCAAAACTGAAACTACTCAAATTTCTATGAACAGAGGACTGTGTTTAAAATTATTATAAATTTAGAGCCGGGCGGTGGTGGCGCACGCCTTTAATCCCAGCACTCGGGAGGCAGAGCCAGGCAGATCTCTGAGAGTTCAAGGCCAGCCTGGGCTACCAAGTGAGTTCCAGGAAAGGCACAAAGCTACAAAGAGAAACCCTGTCTCGAAAAACCAAAAAAAAAATTGTTATAAATTTATACAATTGAATACAAAATAACAATGAGAATGTAAGAAGAAAAGAAATGGATAACCTCACAAACACAATGTCAAACAAATGAAACAATACATAAAGAAAGTAATGTATTACCTTCAATAATTTCAAAACTGTCAAAATACTTTATGATGTTAGAGGTTAGGTATGGAGAGGAAGAGGTAGTTACTGAAGGATCATGATAGATTTTACAGGTATATTGGCAATCTTTTCTTCATTTGCTTACTGGTTAAATAATTCTCTTACTTGTTACAAGATATTTGATTACACTGTGTAAAGATGTGTCACTCTGATTGGTGTAATAGAGGTGAATGACAAATAGCTAAGCAAGATTTCAAGGCACAGAGGATGCTGGGAAGAAGAACAGTGGAGTTGCCAGGAGATAAAGAGGAACCAGATCATGCAGAGGATGAGGTGACAAGCTATGAGACATGTAGGAGCATGCAAATTAATAGAAATGTTAAGTTATAACAGCTAGTTAGAAACAAGCCTAAGCTATCAGCCAAGCTTTCATAATTAATAATAAGTCTCTGAGCTGTGATTTGGGAGCTGGCTGGTGGGACGAAGAAGCCTCACAACAATCAATAGTACTAATTTAACAATAAGAGAAACAAATACAATCAGTTAAAAACTACTGAGACTCAAAGTTTCAGACACAAAATTATGAGAGATGAAGCAAGAGGCAGCACAGAGACTTATAATCATGGTGTACAAATTGAGCTTTATCTTGAGAATTAAATATACAAAGAAGAGAAACTGTTCGCTTTTTTTTTTACAAGAATTCCTTAGATTTCTTCCAAACAAGAAATAGTTTAGAGAAGTTTTTAATAATAGCACCAGGAATCAAAAATAAGGTTTTTGAGTAGTTTAGGTAAGAAGTAGGACTGTAGGACTGGTGTAGTCATGCACGAAGCAAACTATTTTGAAGCCAGTTCTGACAGAATTTGGGCACTATTTAGATTTTCTACACAACAAGAATGAGCAAAAGCAAGAATGACATTTTCATTTCAGGATTTATATTTATGTAAATTCATTCCACAGAAAGAATAGTATTTACAATAGATGTCTGATTTACCCTATAAATTTTGACCTGCAGAGAGCAGAGACATAGAATGGCAGCATTTACCTACTCCAAACTGTTGTGGCTACTATCCTCTGACCCTCTCCCCATCGCCCAAACTCAAAGACCATAGTAAACTGTGCACACTATCTTGCCTTCACTCGTACTAAGGCTTTGCCTTATTTTTGACTGTTCTTTCTTATTTCCGGTCATCCCTTCTGTTAAGGCTTTGCTGGTTGATCTAGATTTCTCTAAGTCAATTTTAAATATTCTTTTGGTTAGAGTTGCCCAAAGTGTGGTTTGGAAACCAGTAGAATAAAATCAACTAAAGAACCTTGCTGACGACATAGATTCTGAAGTCATTCCCATTTGAAATATCTTAAAAAAAAATTGTAATATGAAAAAGTGAAGAAAGTCACTTCATTTTAAGTATATAGAAACCAAGGATCCGAAGTAGAGGAGGCAGTCAGGCGGCGGTGGCACACGCCTTTAATCAGGAGGCAGAGCCAGGTGGATCTCTGTGAGTTCAAGGCTAGCCTGGCCTACAGAGCGAGATCCAGGACAGACACCAAAGCTACACAGAGAAACCCTGCCTCGAAAAAACAAAACAAAACAAAACAAAACAAAAAGTAGAGGAGTCTCATATGATACAATAGAAGTAGAAATTCAAAGTGTTGCTAAAGCTCCTTCCATTGTTTGAAGCTCATATCCCCACTTTTCTGTGTGTAGGCCTGTTTCAGAGTCCCTGCCTCTCTCTCTCTCTCTCTCTCTCTCTCTCTCTCTTTCTCTCTCTCTCCCTCCATTTTCCTTTAAATATAATTCAAACATGGTTGACTCATAATCACAACCTTACTTCTTGAATTTTGAACTTCTTAGCTCAAGGGAGCTATGGGAACTAACACGAATTTCTGTGTTAAAAAAAATCTGAATTTGTATCTTGGAGAATATAAATGGTTTTCCCTAGATCAGTTGTATGTTCCTGTATCAATATGCTGTGGCCAGAAAGAAAAATCATGTGACTTACTCATTACTTAATACAAGTCTAGGAGGCCCTCTAAAAACTTAAGGCTGGTACAGGTTCCTATATTTACAACAGTTGCAAGATATTTCAGTCCTAGGACATACCACAAACTCACTATACACATTATTCTAGTCACACATCAATGCCTTTAGAAATTTAAAGTATTTCAATCAGTTTATTTCAACAATTTAATGCTATGTTTTCTATCTTTCATATTATTATTACCATCATGTCTATTTGGTTCATTTGGTCATTTTTCATATTTTCTGACTTGTAGCAGGAACCTTAAAAATTCTTATTAATAAAATCAAACCTGAGGCCAAGTATTGGGGTAAACACTTGAAGATGAGAGAGACAGAACAAGCCACAGCTAACCTCATCTGGCCAACTTCTCAGTTGGTCTTGTTTCCTCAGACTGGAAGCCTCTGTGTCCTCATATCCGAATGGCTCTCAGCTGAACTGTGCTGCTAGAAGCCTGAATGCTTAACGAGCCAAATGCTTCCAGTTTCTGGTCCTCACGCTTTATATACCTTTCTGCTTTCTACCACCACTCCCTGGGATTAAAGGCTTGCTTTCTGGGATTAAAGGCGTGTGTCACTATGACTGGCCGTTTCCAATGTGGCCTTGAACTCACAGAGATCCAGAGGGATTTCTACCTCTGGAGAATTAGGATTAAAGGCGTGAGTGCCACCATTCTAGCCTCTGTATCTAGTGGCTGTTCTTTCTCTGACCCCAGATAAGTTTATTAGGGTGTACAATATTTTGGGGAACACAATATCACCACACTGACTTGAATAGGTTTTTTTTCTATCTCACTGTTCTTTTTCCTTCCTCTGCCCTCACCTTTCTCCTCCTTTCCCTTTCACCATCCTATTGTTCTTTCAGAAGCCAGAGATGCATTAATGTTTGCAAATCATTCTTTAACTATTATCAGGACACTAATTTAGTGGAATATAGTAGTGAGAACAGAATGACATTACCAAGGTTAATGGCCAAATCAGCTGTAACAAAATTTATTTGAATTCAAACAGGCTGTGTTATTCAAGCTATTTGAAAGTGGGAATAGCGTTAAGTAGCTTTATCTGAAGTGTTCCATTGTTTCAACTCAGATCAATAATTGCATAGTATCAAAGAACTATGGATTCTTGGAAATCTTAGTCTTTAAATACATCCCAGTTATCTATTTCTCTGAAAAGACAGAATGCCATGGAAAACTGTCATATATCAAATGATAGGGATTGAACTATTGAAGTACATTAAGAATGATGAATCCTCTAGGATTTTATCTTATGAAAAAATGGGCAAGTCCACATAAATGACAAATCTGTTATCTGTCTAGTCATACAATATTAAAACTTCTTGGAAAGTTGTTCAGTAGCAGTTAACTAACTTTTTTATTGCTAAACTACAACGATGTCCTTTCTTAGGCTGTTATCCACATCCAGATACCTTACCATAGAATTTTGTCAACAATCTCCACCATTGCACCTAAGTAAGACTTCAGTTGCTTGATCAATTGCTTTCTGCAATTAGTGAGAACCATAACTCTTCTTCAACAAGTGTTCATTTAAATAAAATAAAAGAAAAAATAAAACTTATTTTTAATTATAAATAAATAAAACAGGAAACTAACAGTGTTCATCCTATCATAGGAATAGATGAAATTCCCCAACATATCAATTGCTGATATATTTTCCTTGATAGCAAACAAAGACTAATTTGCCTAAATAATAACTTTATAACTATTAGTACAATTTTCTAAGTTAAGATCATTTCAGCAAGTATATTGCACATTCCACTCATGGAGCTATTGAGTTAGGCTTGATTGGAACAAAACTTTTTTTCTTTTTATTGGAAATAGATTATTTTTTTTACATAATATATCCAGAATTTGGAAACAACCTAGGTGTCTCTCAACAGAAGAATGGATAAAGAAAATGTGGTACATTTATGCAATGGGGAATTACTCAGTTTTTAAAAAAGAACATCATGAATTTGCAGACAATTGGATTGAACCATAAAAAAAAGTCATCCTGAGTGAGGTATCCCAGACACAGAATGAGAAATATGATCAGTGTCTTGTTCAGCCATTATCAATAAATCTTCCTCCTACAGCAGATGGGAATAAATACAGAGACCCATAGCCAGACATTATATAGAGAGCGAGGGACCTTTGAACACTCCCCCCACCCCCTGCCAGGCCTCAGGGAACCCAGCAGAAGAGGAGGCAGAAAGAGTATAAGAGCCATATGGGATGGAGGACACCAGGAAAGCAAGTCCCTCTAAATCAATAAATATTAGCAAAGCTCATATGAACTCATAAAGACTGGCGCAGCATGTACAGGGCCTGTACAGATCTGAATGGGTTTGCTCTGTACCAGGTCAACAATCAGAAGGAAAACAGCCTAAGAGAAGGTGCAAGAATCAAAGACACAGTCTTTCACACACTTGGGAATTCTATAAAAACACTAAACTAGAAGGCATAATATATATACAGAGAACTTGGTGCAAACATCCCACTTAAGGTTGAGTGGATTGAAACAAATCTTAGAAGTTAAAACAAATCAGAAGAAGAGAAACATGTAGATTATCTTATATTTGAATAAACTAGTTAGAGTAGTAGCATGTGTTTAACCAAGAAAAGAGTAATAGAGAGAAATAATCATCTACCATGGCTTACTGTTGCAATAGATTTCAGTGGTCTCTGAAGAAATATTAAGGCTTTCCTAAAAAGCATTTTAAACTTCTACTTGGATAGAATAAATGATCAAATTTGATAAATTGAAGTAGGATGAGTCCCACAGAATAGTATTAAGAGAGAAATAGGATAATTTACATGAGTAGATGAGCAGGAAGTGAGGAAAGATTACAAAATAGCAGTAAGGATGGATAGCTTTGGGATGTGGAAAATGATGAAATTGTAAAGACCAAAACATATGAGAATAAGAGTACAGGTTTAAAAACAATGAGTATAATTTTATATAGACAATTCAAATGCTACAAACTATGCATACTCTTACATAAATAGACAGTAATGTAAAATCATATCCCTAATTAAATACAATGCTTTGTATAGAAACATTTTGACATACCAATAAATCTTTAAAGAAATAAAAGAAAACTCTTACATTTTATCATATTTTCTCTTAGCAACAGAGAAAGAGTTGAATTCACTGGACTAGATAGACCATGGAGGAGAAAAGATAGAGTACAGAAGCATTATAGAGAAGTCGACAAATATAATACTATAAAGTAAATGAAGAGTTGTCTGTAAATAATACAAGAGGAGAAAAAAATTAAAAATTAAAGGTCAGGGAAGAATATACAGCAGCCATATTCTCTAAAAATAAAGTCGTGTCATTTTGTTTGTGAGCCTCAGCCATTAAGCTGAGCCATCTGCACGTGGTGGCATTCGCTTTTAGCTCAAACACTCCAGAGTCGGAGACAGTCAGATCTCTGTGAATCCAAGGCCAGGCTGATACATGTAGTGAGTTTGAGGCCAGCCAGAGCTGTATAGTGAGACACTGTCTCAAAAACAAAAGGAGTAGTGAATAGCATCATTTCTATTTTGTCAAAGTAGTTAATGAAATATAAAATTTTGAACTTACACTACAAAAAGTCTTGCTATGTAGCAAAGTATCAATTAATTAAACTGATAGTCTCATAACAGGTAGATAAACCAATTTCTCCTTTCAACTGGTTATTATAATTCCATAATACAACTGACTTTAAAATTTTTAAATTATCCTTTGGATATATAGATACTTTTTATGAGTTTGATGTGGTTTTTCTTCCAAGGGTTTATTGTTAGAAGTTTAATCTTCAGAACAATGTTATTGGGGTAGTGGAACCAGTAAGAGGCAGGACCAATAAGGGTTGGTTAGATATGCTGGCCAAAACTCAAAATCAGTTGATATTGTTCTCATGCGGCCCTGAGTTTATTTTTAATGATAGAAATTTATTCAAAAAGCAAGACTTACTGGACCCTACATTATGTCTGTCTTCCTCTCTTTGAAGATTTTTACAGATCTGATGTAGTTACATATTTAACTATTTCATTGGTCCATTACAATTATCAAATATATCTACAGCATTATCAGGAATTTCCCTTGTACAAAGTGCTCATTGAGGTTCTAATGTCTCTAGACCTCCCTGTGTTATGTGTCAAAAATACTTTATTATATGAAACTCAGGTATCCAGCAGCTTATAGCATTGGGGAATTGTCTTTTGTCTACATCTTTACTTTTACCTTTCCAAATCTCTGTGTATGTCTAGATTCTGGTACTACGTCTGTATCCCTTAGATGCAGAAGATAAGAGACCACAGAATGCTCATCCCTAAAGGTAATGTATATTCCACAGCACCACAAACAAGACTCAGAGATCATTGCAGAGGAGGGGGCAAAAGGAGTTTAAGAGCCCGAGGTGGTTGATGAGTACAAAGAAACGTTATCTTCTGCATAGAGAAGCTGCAAAGGGAATTCACAGCATTCGGGACAGCATGTGCAAAACTTGTGCAAGCCCAAGACAGATAAAATCCCAGCAAGGAGAGAGGAGCTTGGAACAGAATCCCACCCCAAGCCATGGAGCTATTTAAAATTGTTAGCTCCTAGGAGAGGGAGACAGTTTCCCCTAAGACTGTAGTAGTCTTTTGTAAGTCAACTACTCCAGTGGAATATCCACACACCTAAGAATAAAGAAATGGGCAGCACAAATTGGTTTGAAGGAATATTAAAAATCATACAAAGTTGATGGATAGTAAAGGAGGTAATGAAATTGGGAAGAGTTCGGAGGGGTGAGTATGATTTAAAAACCTACGAATCTCTCAAAAATAAAAACAACAGAAAAAAATGGTGTGAATTCCAACTTTTTCATTTTACGATGATAAACAGTGTTAAACTTTTCATAGACATCCTAAATGGAATTTTGCATTTTGATCTTGTGGGAGGTCTGAAGGTAGACAATGCTCTGTTGACATGCTGTGCACCGCAGTAAACTACAACTCTGAGTCAGTCACACAGTGATGTGAGCAAACAACAAAGGGACTATGGTGTACTATATTGCTAAGCTAAGATTCTTGGTAAGTTAGGTGCATTCAATGCATTTCAATGTAGAGGGCCATCTGAATATTCACAAATATACACATATATTTGGTTACAACTGTTAAGCTACTAATTAAAGGAATGTTGGTAGGTACACATGTACCTGCACATATACCTAATATTCCTACTTCTCCTATGTTGATCCAAGGAAAGAGTTACTACAAACCTATATTCAGACAAACTCATTTGAATTTTTTCTCTCTCAGGATTACTGTGAACTATGCTTAAAATCTAAGTGTAGCATCTCCCACTGAAGCCCAATTCTTCTGCCTCTCTTCACAATTCTACTGATCTTAACAGCCTCCATATCATGTTCTTGAATCCTAGGCCTAATACAGCCGGAAAGATCAAAGATAATATGACCACTATTGAAACCTTCATATTGGGACATGATAACATAGTCATTTAAGCCATTCAACATGGCTCATTGTGGAAGGACAAATTATGAAGGTATTACTCACTGAGACACCTTCTGTAACTAGGATTTTGTAAAGACTTCTTGGCAAGATCTTGAAAGAGACCCTTCATTGGCTTTTAAAAAAAATGAGTTTGGGGGAGAGCTAGTAAAATGGCTTAACAATGTTGGAGATTTACTGCTCTTCCAGAGGACCTGGGTTTGATTCCCAGCATGCATATAGTAGCTCACAGCATTATATAATTCCAGTACCAGGAATTCCAATGCACTTTATTGCTTTCTGAGTATACAAGGCATGCATGAGGTACACACACATACATGCAGGCAAAACATTCATACACATTCATTTAAATTAATTTACTGTTTTAAATTTAAAAGTAATGAGGAAAGAAATCACAAGTTATGTATATTCTAGAAATGCTTAACATTTTATTAAAAGCTTCACTAAAACATGAAGACCTCCTTCAGGTTTATTAGAACTATTTGAAGTCATGAAGAATGGATTGCTTTTTCTTTCATAGATTCTGTGTGGTATAGGATGCATAGCAACGAAGAACAATTAGAAAATATGGGCAGCATTTTCTGGTTAGTTCTGAAATACATGTTTATCATGTACTCATTTAGCTTGCAGGTTGTATTTTTCATCAGAAGTCAGGGAAATTAAAAGAATAAAAGTATATTTGAAGTATACAAGAAGACATAAATTTTAGAAATACCGAGAGAGTTAAGTCCAATGAGCTGAGTGAAATCAATTGCTTTCAGAGAAAATTCTTCTGATTAGTCTTGCATAGTGATTCAAACTCAAGTGTTACTTCTCCAGTTTCCTTGCATATGAGGAAATAATTTTTAGGATGAACATATTATTTCTAACTTCTAAAATTATACTGTATGTGTCATTAGGTTTTACAAATAGAACTGGGAAACATATAATCTAAATATATTTCATGTCAAAGTTGATACTAATACAAGCTTTACCTAAGTCTACCCTTGGAGCATTTATGCAACTGGTTGGAAGATCTTGCTGCCAACGACATTTGAGGTTTTGTATTTTTTTCTCTCAGTGTCACAAATTATAAATTTTTCATCATATCTAAGTAAGCATTTTAATAGCTCCAAACTGAATACAATGCCAATTATCGCCAAGATTTTAAAATATTCAAAGACATTTACCTTTAACACACACACACACACACACACACACACACACACACACACACACGGATTGATTTTCAACATTTATATATTTATAATGCAATTTTCATTCTAGTTTTTGCTTGAGACCAAGGAGAAATGAAATTATTCCAATTTATTATAGAGTCTAGCATTCATTGAAATAATCGCTAGTAGTCCAGTTTACATTTTGACTCAGAAAGCAATAGGTTTCCTAGAGTAAAAATAAAAAAACAGTCACTTTTTTAGGGAGGACTAGCCAGATGGCTAATTGGGTAGATTAGTACAGTTCTCATGTCCTGAGTTCGATCCCCAGAACGTGTATAAAGAAAGAAGGAGAGAAATAACTCCATTGAACTTTTGTCTGTCTTTCACCAACATGCTGTGGCACATGGGCATCATCCCCTGCTCACCCCCACACACATCATATGCACACCCACTGATAACAAATTGAATTTTAAAAACTTTTAAGAATTTGAAAATTTCTTAATGAAATAGTTAGTGAAAACATAGTAATGAATCTAGACAAGTGACCCTTTTGGGGTCAAATGACCCTTACACAGAGGCTACCTAAAACCATCAGAAAACACAGATATTTTTATTACAATTCATAACAGTATCAAAACTATAGTTATGAAGTAGCAACAAAATAATTTTATGGTTGGAGATCACCACAACTTGAGGAACTGTATGAAAGGGTCTTAGTATTAGGAAACTTGAGAATCAGTGGACTAGATGGTTAGGACTACTGTTTCCTTTAACAGATAGATATACCAATTATTATACAAATGCAGTTCAATATCCTCTGAGAATTTACTGTGTGACTGTCACAGAAAAGATAATGAAATATATGCCCATAACAATATAATCAACATGAACAAAATAAACACTCAATAAAAATATTTGACTGGTGGATGTTGTTATTCTAAAATTTCTTCATATCAGTAGAGAAAGTTACTTTTGCAATATGTCACTTATTTGGTATCACTCATCATATTTAAGTAAGAGAAAGTAGAATGACATATTAATTTATTTTGAAATAAACCTCTGAGTTTGTCATATCTGAGCATCTCTCTCAAATGATTGTTGCTGACTCTAGTTTACCCATATTTCAGCCAAAACTTCTCTTGTCCAAATTCACTTAATAGTCTCCTTTCAAACCCCATCGCGTTCTAAATTTTGCTGTGAGCTGAAGCCATTTCATTTCACTTGTGCATTGACAATAACTGAAAAGTAATTGTGTACAAAAATATTTCATGTCCTGCATGACAGGAGTTTAATATGATAAATGAGCTTCTGTGAGGAAGATAAAATTCCAATGTAGCAAAGGCCACTTTTAATTTATAGGAAATATACATTAAGGTTGTTAAATCAAGGGAGTGCTACTTGAGATAAATGACCTGGGATTGGTACATACAACTATTAGAAGCTGACTGCAACATTCTGAATAAATAACTCACTAAAACATATACCTGCACTGAATACTTCATGGCTAATAGAACAAATTTTACAAAATTGTGATTAAACACCATCTATTTACTTCTAGATGGTCTCTGCTTAGAAATTGGTGTCATCAATCTCTGACACCAGTCCCAGCTGTCAGGAACATATCAGAATATGGAGTAGCTTAAGTGCTTGTTTGGGCACACAAACATTAAAGTGGTTCTTGTAGTTACTGTTCCTTTGGTTGATTTTGAGGTATAATCTCTTTAAATTAAGGGTAGTCTACCTTTCCAAAGAGTGTTCTATTTCCCCCAAAAAACTGTCATCTCTTTCTATAAAGCACTGTCAATCTTCGATTCCAAAGCCTCCCTCAGATTATCCTCTGCAGCTCATAAAGCAGACAACCTTTGTAAAACACCAGCTATTCAAGGGTTTTGCTCATTTTCTTATGCTCATTTAAAGACAGCATAGAATAGTATATTCCAAAACTCACATTCCAACGTTACAACATATTGAATAAATGTGCATTCTAAAAAGCCATTTATCTCCAAAGCAGTTACATGATGTCACATCCAAGATCCTCAGAAGCCTGCTTTACAACTACACTTACCTACTGAGACAAGTATGTTTGGGCTGTGTTCCCAGCCAGAACTCAAATTGCATGGGAATCCATCAACAGTCAACCCATTAAGAAAGTACCTGATACTCTGTCTGCTCTAGGATAAGGCACAGCAACAAAACATAAATTTTCCTTATGCATCTTAATTGCACTTTTAAAAGGATTCTTCTTTTGTGATTCCACACTTTCCTAATTATTTTAATTGCTTGAGCAATTATCATTTGTCAGTTCAGAAATTAAAGGGAAACAATGATAAATACCAGACTTTGAGTATATATTCTTGGTAGTAATAACTTTTGGCTTATTACCCTAATTTTAATGACAATTTTTCACATTAGGCTAGAAAAAATTGGTAATTCAACAACTAAATATCTTTTATATTTTCTCTAAAATGAGGCCTCTCAGTTGAGGTGACCTATATGTGGAAAATAACACATTCAAATTTTCTTCTCATTTGAAAGCACAAACTAATATGAGTAAATTTTCAAAGTTTAAATGGGAGGTTGATAGCATGGGGGAAATATGTGCGTTAACAAATAAAATACAAAATATGTTCTAAAGGACTTCTACATTTGTTTACAACTTTTAAAATCATGAGGACATCTTTTCCACATTTGAAATTAGAAAAACATACTGTCTATTGTAGACAAATTTCTAAATTGTCTTATTAAATAAAAAAAAAAAACATGGAGCCAAATATAGGAGTGAAAGCCTTAGAGAGATCAGGGAAATAGGAAGAGCCACCAGCTAACCTTCCAACTGTGCAGCTTCCAAATGAGAGTTACTTCCTGTCTATTCACGCCTATATGCCTTGCTGTTCTGCTATCTGATTTGCAGCCTGTCCAGCTACATCACTTCATCTTCCTGCACAGCTCTGTCACTGTCTGTCTGTCTGTACAGAACTCCAGACGTCTATAGTTGTTACTAGGACTAAAGGCATGTGTCACCACTCTTGGCTCTGTTCCCTAGTGTGGCCTTGAACACACAGAGATCCTGCCTGCTAAGTGATAGGATTAAGGGTATGTGCTACCACTACCTGACTTTTTGTTTACTTATAATGGCTTTCTTTTTCCTCTGATTCTCAAGGCAAGTTTTATTTATCAAAGCACAAATAAAATATCACCACAATTTGTGTTCCAAGGACCATATTTCCAATACATGTGGGAGATGAGAATGCTAAAACATCCAAATTATCTGATCCCTAAGAGAAGACAAACACCAATATCTGCTTTTTTTTCACTAAACAAAAAAGGAATATGAAACTTTGCCTAGAAAGGAAAGAGAGAAATAAGCCACCAAATATGCCAACCATTAAGTACCATAGGTAGGCTGGACTGATGAAGTGGAGATCTGTAAAGTTCCTGTCACAGAGAAAGTCAGCATCAACTTGCCCATTGTTTTCATTGAAAATCCTCCTAAGTGTGTAACAGCAGTATAGCAAAGGCTGGCAACAAAATTGGAGAGCTAGGAAAAGTAACAAAAATGAAATATATTAGTAACATGGACAGAGTAAATATCATGCACACACAAAGGTTGGGACATCAAATGACATATGGGATTCTGAAATATACTTCATCATGTATGAGAGATGGCCCATCAAGGGCTGGGAGACATGGTATCAGAACAGAAACATACACACTCATGGATATCCCTAAACAACTCAGTCTGATGCTAGGACAAAAAGTTGCCCCCTAAAAACTGACAGAGAGCCTCATTTTTGAGGACAAATTCCACTCAGCTCATTGAAAGGTCTAGCTGATACAGGCTTGGAGCCTTCATCCCTATATTCTAGTCCCTTTGGTGCAAGAAAGTACTCTGCAAGCTACAGAAAAAGAAATTTTGACACCAGCTCAGCTACAAAACCTTCTACCTACAACCTGTCCTACCTGCAAGATGTGCTGGGGCAATGGTGGCACAGAACTTGTGGGAGTGGCCAACCAATGTTTGGTTTAACTTGAGGCCCATACACGACAGGGAGCTCATGCCCTACACTGCCTGCATGGCCAGGAATCAGAAACTGGATATTACAGAGACCTAAGATAGAATCAAACATGACAGGCCAAAAGAAAAAATCAATGAAATGATTCTTAATGATATTCTGCTATACTCATAGAATAGATCAGTGCCTTGTCTAGTTATCATCAGAGATGCTTCCTCTCACAGCAGATGGGAGTGGGTACAGAAACCTACAGCCAGATATTATGCAGAGAAAGAATCTAAATTGGGGGTCTCCATTGGTTCCCTCCCCTGGAAGATCCGAGAGCACCAGGAAGAGAGGTGGAAAGTAGTTATAGAGGATGGAGGGCACCAGGAGAACATGACCACCGAATCAACTGAGCAGAGATCTCATGGCCTCACAGAGACTGAAATGGCAAGCACAGGGCCTGCATGGGTCTGCACCAGATCCTCTGCATATATGTTATGGCTGTTAGCTTGGTGTTTTGGGAGGACTCCTAACAGTGGGAGCAGATGTGTCTCTGAACTCTTTTGCCTGCTCTTGAGACTCTTCCTCTTATTGGGTTACCTTAGCTAGTCTCAATATAAGAGCTTTCACATTGTCTTATTTTATCTCATTTTGTTCTGTTTGGCTGTCATCTCTTGGAGGCTAGGTCTTTTCTGAAGAGTAAAGAAAGAGACAGGGTAAATCTGAGGGAGAGGGGAGGTGGGGGGAGCTAGGAGGAGTAGAGGGAGGGGAAACTGTGGTGGGGATATATTGTATGCAATAAAAAGCTATTTTTGACAAAAATACATAGTTGTTCAAAGACTTTTTTTTAAAAAAAAAACAAAACTATAAAGCAAAAAAAAATTCTCAGTGGTCTAAAATGTTGAGTAACTGACTTATACATCGTGAAGCCTCCATGATTTGGAGAAACCACAAAATAAGGAGTATTAAATTGTCACCAATAAAGGCTATTCCAGACCCACACTAAAAAGGCATTTTAGAAATTCAAAATAATAAAACTGATTCATAAATATGTTCATGGTTTAAAGATTTAAAATGTTCAACATCTTTCGCGACAGAAGATGAAATTTGTGCCTGACCCTATTAAAGGGTATGAGAACCTCTGGCTAGGTAGATCATAGGCCATAGGGAAGAATCTATTATTGTCCTGTTAAATGGGCATGGCATTAAAATGAAAGCTAGTGAATTTTTGCTACATCTCTAGATCAGTGCATCTCTCAACCCTCATCAGAGAAGCGTTTTCTTGCTATAGGTCACAATTAACAGAGACTCTCAACTGATAAACTAAGAGACTGGCCTGCTCAGGCACAAATTATATATATATATATATCACCACCCTCCACCTAGGCTCAGAGTTGTTGTTGTTTTTTCCAAAGGAGGGGTCAAAAAGATTGTAAGAGCCAGAGGCAGTAGATAACTTCTCGGAATCAGTGTTTTCAGGATGCAATTGTGCTGTTATACACATGAACTCACAGCAATTGTGATAGCATGCACAAACATTCTCCAAGATCAAGACAGAAAGAATCTCAGCAGGAAGGGGGTAGTGGGTCAAAATCTTATAACTAGATGAGTATTACTGAAATTTGATGGTTGCTGAGAGAGAGTCAGTTTTCTTTAATGATGTGAATCCTGGTAGGTCAAATACAATGCAGAACAGGCCTTATTCCCAAGAGTAGATGGACAACATAAACTGGACTCAGCATATTAAAAAAGAAGTAGAAGAATAAAATTAGAGGTTACAGAAGTATGGAGATGAGGGTCGATAATGTGCATCAGGGAAGTGTTGAGAGGGGGTAAATATTACCAAATTATATTACATGACATTCTCAACACATTAATAAAACATTATTTAAAATATATTTTATTTCATTTACATAAGTGTTATCCTGAATTTGTATATGTGCACCTCTTACATGCCTAGTGTCTGCAGAGGACAGATGAGGACATCAGATGCCCTTGAACTGAAGTTACAAATAGTTGTGAGCCAGCGTGTAGATACTGGAAAGTAAACCAGGATCTACTTTAAGAGTAGTAATCGTATTCAACCATTGAAATTTATTTGTTGAAAAATTTGTTCATTAAGAGGTACCTAAAATTATAGTCTTAGTGGGGTAGTGTAATATTTTGATAATATTTAATAATGTTTAATATATATATTAACATTTGTCATTTCTTTTCACCCATTTCTTTCAAAATCCTTTCTTCTTTGTGAAATTTATGGTCTATTATGGCTATCAACCACCATACTGTACAATAGTGTACCAGAACATTGTTTTTGTTTTTGTTTTTCAAGATAGGTTCTCACTATGTAGTTCTAGCTGTCCTGGAATTCACTATGTACACCAGGCTGGTCTTGAACTCATAGAGATCTGTCTGCCTCTGTTGCCTGAGTGCTGAGATTACAGATGTGTGCCACTACACCTGGCAAGAACTTTGCAAAGCAATGGTAACTTGGTTTACATTAAAATGAAAATTCAGTTCAGAGGACTTCTTGGTATAATGACTTGCTGTACCATATGCTTTGATATTGTGGATCTCTGTGGTAGCTTTTGTATGCTGCAAAATGAAACTTCTATGATAGGGAGTGAGATCCACACTTATTGGTGGATACAAGGATAAGCATTTAGAGTACAGTTTGAAATTGCATTGGTTTAGGAAAATGGCAGCTATAGTTTCTTCTCTGGGGTCTATTACCTCTTCAGCCATGGGCAGTTGGCTAGGTTTACAATACCTGTCATGAATTCCCGTTGTATGATATTTTGTATGTGTTCTGCCTGGAGATCAGAGTGTGGAGCTAGCCACTGGTCACCTGGGCTACATGTGATTGAACCAGTCTAAAAGAGAAACAGAGCCAGAGATGATGGCTCACACCTTTGAATCCAGCACTTGGGATCTCATGCCTTTAATCCCAGCACATGGGAGGCTCACACCTTTAATTCCAACAACAGGAGGTGGAGACAGGAATATAAGGTGGGTGGAGACAGGATAACTCCCATTCAATCTGATGATTCATAGAGACAGGATCATGCTCCATTCAGTCTGAGATTTCATAGAGATAAGAAGTCTCTAGTGGCTGGTGCTCTGCTTCTCTGATCTTTCACCAAGCTTTATTTGTCAGAACACAAACAAAATAAAATGTAACACATTCCCTACTATTTAATGAGCTCTTCATCCAAATAGAGAGCTGTTGGTTAACTCCAAGATAAGAATGCCACTATTTCACCTTTGGGGCCCCACAAAAGATCAAGCTACATAATTGTCACCCACATGTGGAGGCCCACATGGTTGGTCCCATGTCAGCTCACTACCTGTCTGTACAGGGTACAGGAGCTCCCGCAAGCTCAGATCAGCTGTTTCTGTGAGTTTTCCCATCATGATCTTGATGCTCCCTTGCTCATATAATCTCTCCACCCTCCACCCTCTCTTCAACTGGACTCCCAGAGTTCTGCCCAGTGCTTGGCTGTGGATCTCTGCATCTGCTTCCATCAGGTACTGGATGAAGGTTCTATGATGACAGTTAGGATATTGACCAATCTGATTACAGGGGAAAGCCAGTTCAGGTACCCTCTCCACTATTGCTAGGAGTCTTATCTGGGGTCATCCTTTTCGTTTCCTGGGAGTTTTGTTGGCACCAGTTTTCTCCATAACCCCTTAATGGCCCTCTCTATCAAGATATACCTTTTATTACCCCCCATCCTGCTCCCAATTCAACCATCCTGATCCCTCATATTCTCATCCTCCCATCCCATTCCCTCTGCTCCCACCCCACTGCCAGTTACCCAGGGCATCTCATCTATTTCCTCTTCCCAGGGAGTTCCATGTGTTCCCTTTTAGGGGCCTCCTTGTTACCTAGCTTCTCTAGGGCTGAGGATTGTAGTCTGTTTATCCTTTGCTTTAAATCTAATATCCACTTATGAAACACAGAAACAGCTGATCTGAGCTTGTGGGAGCTCCTCTACTCTGTACAGACAGCTAGGGAGCTGACATGGGACCAACCATGTGGGCCTCCACATATGAGTGAGTATATAGTGTGTTTGTCTTTCTGTGTCTGGGTTACCTTATTCTGGATGATTTTTTTTCTACTTCCATTCATTTGCCAGAAAATTTCATTTCATTTTTTTCCCACTGAGTAGTACTCCATTGTGTATATATACCACATTTTCTTTATCCATTCTTCAGTTTAGGGGCATCTAGGTTGTTTCCCGGTTCTGGCTACTACAAATAATGCTGCTATGAACATAGTTGAGCAAGTGTCCTTGTGGGGCATCCTTTGGGTATAAGCCCAAGAGTGGTAGAGCTGGGTCTTAAGGTAGACTGATTCCCAATTTTCTGAGAAGCTGCCATACTGATTTTCCAAAGTTGCTGTCCAAGTTTGCACAACCACCAGCAGTGGAGGAATGTTTCCCCTTGCTCCACATCTTCTCCAACATAGGCTGTTTTTGATCTTGGCCATTCTGACAGGTGTAAGATGATATCTCAGAGTCATTTTTGGTAAGTTTTTTGTACCCCCAATGTAGTGATATTTTATTTGTGTGGTAATAAATAAAACTTGCCTAGAGATTGGGAGAAAGGCCAGTCATTTTAATTAAACAAAGAAGTCAGGCAACACAGGCCCTTAATCCTATCATTTAGCAGGCAGGATCTCTGTTTGTTCAAGCCACACTAGGGAACAGAGCCAAGTGTGGTGACACATGCCTTTAATCCCAGTACCAACCATAGAGACCTGGAGGTCTGTACAGACAGACAAACAGTGACAGAGTTGTGTAGGAAGAGGAAGTGAGGTAGCTGGGCTAAGATCCAATTAGAGGGCAGAAAAGCAAGGCATATAAGCCTGGGTAGACAGGAAGTCCTGCTCCTTGGAAGCTGCAGAGTTGGTGAGATGAAGTTAGCTGTTGGCTTTCTGTATTTCCCTGATCTCTCTAAAGCTTTAACACAAATTTCTGGCTCCATGTTTTTATTTAATATGACCATTTAGAAATCCATCTACACCCCAAGAAGCCTCTCTGCCAATGCAGCAATCCAAATCAGACCAAATCAGATGGAATTTAAAAAAGCCCGCGTTTAACGGGCAAAACATTTCCGGGTAATTCTCTGGACCTCCAGAGAAGAGACAAGGATGAGAGAGTGGAAAACTCCATGTCTGTTTTCTGAGATGCAACTTAAATACCCTGTGGGAGTGTTCTTGAGCTTCTCTGGAGGAGGAGCCGTGTTTGGCAGGCTTTGAAGGGGGCAGGTTTAGGGAAAGAGATGGGAGAGGGGAGATGAGGTGGATGTTCCACCAGAACAATTTTGATTTGCATTTCCCTGATAGCTAAGGATGTTGAACACTTCTTTAAGTATATACCTGCCATTTGATATTCTTCTGTTGAGAATTCTGTTTACATCTGTACCCCACATTTTAATGGAATTATTTGGTATTTTGATGTCTAGTTTCTTGAGTTCTTTATATATTTTGGAGATCAGTCTTCTGTCAGATGTGGGGTTGGTGAAGATATTTTCCTATTCTGTATGCTACTGTTTTGTCTTATTGACAGTGTCTTTTGCCTTACAGAAGCTTCCATTTCCTTCAGCTGTTTGATTGTTTTTTTTTCTTGGCATTCTTTGCCTTCCTTAAGAGATTTATTAATTTCTTCCCATTTTTTTGCTTGTCTTTTCCTTGACTTCTTTAAGGGAATTTTCATTTTGTCTTTAAGATCCTCTATTATCTTCATAAAGTATTTTTAAGTTCATTTTCTTGTGTTTCAGCTGCATTGGAATGTTCAGATTTTGCTGTTCTAGGATCATTGGGTTCTGGTGTTGCTATGTTGCTCTTTTGGTTATTGAATGTATTCTTACATTGGCATTTACTTATCTATGGTGGTATTGTGTTCCCCAAAATATTGTGCACTCTAATAAACTTATCTGGGGTCAGAGACAGAACAGCCACAATATTAAACATAGAGGATAGGCTGTGGTAGCACAAGCCTTTAATCCTAGCATTCCAGAGGCAGAAATCCATGTGTTCAAGGATACAGCCAAGCATGGTGACTCACGCCTTTAATCCCAGGGAATGATGGCAGAGAGCAAAAAGGTATATAAGGCGTGAAGACCAGAAACTAGACGCATTTGGCTGGTTAGGCATTTGGCTGGTTAAGCTTCTAGGCTTTTAGCAGCACAGTTCAGCTGAGAGCCATTCGGATATGAGGACACAGAGGCTTCCAGTCTGAGGAAACAAGACCAGTTGAGAAGTTGGCCAGGTGAGGTTAGCTGTGGCTTGTTCTGTCTCTCTGATCTTCTAGTATTCACCCCAATAACTGGCCTCAGGTTTGATTTTATTAATAAGACTCTTTAAGATTCTTGCTACACTTATCATTTCTTCCAACTGGTATGTCTTCTGCCTGAACCTGTTCTTCCCACTGTTGTGGTTTGCACCTGCTGGGGTTACAGGGAGAGGTCTGGCCATGGGGAGGGTGTTCAGGTGCTTGGGGTTGTGTGGCAGAGTGGGTCTTAGTAAGACAGCATCCAGTGGGTGGTGGGGTTTGGGGCACAGCCTGTAGGCAGGTATCTCACCTACCTGTAGGCTGATGGGGACTGCTCCAGAGCAGTGAAATTCCACAATTGGTGGGAACAGGGTCCAACTGCCTTGCTGGTACTAGGATGTGAGGGGGAGGGGCAGAAAATGTGCCCTGGAGTTTACATAGGGTCTGGACTTTGAGGCAGTCCAGCTGAGAGGCCAGTCACTCACCTGTTTTTCCAATTGGTGTGGTTTGTGCCTGTGCCTTTGTAGTCTGCTGGGCTTGTGGGCGAGGGAGGGCCACAGGGAGGATGTTCAGGTGCTTGGGGTTGGGTGGTAGATTGGGTCTTCCAAACAGGTTTTTCAGTCACTTTGATGGTTGGTAGCACTTTCTCCACTTAATTCATCTACACAGTCAACCTTATGAGTAGAAGAACAAAATAAGTGAATACAAAAGCACACACACATACACACACACACTTATCTGGGGGTAAGGGATTAACAAGAGTAGGAAAAGAAAAGAAGTAGAACGGGGAAGGGAGGCAATTAAAGACATTCAAGGTTGGATAAAGCACAGGGACAAATAGCCAAACGAACGGAAACACACTATATATGAACCAATGGCTGAGGGGTCACCAACTGGATCAGGCCCTCTGAGTGGGTGAGACAGTTGATTGGCTTGATCTATTTGGGAGGCATCCAGGCAGTGGGACCGGGTCCTGTGCTCATTGCATGAGTCGGTTGTTTGAAACCTGGGGCCTATGCAGGGTTGCTTGGCTCGGCCTGGGAGGAGGGGACTGGACCTACGTGGACTGAGTCTACCAGGTTTATCTCAGTCTGCGGGGAAGGCTTTGCCCTGGAGGAGATGGGAATGGGGGGCAGGCTGGGGGGAAGGTGAGGGGGCGGGAGGGGGGAGAACAAGGGAATCCATGGCTGATATGTAGAACTGAATTGTATTGCAAAATAAAAATTTAAAAAAAAGATATGTGTGAGATAATGCAACTTAAGTAGTTTTATTTAGTCATTCCATAATAAAGACCTTTCAACACATCGTGTTGTAGACAACAAACGTGTTATTTTACTTGTCAATTAAACATAGAGTGTGTAAATAAATAAATATTCAGTGACAACATGAAAAAAGACATTCAAAATACATAATATACTTGAAAGAAATTATCTTTATGAATCTCAGCACTATTACTGTGAATATTTATTTACCAATACAATGAAAAAAGGAAAAAAAAGCCTCTCTACATATAGATATTCTATGCCTAGTGTGCTGTGATAAAATAAAATATAAATTTATAATTATAAAAAAATGTACTCATTCTGTGATAAGTGTATTTTGTCAAGTTAACTGAATTTCTTCTTTTACAATTTCAAATGGGTATACAATACATTTTGCATATTGTAACCCCCACTCTCTCTAATCTCCCTTGTACCCCTTATTGCACTCTGCATCTGCCAACTCCATCCACCAGACTCATGGCCTTTTGTGATGGTGGTAGTGGGATTTTGTTGTTGTTGTTTTCAGTTTCAGATTGTTTTATTTTGTTTGAGGCACACTAAGTTTAACCAGGGTCATCTCTGTGACTACAGATTAGCAACTATACATTGGAACCTCATCAGGTGCAAAACTGAAAACAATGTCTGTTCCTCTTCCAGAATATTGCAGTAGGTAATAGTTCCCTAGGGAAAGAGAAAGCCCTGTAATCACTCCCTATTCCATAACTGACTTTTGATAGAACCAGTATCCTGTAGGCTCGTTACAGGCAAATGCAGCTGCTGTGATGTCATGACAGCTTTGGCTATACCATGCACAGAAGACAACATTTCCCAGCCCTTCTCCCAGTCTTCCAGTTTTATGTTCTTACTATCCTCTCTTACATAATGATCCACAAGCCTTAGAGGTATAGTGATATACTGTCAACTTATTTATTCCCAGCATCTTGACCAGATATGCACCTCTAAATTCACCTCTGTTCATTGCGTAGATGTTTCCCTAATAAAGGCTGTGAGTAGCATTTGTCTGTGGGTATAATCATAAATGTGTAGAATTCAGCTTAGCATAATGATAATGATGTTTTATTTAAACAACAGTAGCAAGCTCACAGCTATGATTTAACACCTCCTCAGTCATTTGTTTTTAACAGGATTTACATCAGCGGATATGAATTTCCCTTTGCCCAGCAAAAAGAAAATTTAAGCTCAATTCCGTCTTAATTTGTCTGCACTCTGTAGCATAAGGGTATGGTGTCTCCAGAAATAGGATCTTATTAACTAGTTCTCATGGGAAACCAAGAAGACTGGCAAGACCTTCTATTACCTGGGTGCCTATGAGCTCTTCCTAACCAACAGTTCATAAAGGGGCATATCACACCTTACCTGCTTTATAACACTTGACTTTCAGAAGAATTATCTGGACATACAGGATATATCTCCCTTTTAGTTTCCTCAGTGTTTAAAATAATAAATATATAAGATACACACACACATTCATATATATACACACACATTAGACTATGTGTTTGAGCATTTGGTTGTGGATATGTACACATGATTGCTGGTACCTGTGAATGTCAGAAGTGTAAGATCTCCATAGATATGGTGTTTTGAGTAAGGTTGTGACCCTCTTGATGTGGATGAAAGGACCTAAACTGAGGTCCTCTATAAGAGCAGCATGAGCTCTTAACTGGTGTACCTTCTCTCTAGCCTTAATTATATTTCACTTAGCTTACAAAACAGTAAATTTCCATATGAGTTTTTTATATGTCCTCTGCATCAGCTTATTCTCATCTCCTATCATCTTCTCTATCCCTGTTGAAACTTTCCTGCTGTGGGATATTCTGTATGGCAAATGTGTTGCTAATTAGTCAATAAATAAAACACTGATTGGCCATTGGCTGGGCAGGAAGTGTAGGTGGGACAGGGAGGAGAATAAGGCTGGGAAGTGGAGGGCTGAGTCAGAGAGACACTGTCAGCCGCCATGATGACAAACAGCATGTGAAGATGCCGGTAAGCCACAAGCCATGTGGCAAGGTATAGATTAATGGAAATGGATTAATTTAAGCTGTAAGAGCAGTTAGCAGGAGGCTTGCCACGGCCATACAGTTTGTAGGCAATGTGGGTCTCTGTGTTTACTTGGTCGGGTCTGAGCGACTGCGGGACTGGCGGGTGACAGAGATTTCTCCTGACCATGGGCCAGGCAGGAAAACTCAAGCTACAGCTTCCCCCCATACATTCTTGCTCTTTGTTTTCAAATCAGCTAGATTCTATTCCTTAAATTGTGAATCACTACAAGAGTCTTTTTTCCAGTTTCCTTACCTCTATAAGCATTACAGGCAAACTATACAAGTCTAAAAATTTGAATCTAAAATCCACATATGACAGAAAATATGCCATGAGTTATCTTGATCAGTATATTTCTCTGGTTCTATCCATTTATATGAAAATTTTATAATTTAATTTTTCTTTACACATGAATAAAATTGTACTTTTTATATAGATTAAATTTTCATTAACCATTTATCAGTTGATAAACATATAGGCTTACTCCACTTTCTAGCTACTCTGAATATGATGGCAATAAATGTGACTGAACAAGTAAATCCTTACTAGTATAGGATCTAGAGTCCTTTTAGTATATAGTCAGGAGTGGAATAGGTGGGTCAAACATTTGATATAGCTTATATATAAAAAAATTATAGTTTTTTTGAGGAACCTGTGGTGATACATTTGTAATCTAAGAAATAAAGCTTGTCTAAAGATCAGAGGACAGAGCCAGCCACAGAATTAGCCACAGAGGAATGGGCAGTGGTGGCATACACTTTTTAATTCCAGCACTTGGGATCACACACCTTTAATCCCAGTACCGGGAAAGTTGAGACAGGAAGTGATATGGCTGGGCAGAGAAAGGAATATAAGGTGGGAAGAGACAGGAACTTGCACTCTTGCAGAACCTCTGTCAGGCTGAGGAGTTGGTAAGGTAAGAGGTGTTAGTTGTGGCTTGCTTTGCTTCTCTGATCTTTCAGCTTTAACCCTGATATCTGGCTCTGGGTTTTTATAATACGACCATTTAGGATTCATGAAACAGGAACCTCTACACCACAGGGATGTTATAACCAGCTGACATTATAACCAGCAGTTACTAGGAGTCTCTCTTTCCCTACATCCTCAACAGCATTAATTGTCATTTGATTTCTTAGTGACAGCCATTATGACTCCTGTGGGATAGAATTTCAGCATAGTTTTAATTTTCATTTTCCTGAAGGCTAAGGGTATTGGGTGTTTTTTTAAAAGTGTTTATTAGCCATTTTTATTTCTTCTTTTCAGAATTATATGTTTAGATAGGTGACAAATTTTTGTTGGATATTTGACTGATGTTTAGTTTTTTGAGTTATTGAGTTACTTGTGTATTCTAGATATCAATGTTCTTTTGGAAATATAGTTGTCAAAAAATTCCCACTCTGTGGGATGCCTCTTCACTCAATTGATAATTTCTTTTACTTTACTGAAGAATTTTAGTTTCATGAAACCAGATTTGTCAACTGTGGATCCTACTGGACTCCTATTCAGAAAACTCTTGTATATACCTATTTATTGAAGTGTGGTGATATATTGTGTACCTTAATAAACTTGCCCAAGGATTAGAGGACAAAGCCAGCCACTAGATTAGATATAGAGGTCAGGCAGTGGTGGCACACATCTTTAATCCAAGCACTTGAGATTTCATGCCTTTGCTTGGGGAGCACACATGCCTTTAATCCCAGGAAGTAATATGGCAGGGCAGAGAAAGTTATATAAGGCATGAGGAAACAGGAACTCTCTCTCTTTAGGTTGAAGATTTCATAGAGGTAAGAACTAGTGGCTGACTGCTCTCTTCCCTGATCTTTCAGTTTTCACCCTGATATCTGGCTCTGGGTTTTTTTATTAAAGACCATCTAAGATTCGAACAACATTGAAGTATGCTCCTATATTTTCTTCTAGAATCATGAACTATGTAGTCTTATACTGAGGTTCTTTATCCATTTAAAGTTCAGTTTTGTGCACAGCGAAAGACAAAGATCTAGTTTCATACTTCTGCATGTAGCTATCTAGTTTGATAGCCATGCCGACAGAGAAGAGTGCTGGATGTATCGATGACAGAAGAATCAGGAGCCATGGTTACCTTTCTAGAGCTTTACTGAGAGAGAGAGAGAGAGAGAGAGAGAGAGGGAGAGAGAGAGAGAGAGACTGTGCAGAGGGAGAATACGGAAGGAGAGGTGATACAGAAAGAGAGTGCACAGAGGGCACGCCTGCTTTTTAGGCTGGGATGCCTTTGCAGGCTGGTGACATAATTAAGGACATAATCCTTACAGCAAGTCTGTTCTTGGAAATATTATTCCATATTCTTGCCAATATACATATACATACATATATGTTCTCCATTCTCTTCCCCTACTTAACAATAATTAGGTTAACAATGAATTGGGATAATTGACTTCTTGAAAATTTGATTTTTTAGATGACAATTTAGTCAGATATACACATATGTTAAGTATTTTGTATACTTTCTACATTTTCACAAATTACAGTTTTCTCAGGATTGCACCAGTAAATAAGAGAGAGGATCCCTTTCAGACTTCCTATGGAAAATTTTCACTGATACCTTTCAATAAGTTTCCAGCAGCCTTTCAATTCTAAGACAGTGACATATTTTGAATGTTATTAAAGGAATAGTTTCCTTTCATGGGAACACTCTGTCTCTGTCATCTATTAAAATTACTATGTAACAATCAATATAGTGAACTATTTTCTTATAACTCTATAGATAGACTAGGGAGTATTTCTCTATCATACAGTGTCAATCATAGTAGGTCATATGCATTAATCTAACTGAGAATTCAAATATGTAACTTCAGTTCTGCTCTGTAGTTCTCTTTATGGTCTTTTCTATACAAGAATAGCAAGAAAGTTCTTAAGCACATCACAGCTAGGATGGAACTGGAACATTTTACTTACATGTGGTAATCCAGGCTCAGAAAGAAAAAGACAATATTTCCTCCTCATATGTGGATACAAGTTTTGAATTTTATATATGTGTATTTAATTTGGAATATAGGTAGAAAGGTCCAGGGAAAGGCACAGGGGAAGAGGTGTTAAGTGGAACAGTGAGAACATAACTTATCAAAGTTATTGTGGAAGTTGAAACTGAGATTTAATGGTTTAATAGCAATCATGATAGGGAATAAGAGGATAGGAAGTGGGCAGAGAATGGGTTAACCAAAACTAAGTGTGAATGAAAAACCCTTATACAAACCACACAACTTTGCAAACTATCAAGTGCTTTCCAAATTATAATTTTTAAAAATAGAAGGGATTTTAGCACAGATGCCCTGCATGGGGAGACAATTTTTCTTCCAGAAGACATGGGTTATTAAATGAAAATATTAGTGCCAGGCATTGGATGCTTCCCTGAGTAATTGGTTAGGAAGGCTCTTGAGGCCACTCAAACAACACCACTATTGATGTTACTCTTTGTTGTTCTCCAGAACAAGATGGTATGATTCTATTGCCAAACACGGAACACACTTTGGTTGCTAGATATAGAGAAATCAAGCTGGAATTTACCTGTAAACTTCCTTCCTGCTGACTAGCTTTCAGAGTGCCACAAAGTGCTATTCAGGCAGCTTGGGAAGAAAAGACATCAGTGGTACCACTGCATCCTATAATGCTGACCTGCCAATTATGATGTTCCCAGTAGTGAAACAGTGGGACAGAGAATATAGATTTGGATTTTATTTGAAGCTGGCTCCACATGAAGGAATTCATACCTGGCATTGTAAACCTGATCAAAAGTCCATGAACTGGAAGGCCATAGGCCGTAGGTGTGAACTTTCTACTGTCTCTTTACTAAACAGCATGTTGTCAAATTGCCTTCTAAATATCTATAACTATACCCATATATTAGCATTGCCCTTATGCTTCACTTAGAGAAGCCCCTTTCTGCAATGATCAGCAGTTAATGCAGAGAAACATAACTGATAAAATGTGACTGCTGAGTGCTTAAATGATTCATCTGTATCACCTCCTGCCAAAGTTCAAAGAAAATCATGGAGAATGAAATAGAAAGAATGTAGAAGCAGGAAGAAGGGGAGGAATACTGTGAAATGCTGTCTCCTGTACATGGCAAGACCTTGGCATTCATGGAATTACTGAAGCTATGGTTATCTATAAAAGATCAAGTCAACCAGATCAGTCAACATTCCAGTAGTCAACACTAATTAGACTCTATGCGCTATTAACTTTATAAAAGGAGAGGACAGGAAGAGTAGTAAAGAATGTATTAGTAGTTCTAGGGGAAATAGGAGTGAAGACATGTGGGTTCCTGGTAAGAGAGTAAGAGAAGAGCTGAAAGTTCCTAGAGAGAGTGGAAGGGAAGAACTGGGGGTGTATATGATCAATATATGATACCTACATGTCAAAATTGTCAATGAATAAACAAAATATTGTAAAGAAAACAACAACTACATTCGAAGAGAAAGTACACAGGGTCTCATGATTTTTTTTTTTTGGAAGTGGTAGTAGTGCCACTTCCATTACATTCCATCAGTCAAATATTCATAAAGATAATAAAGATTAATAGAGACTGATAATATAGTCTATTTTATTTATGAGAGGAGAAATCTACCCTATTAGTAGAGATGGGAATTTCAACACTCAATCTCTCACATAGAGCAACTTACAGTACCAGTAACTCCTAATTAGAATATATTAAAGAAACCAGATAAATGCATACTCAAATTGCTACAAATCAATGAAAAATGGAAACAAATAATTCCAGAGCAAACCTAACTACTTTATGTAAAAATTGTAACTGAATTACCATCAAAAAGTAAATTAAGGTAAACTTGAAGATAATTAGTTAAGAGTACCTATGATACATTTTAAACAAAATAGTAGTAGTAGATTAAAGGCAATAAAAAGATAAAAGCAAAACACTAAATTTTGCTTACATGGCACAGAAATCAGAAAAGAAAAATACAATAACAAGAAGCAAATGGTTCAAATAGAAAAAATAAATACCAAAATGGTAAACAAAAATAATCATAGCAAAATTACATTAATAACAAATGATTTAATATTATAGGTGAAAGGCAGAGATTATCAAATTGGAGAATAAAGCAAACTCTTACTGTGTGTTATATAAAATATTTAAAGATATAGGTTTAAATCAAAAGGGTGTAGAATGGTATAACACTATAATGAAGGATATTAGTGATAGAAAATATAGATGATGTATTAGTATATAAAGAAGACATAATAATTCAAAATATATAATCATCAAAAAGAGATATTAAAAAAGCCAAAATAGAAATTAGAAAGAAATTCAATAATATATAATGATCATACTAATATATTTTAATGCTCCCAATAAAAAGAAATATAAAATAACAAATCAGAAATACATCATTAACATAGGGCAATAATATCAGTTAATATGGCTTAATCCCTATTTATAATTAATTTACTGAAAAACTATAGAAATCATTCTCTGCTTTAATGTACACATAACATTTACCAGGATAAAATCATTCTGCTTATAAAAATTTCAATAAACTAAAATTCCATAATTAAGTTCATTAACAATATGGAATTATCTAATCTATCAATGATTATAACACCCAGAAATAGTTAGGAATAATTTTATAGATGCATAAATTATCAACACTTAAAGGAAAAAGTAAAGAACAAATTATGTGGTGGCAATATGGTTCACTAAGTAAAAAAAACTTGCTTCATAAACTTTTCAAGCTGAATATAATCTCTGGAAACCATGTAAATGTGGAAAGAGATAACTGATTACACAAAGTTTTTCTCTGACCTCCATGTGCACACTGTGGCACATGCACCCATATCACACATTACATACAAATGTACTCAATAACTGTAAATTGTCAAAAATAAAAAAATAGGCATTATTTTGAACTAAAATTTAAAGAATACATAGTACATAAAAATTGAGGAATATAGCCAACATCATATTTATAAGTAAATATATAACTTGAATAAATTTTGAAATTAATTATATTAAATGTAATTGAAGTAATGCTATAGTTGAAATGTAGGATTAATACAGACATCCTTTTTTAATGGATAACTACTCCATAGACCATTATACAATTTGTTTTAAACAGTTGTGAGTTTCTGTATCAATCACTATCCATTGAACAAGGATATTTATACAATGAGGTCTGAAAACTGCATTAATCTATGGGTACAGAGATATGAGATTAGCTGATAGTTTGATGCTATATCAATTTAACAAACTAATAGTAATAGTTTCACCCCTGGCACCCATGATCTCCCCAGCCATACTTTCTTGACTTTCTTATAGAATTGGACATTTATTTCCTTCTGTTGCGCAGGCTTTTAATCCAATCAGAAAATGATTGGTTATTCCCATAACATTCAAGCCACTAATTCATCCAAGAGTTTATCTTGCAACCCAGTTATTATTGTAGCACACAGGATTCACAACCAGAAAAGGCTTTTGATGTTTACTATCCCCCAGCAGCCTACATAGCACCTTCCTGTATTATATATCTATCTAGCAGAGACAAAGCTTCTTGCTCAATAACAGACTGATGTCTCCATGTTCTGTGACCAACATGTATAGTTTCTTCAGCAATAGGATATAACACTCAAGTTCTGATGGCAAATCAAGAGCAATCACAACAGATGTATTGTAGAGGTTCTTTTGAACACTCCTGACTAACAATGTGAAAATAGAGATCCAACACCTGACACTAGGTTTTTAAAACATCATTAATGCTAAATATTCCTATCTTCTTCTACCTCCTTTTAACCCTACTCTACAATCCTCTTCTTAAACCTATCTCCCTATTATTATCATACTCTCCTCCACCATGGAAGAGAGAGCAGAAAGATTGGAAGAGTCAAAGATCAGGGAAGACTATGGTACAACAGTGTTTTCTGGCCATTACAGGACCACTGAATTGATTAATTCACAGCAGATGTTGTTTGTGCAAGACCTAACCAGATCAAGCCAGTCAACATTCAAGCATGGAGGAAACAGAGTCTCATGAGACATGACCCCTAACTGAGGCACTATTAACAGTTGATGCAGAAGGGAGTGTCAATTTCCTTTAACAGTATGGCTCCTGTGGGAAATGCTTTCAACCATATTGATCTATGAAAATAATAGAGGATAATAAAAGTTATGGCATATTAGTTCCTTTACAGTGATTCTTTATCTTACGTCTTAAAATTAACATGTCACTTAAGGTCAGCAAGATGACTCAGTAAGTTAAGGCACTTGCTGCCAAGCTTGGTCACATAGCAGAAAGGGATAATCCACTATCAGAAGTTGTCTTCTGACCTCCAAATATACTCTGTAGCATGCATGCCCCCCATGCAAATAAACAATAAATAAATGCGATTTAGAAATTAAAGAGCATATGACTCCAGATAGACTTCACTATGGAATTCATGCAGCTGTTTCCATAGTGAAGGATGTCATGATAGGCAACATAAATCTTTTTTTATGTGTCATGGTCACTTGTACCTATCTTAGGGTAAATTATGACTTATTCCCTATGAGGTGAGAATTGTGTTTTATGTCAAGTCTACCTCCTAATCCTTCCCAAACTGAGGACCAAATATTCAAATGTTCTACCTGTGAGGACATCTAATTCAAACCATCAAACTAGGACTATTACACTCTGAGAATCATACCAAGTATAGATATGGAACTCCAAAAAAATCTGAAAGAACTAGAAATTAATATAGTGTAGGTATTCCTTCTAAAATCAGTTATTTCTATTAGAATTTTGTCAGGAATTGGATAGCAGTCACTTAAGGTAGGAATCTTTTTTTGACTGTTTTTTATTTTTTTATTCATTTTTCATACCAACCACAGATCCCGCTCTCAGCCCTCCTCTTGCTCCCCCCTCCACCTTCTCCCCCACTGAGAGAACTTACCCTGTTGGAGGAGGGGATGAAAGGATGGGATCTTAAGAAGTGTGTTTAGAGTTCTAATGACCTAAGGTATTCATTAAAGTGAAACCATATACTTAAGACATTGGATAGGCTAGAGTTGAAGTTGACATTATTTTACCTAGCAACTTTGAAATCTAACTTTTACTTTTCTATAGGCAAAGAGCCAGCTCAGCTAACAGTTTCTAACAATTTATTCTTCAAAAATTATAAACCCAAACACAAATGGAATTGGATAATTTCTTCACACAATAAGCAAAATTAGCTCAAAATGGGTTGTAGATTTATACATAAGAACTAAAATATGAAACTCTTAAAAATACCAGACTAAATATTTATGACATTGTTAAGTGAAAAGCCTTCTTAGGGATGGAGAAGATGACTCAATTGTTAAATATAGTTGTTGCTCTTGGAGAGGATCTAAGTTCAGTTCCTTACATCTACATGGTGGCTCATAATTGCAAATAACTCCAGTTCCAAGGATACATGTCCCTCTTCTAGAGAGGTTTCATGGATACAGAAGCTAGACACACATATATTGCACATACATACAGGCAGGGAAAATAAATGTACACATGAAACAAAATAAATAGAAAAATGAAAACTGTGCCAAGCATGTTGGTGCTTTCCTTTAATTCCAGTCCTCGGGAGGCAAATGTAGGAAGATCTCTGTGAGTTCAAGGCTGGCTTAGTCTACATAGTAATTTCCAGGCCAGCCAGGGCTATCTAGAAGACCCTATCTCAAAATAAATGATAGAAAGATAATTATAGATAGATAGATAGACAGATAAATGATAGAGAGATGACAGATAGATAGACAGATGAAAAAGAAAAGAAAAAAGGAAAAAATAAAAACTTTAAATATTACACTAAAAGTAAAAGGTCCAAAGGAAAAAATGAATGGAATGAATTAAGTTAATTTCTTTCTGGTTCAGAAAATATCTAGAAGATTAAAGAACACTGGTAGAATGAGTAGAAACATGTTACATCTTGCATTTTACAAAATATTTGTTTCTAGAGCAGTGTTGGTATGTATGTGTCTGTCTGTGTGTATATGGGTGTGCATGTTTGTGTATGCATGTGTGCAAGGGTGAGTATGGGTTTGTGTGTAAGTGTGTGAAGTGGGTATGGAGTGTGTGTGTCTGTACATGTGCGTATGCGTATGTATGTGTATATGAATGTGTGGGAGAAGCGGGCATGGGTGTGTATGTGTGATATATACAATTGGTTCATGTAGACAATTAGTATACAATTGGTTCAATACAATTGGAAATTAAGGAGGCTATGAAGTGACAAGCTTTTCAAGTGAGTCAGATAGCTGGAGATGCAAAACGGGATTGGTATAGTTGTGTTTTATGTCCATAAGACTAAGAATTAAAGAAGAAGCAACAAATTGTTTCCAATAATGTTGTCCTGGTTGTTTTTGTTTTTGTTTCTGTCAACTAAACACAAGTTAGGGTTATTTAGGAAGAAGAGTCTCAATTGAGAAAATGTTCCTTTAAAACACCTGTAGACCAGCCTGTGAGGCATTGTTTTTATTCACAATTTATGTAGCAGTACTCAGTTCACAAGAGACAACACCATCCCTAGGCAGGTGGTCTTTAGCTGTACAAAAATTAAGGCTCAGACCAGGCAGTGGTGGCACTCAGCTTTAATCCCAGCACTCAGTAGGCAGAGACAGGCATATCTCTGTGAGTTTTGAGACCAGACTTGTCTACAGAATAAGTTCCAGAACAGCCAGGGTGGTTAAACAGAGAAATCCTGTCTTGAAAAATAAAAAAAAATAAAAAAATAAAATAAGGCCAAAGTAAGTCATGAGGAGCAAGTCAGTAAGTAGCATTTCTCCATGGCCTCTACTTCAGCATCTGCCTACAGGTTCCTACCTTGAGTTCCTGCCCTGACTTTCCTCAGTGATGGACTACAAGATGTAAAACTGAAATAATCCCTTCCCTTCCCATGTTGCTTTTAATCATGGTGTTTTACCATGGTAGTAGAATTCCTAACTAAAACATCTAACAAGCTGAACAAGGGGCAACCACAATCAATTCAAAGAGATCCATGTGAGGAAACATAATAATTAAAACCCCTAAAAAAATATAAAGAGAGATTCTTGACAACAGCAAGAGAAAAGACTTGTCACATACAAAGGACCCTGTAGCTGAAGTTTTCCTGTGTTCACTCAGCTCCTCAGCTGCTCAGACCCAAGTAAACACAAAGAGGCTTTATATTACTTATAAACTGTATGCCCATTGCAGGCTTCTTGTTATCTAGTTCTTACATCTTAAATTAACCCATTTCTATTAATCTATATGTTGCTACTGGCTTGTGGCTTACTGGTACTTTTACATCTTGCTTTCTCTGTGTCTGGGAGGTGACTCCTGATTCAGCCTTCCTCTTCCCAGAATTCTCTTCTCTGCTTGTCCCACCTATACTTCCTGCCTGGCTACTGGCTAATCAGAACTTTATTTATTAACCAATCAAGGCAAAACATTCACAGCATACAGAGCTATATCCACAGCAGGACCCTCAATGACCCAGGCGCTAGGCCAACTGCCCTAGGACTATAACTCACATTTATCCATGAATCACAACAAAAATTATCCCCCAAGCCTCTACATGGGCTGAATTGTGAATTAGTTTTCCCAAACGCAATTGTGTTTTTATTTGTGAATTTATTTGCCCACATATAAGAAATGTTTGTGATACAAATAATCTAAAAATTGGAATACTAGAGAGTATTCCAAATATGATGAGATTCATTAACTAAAATCTAATTTCAATGGTGAAAAACTGAAACCTGTAAAATCAGGAACAAACAAATTTTCTTCACTTCTATGGTACATCATAGTGGAACAATCAACAATGGTTCCTTTTTTAAAAAATCATCCAAATTGGAAAGCAAAAATTGTTAGTTTTAATCTCTAGTTTCAGACCCAAATCCATATTCAAAATTGTAGATTCAACTAAGGATGTGAAAGAAACTTTTACACTCTCAATTTCATTACAATGTTATTCACACTATCTAAGCAATGTAAATAATCTAAACATTGACAGGTAAGCAACTAAAGAAAATGTGTAACATACATTAAACAGAATGTTTTACAGATTTATAAAAGATTATGACCATAAACCTTGAAACAACCAGGAACAAACCAATTACTGAAGAGAAGAAATTGGTGGTTTTCAGGGTATGAAGTTGAGGACATTAAGATGTTTAAAGACTATAGAATTTTGGGGAATTAGAGAGATTGTTCAGTGGTTAAAAATGTTTACTGCTTTTGCAGAAGACCAGAGTTAAGTTCCCAGCATACATATCTGCTGATTCACAACTGACTGTATCTCCAGTTCAAAGGAAAAGTAGGGATCCAATGGCCTAGATGTGGCATACACACACACACACACACACACACACACACACAGAGAGAGAGAGAGAGAGAGAGAGAGAGAGAGAGAGAGAGAGAGAGAGAGAGAGAGAGAGAGAAACACATATCACATCATATACACAGGAATAAAAATAAAAGTTATCTTTTTTGCCTGACAAAATGACAATGTCCTTCATAGACTCAGTTTAAATATTTGGTACCCAGTTGTTGGCACTGTTTGGATAGGTTTAAGATGTGTAGCCTTGGTGGAGAAAGTATGTCACTGGGTATCAGTTTTGAGGTTTCACAGCTACATGTCATTACCAGTTCACTCTGCTTTCTACATGTGTTTCAAGATGTGAGTTCTCAACTTACTGTTCAAGCTTCAGTGCCTGCTGCCTCCCACCATGATTGACACTTACTCCTCTGGTAAGCTCAAATAAATGCTTCTTTCTGTAAGTTGCAATGGTCATGGTGTTTTTATCACAACAACAGAAAAGTGACTAATACACTGTTATAGTTTGGAAGCCCAGCTGGGAGACCGGCTCCCACATTTTACCCCAGGGTACTCTTGAGGAGTGAAGGATAAGAGATTTAGACAGAATGATAGAGGGGAGAGAAACAGATAGAAACACTGGATAGCCTCAGGAGGGCCTGCATCTTTATTTGCCAGCCCCTCCTGTCTCTACTAAAGGTCTATTTATAGGAATGCCAAGGGGTAGAGCAAAAGACCTCCATCTAGCTCAGCCAAGTGTAGACATTTCCAATCACCTAAAAACCATGCATATGGTCAAGCAATCCTCTAATGCAGCTCTGCTGGTAAAGCAAGCTCAGATTTCACTAGGAAACCTTTGTGGACCTCCACATTTTAGCTCACTTTCTATTACTTAATAAACACCATGACCAAAAGCATCATGGGAGGAAAGGGTTATACATCCTACTGACAGTTCATTGCAAAGGGCAATTGCAACAAGAATTCCAGGGAGGAATCTGGAAACAGGAACTAAAACAGAGACTACAAAGGAATGCTATCTACTGGATTGTTCTCATGGCTTGCTAGGTCTGCATTTTTTATACAACTCAGGGCCACTTGCCTAGGGGTGGTACTGCCCAAAATAGGTGGGGTGCTCCCATATCAATAATTAATTAATAAAGTGCACCAAAGTATTGCTATAGGCCAATCTAATGGAAACATTTTTTCAAGTAAGGTCCCCACTATTCAGGTAATTCTAGAGTATGTCAAGCTGACAGAAAACTAGTCAGCACAAAATCTTTTTTAAAAATGTACAGAGTTTGGGAACTGACAAAACGACTCAGTTGGCAGAGCTTTTATTGCACAAGCCTGATGATGAGTTTTATCCTAACAATACATATGTCAGCATGAGATAAATAACTCCCATAAACTTTCTCAAACTTTCCTCAGACCTCAATGTGTATGCTGTTGAATTCATGCACACACACACACATACACACACACACACACACACACACACACATACATACACACACACACACACTAAATAAATGTAAAAAAAGTGCATCATATTTGAAATACATCACATAAATAAATACAAGACATATACTGTAAAACTTTCTACTTATAATTAATAATTCTATGAAATTTAAAAATAATTGAGGGTAAATCAGATATTTGTTATTTTACAATAAAACCTCAGAGCTTATGAACAATGTATGCAAAATTGAAGAACTTTAGATCATTATTAAAAATTGCATTTTCATATATCAGTAATGTAAAACCATGAGCAGATTAGATATCCATTGTTTGAAAATCCTAAATAGCTTTTTAAAATCAGAAATGGAAAAGACAATCCTAACATTCACATAAAATCTCAAGAGACCCGGGACCCTCAACTGCCAAAGCAATCTTCACAGAGAATAGTCAAATTTGAGAAAGCATACTTCTCTATTTTAACTGATCTACCAGGGTTCATAATCAGAACATTGTGGTAATCCATGAAGACAGATTAATTATTTTAATAAAATTTACCATGCAGAAACAAATCCATGTATCTACACCTAAGGTCATTTTATTTTTGTTAACAAGACTGCAAAGACCATTCAATGGGAAAATTCTGTTCAACAAACAGTGCTAAAACAAGTAGTTACTCATAATCAATAATAAATTTGGGCTCTTACCTCTTATCACATAAAAATAAATGAAAATATAACAGAGGTAAAAATAAGAGCTATGATTATAAAACACTTGAGAGGTTTTATTGACTGCTTATTAATGAAGGAGGGTTCACCTCACTTTGAGAGGCAACATTCCTAGGTAAGTGGGCCTGGATTGTATAATGAAGCCAACTAAGCATGAGTATATAAGTGAGCCAGCAAGCAGTATTCCCCATGGTTCGCTTATCTAGGAACCTATTTTCAGTTCTTGCCCTGCCTTCTCTCAATGATGGATTGTGAGCTGAAGTGTAAGCCAAATAGACCCTTTCTTCTTGAGTTGCTTTTGTTCAGAATAGTTTATAATAACATCAATAATGAAATCAGAACAAACACCAAAACTACCAAGGGAAGTTTTTAAAACCAGGATCAAGCATATGAAATGATCATGTTAGATATTGAGGCACAACTAGGCGTGCAACCAACATCATGACAAAGTATAATTCACTTTAACATAGCTTTAATAATTAGGCAAAACAGTAAATAAATGTAAGAATATAGAAAACTCAGTGCCTTCATACACCGATGATGTGAATGAAAAATGGCATAGTCCCTTTGAAAGCAAATTTGTAAGTTCTTTAATAAATCCATTACAGAGAGGGGATTGTAGCTCAATGGTAGAGCATTTTCTTAGCATTATTAAGCATCCTTACTCCCATATACACACACCAACTTAAAAATAAAATTCCATACAAGCATTTAGTTCTACTCATTGAAAAACAGCAGGAAGACTAGATTTAAAAATGAATTTCAAAGAATAATTTATATACACGTATTCACAGTATTATTCATAAATGTCAAAATCATCATCAACCCAAGACCCTATCAATTGATTATGTGATAGATAAAAGACCATAAACCACAAATGGAACATTATTTAACTGTAAAAAATGTTTTATAGATATGGCATCCCAAGAAGATGAACATTAAAAATATTACTCTAAATGAAAACAACAAGGCACATAAAAATCTATTTATCTTAAATGTCCACAATAAATGAATACAATGACACAGAAAGCAGATTAATAATTACCAGGGATGTGGATGAGGGGAAAATGAAGAATGAGTTCTTAACGAGTACAGAGCTTCATTTTAGGGTGATGAAAATGTTTCCAAGTACATAGTGGTGACTGTTGCACAGCTCTGTGAATGCACTCACTAACTGCCAACGAATTTACAGTTTACAATAATAAAATTTATATTACATAGAATTTACCACAACACAAGAAATTGGAAAAGGATATGAATAAATATTTCTCCAAAGACGGCATACAAATGGCCAGTAGGCACATGACAAATATAATTTTAGTCAGAAAGTAAATATAAATCAAAATCTTGAATTACCACTTTATGCACACTGGGAAGGCAATAATTGAAAAAGACAGATGTCTTCTAAAGCACTCATATGTAGCTGGTGGAAATGTAAAATGTTATAACCACTTTAAAAAGAGTTTGGCAGATTCTTTAAAAAGTTAAATATAGAGTTACTATATGACCTAAAAATTTCCTCCTTAAAATCTAAAGATTTAAAAACATCTATCCACAAAAATATGCAAATGATTACTCACAGCTACATTACTTATAATTATAAAAGAGAACCGTCAAATATCCGTGAACAGATTAATAGTTGAACACAATGTCATATATCCAAACAACAGAATATTGTTCAGACACAGAAATAAATGAAGAAGAACGAAGTACTGACAGCATGTTACATCGTGTCTGAATACTGAAAACATTGTGGCATGCGAAACAGCAGATGCTAAAGGCTACATTTTGTATAATCCACTTTATATGAAATGACCAGAAAAGGCAAATCCAAACAGACAGACAGAAGATTAACTGTTGCTAGGGGCTAGGAGATTGGGCAGAGGGATGAATAGTGACTATTGCATATTGGGTTTCTTTTGGGGGCTAGAAAAGTATTCTGAATTTCCATAGTCATGACAGTAGACAATCTTGTGTATCTATTAAAAGTCCATCAAGTTGCCCACTGTAAGAGAATGAACTTTATGGTATGTGAATTATATATCAATTAAGGCTTTTAAATGTTAAATGAGCCTTTGATAAGAGTGATTTCATAAAGGCCAAGCTTCTAAAATGTGATGAGTTCAAAAGTTCAGATCTGAGCATTATTTGTTAATTGCTAAACAGAATGCCTGCTAAGAACTAAAAACTATCTTCTCCATTTTTTTCTATTTCATTTATTTAATCCTTAGAAACATGAGAATGTCCATCTGACAAAGAATTTAAGTTCCATCAGCTGAATTAGTTCGCTGTGGATGAGTTAGCAGTCACAGAGCTTTGAGTAAAACCCAGTGTTTTAGTACACAAGTAAAATATAAAAACATGCCGGGCGGTGGTGGCGCACGCCTTTAATCCCAGCACTTGGGAGGCAGAGGCAGGCGGATCTCTGTGAGTTCGAGGCCAGCCTGGTCTCCAAAGCGAGTTCCAGGAAAGGCGCAAAGCTACACAAAGAAACCCTGTCTCGAAAAACCAAAAAAATAAATTAATTAATTAATTAATTAATTAATTAAAAACATGATGTAACCCAGCTTCTACTCAATGAATGAAACTTCTCATAGGCCACCCTTGTAATTGATGATAGTTCTTTTATTCCTAGGTTCTAACTCAAATATCTGCAGTGCTATTTTCTCTAGTATATGAAATGGCATGGAAGGACAGTTGCTTCTCTCGATCCTCCACTGTATCACCTAGATATCCTTTCAAGATTTAATGAGCCACTATCTCATGCTGAACATGGCCTTTTCCATGAACTGAATTTTATTGAAGACATCCACAATGCCTAAATTCACAACTCTTTTCTAAGATGTCCTATATCTAATGTCTAAAGTCCAGCTGCCCCTTCCATCTGAGACAAATCTGAAAGGCAAAACTAGCTGAGGCTATCTCCATGAGATTAGCTAAAGCCTTCTGTATCTTCACAAAATTCTAACTTTTCTTTCTACCCGGTTTGATTCTGTTCCCTTCTCTTCCCTATGGGTGCTCATCCCAACAAATTAGAAAGCTAATCCCCATTTTTAAATCTGCTTTCCTGGGAATGCAGCCTGCAAAAATTGAGATCCAATTCTTTTGTTACACATAGAATTTCTTTCTCTTTCAAGCCTCAATAGAGCAGGAGAGAGTTAAAGCCGTGTGAAACTTGGCAGTGAAAAGAACCATGGCAGCCCAGCATCTTTTCCTAATAATGCAGTACCACAGACTGTGCGTGATAGAGAAAGGAGGCTTCTTTGGGACTTTGGTTCTTGCTGATCAACGTCAAAGAGCCACAGCTCATAACGGATTTCTTTCTGGCAGAGTCCAGAAGTGCTTCAAGGTACCATGTATCAAGATAAAGAGAAAATGATTATTTGTCTGCTCCCACTCCCTTTTTTCCTGTTTGGTGCTAGAGATTGAACACAGGTCCCACACATGCTGAACAATGCTTTAATAACAGATATATCCTCAGCCTTAGAAAAATTTCTAAATTGACAAGATTTAATCAAAACACTGCCTTGTCAGAAAATATTATTTTAAGGTGGTTACTTTTGCTTATATTGCACTTGTTTAACTCTGTGAAGCTGTGTTACTGTACCTGTGTAAAACACCTGGTGGTCTAATACAGAACTGGCCAATAGCAAGGCAGGAGAAAGGATAGGAGGGACTGGCAGGCAGAGAGTATAAATAGAGGGAGAAATCTGGGAGGAGGAGGATTGAAAAGGAAGAGCCAGAGAAGAAGGAGGACTCCGGGGACCAGCCACCCAGTTACACAGTGAGCCACGGAGTAAGAGTAAGATTTACAGAACTAAGAGAACAGGAAAAGCCCAGAGGCAAAAAACCAGACAGTTAAGTTAAGGAAAGCTGGCAAGAAACAAAACAAGCTAAGGCCAGGCATTCATAATTAAGTATAAGCCTGTGTGTGTGATTTATTTGGGATCTTGGTAGCAGGCCCCACAAAAAGAATAAAAAAAATCAACAACACTGTCCATTGGCTACATTTAATCCTGTCACCGCTCCCAAGGCTCTGTCTCTAAGCATCATAGCTAGATTTAACTTATACCTCCTTACTAACTAAAAATTAAAATTTTACAGGTGAGTATGTAAGGAAAACTCAGACTACATCTAAAATATAGCAGAGTTATAATGACTGTCTCAGAGAATAGTTAAAAAAAAAAAACCAAACTGCAGTCATGTCCATCGCCTTCACCTTCACCTTCCTTGATAATATTTATTTTATAAATAAATAAATTCTATAGCTGCATTTACGCTATAATGATCTGGTCTAACAGTTACTGACTAGATGATTATCTAAAAGAAAGGAACTCAATTTGTTAATAAGAACGTGGAGTTTAGAGTATTATGCTAATTTTTGAAATACCAAAGTACATTTGAAGAAAATGCAATACTTAAATCATTTCTGTGCCATTCATTTTTGGTAATTCAAAGTGTGTGTGTGTGGGGAATATTTAATCCCATCTACTTAACATAAGTCAAAAATCCTGGGAAATATGTGTCTGAAATTTCCTGTTGACCAGTACAAATAATAAGACAAATACCAAGGAAAAACATCAATCTGAAGTTACATGAAGATAAAGGATGTAAAATAGTCTGTTAATTAATATAAATTGTTTATAACTATACTGCCTTTCCCTATTATAACCCATATTTCTTTTTTTATGAGTAAAATTATTTTATTACCTTATAAATATTAAGAAAATTGAACTTTAAGGACTCCTCAAAAACATATATACATATCCAAATACTTTCATGGGGGAATTCTAACAAGATTTTAAAAATTAATAGTATTTCCATATAATCGCTTTCTTTTTTTTTTAATTTTTATTTTGCAATACAATTCAGTTCTACATATCAGCCACGGATTCCCTTGTTCTCCCCCCTCCCGCCCCCCTCACCTTCCCCACAGCCTGCCCCCCATTCCCATCTCCTCCAGGGCAAAGCCTTCCCCGCAGACTGAGATCAACCTGGTAGACTCAGTCCAGGTAGGTCCAGTCCCCTTCTCCCAGGCCGAGCCAAGCGACCCTGCATAGGCCCCAGGTTTCAAACAGCCGACTCATATATTTCTTTTTAATAGTGATTATCTTACTTACTCATAGACACCTGCCCAATGTCAATATTTCATCATAACATAGATTATGTTTATATTATTAATTGTTGCATGCCACACATGTCTACTATTTATTAGGTACTCAATACATATTTATTATATGAAAAGATGAATTATTAAGAAATGAGAAAATGGTATCTCAGAGCCGTTTTGATTTGCATTTCCCTGATGATTAAGAATGTTGACCAATTCCTTAAATGTCTTTCAGCCATTTGAGATTCTTCTGTTGAGAATTCTCTGTTTAGCTCTATAGCCCATTTTTTAATTGGATTGTTGGGTATTTTGATGTCTAATTTCTTGAGTTCTTTATATATTCTGGATATTAGCCCTCTGTCAGATGTGGGGTTGGTGAAGTTCTTTTCCCATTCTGTAGGCTGTCGGTTTCTCTTATTGACTGTGTCCTTTGCCCTACAAAAGCTTCTCAGTTTCAAGAGGTCTACTGGCAATGGTCAAGAGAGTGCCTGAGCTGCCTTGCTCTGGTGATTGGATGGCCTAACACCCTGGCTGTCATGATAGAACTCTCATCCAGTGTCTGATGAAAGCGGATGCAGAGATCCACAGCGAAGCCCCAGGTGGAGCTCTGGGAGCCCAGTTGGCGAGAGAGGGGAGGGATTGTATGAGCAAGAGATATTGAGACCATGATAGGAAAAAAGCACAGGGACAAATAGCCAAACTAGTAGAAATGCATGAACTGTGAACCAATGGCTGAGGAGCCCCCATTGAACTGGACCAGGCCCTCTGGATAGGTGGGACAGTTGATTAGCTTGAACTGTTTGGGAGGCCCCCAGACAGTGGAGCCGGGACCTGTCCTTGGTGCATGGGCTGGCTTTTTGGAGCCTGGGGCCTATGCTGGGACACTTTGCTCAGCCTTAGTGTAGGGATGAGGGGACTGGACCTGCCTCAGCTGAGTCTACCAGGCCTGGCTGACTCCCCAGGGGAGACCTTGCCTTGGAGGAGGTGAGAATGTTGGGTAGATTGGAGGGGAGGGCTGGGGTGGAGGATGGGGGAATCCGTGGTTGATATGTGAAATTAAGTAAATTATAATATATATATATATATATATATATATATATATATATATATGAAATGCAGTAAATGAGTTAATACAAGAAACAAGAGAAAAAGAAGTAGAGAAAAAAGGGGAGGCAAGTGGATGAAAGGAAGAAATGAAAATACACTCATCCTAGTATGTATTATAGATACATTTTCAGGATCCCTTGCAGATACTAAAATCTGCACATGCTCATACTAAAAAACATCATTTTGCAAATGACTTATGCACATCCTCCTATATAATTTCAATCACCTGGAGATTACTTATAATACCCAATAACTGGTAAATTTTATGCAAATATTTCTCATAGCATTATTTAGGAAAAAGATAACTCTGCATATATTTAGTATAGATGCAGTTTTTGTTATTTTAATTTGCAGCTGAACATAATTTAAAAAGCATCAAAATTTGAACCTAATACTCAGATTCATATCAGAATCACTATAAAATATGAATAAAATTAGACTCCTGGGACTCATCTCCAATATTCTCATTTAACTGTTTGTTATAGGGTTATGTCTAAGAATCTATGCTTGATTATAATTTACTAATTATTAATATTGTGTTATATAACTATAAAGTATTCTTATTATTAAGCAATGAAAATAATGCAATGAGGCTCATAGCTAAGTTTGAACATTACAAATTTGTAATCTGGGATTCTACTTTTGTTGCTAAAAATAGTGGCCTATGTGCTATAAGAACAGAAATTTATCCTTGGTGCTAATTTTGGAAGCAACATGAATTCTTCCTATTCATCACATTATGAGCTTTATATTTAATACTCAGAAGCTTAGAAAAATAGATATTTTAAATGTATTAATGCTGCAATATTTTTGGTAGGTGAAGAAAACACTTACCACACATATCTATTTTTCTTTACAGAATTTATTAAGGTATAAGAAGCCTTTATCCAACTGGGTTGTAGCTGGAGTTTTCTCCAGTCTCGTTTGGGCCTGCAGTTGCTCAGACCTAAGTAAACACATAGAGACTTATGTTACTTATAAACCATATAAACTTATGTATGGTCATGGCAGGCTTCTTGCTATCTAGTTCTTATATCTTAAATTAACCCATTTCTATTAATCTATAAGTTGCCCCACGTGGCTTGTGGCTTACTGGTACTTTACATCTTGCTTCTCATGGCAGCAGCTGGCAGCATCTCTTGACTCAGCCTTCCACTTCCCAGAATTCTCCTCTCTGCTTATCCCACCTATACTATACTTCCTGCCTGGCTACTGGCCAATCAGCATTTTATTTATCAATGAATCATAGCAACACATTCACAGCATACAGAAAGATATCCCCAGCACTTGGTGGCACACATCTTTTATCTTAGCACTCTGGACACAGAGGCAGGCAAATCTCTGTGAGTTCAAGTAAAGCCTGGCCTACAGAGAAAGTTCCAGGACATCTGGGGCTATACAAAGAAACCCTGTCTTGAAATGCCAAAGAAGAGGAAGGAAGAGGGAGAGGAGGTAGAGAAAGGGGGGAGAGTAGTTTCTAGATGAAGTAAGAAATTCCCAACCATTTTTCAAAAGTGTCAAAATTATTAAACCATGTTTAAAGGACTGATGTGCCCCAAGACATAACTTACCGGAAAATAATTAGAGCCTGCAAGACAAAATACTTTACCTGATGTCTCAAATGCAATACGGATGTTTTACTCATTGAGAAGGAAGGTCTGATTTGGGATATAGCTCATGATTATTACCAGACTCAGTACTGACATTGATATGTTGACACCATGGACACATGATAATAAATGGTTATGTGTACTTCTTCAAATTAACATGAGCTGACAAGGACAACACCACTAGACATGCCAAAGTAGATGGGGTAAAGGCATGAAACCTCAACCCCACACAAAGAATTACAATCAACTAAGGAATGCTGAGAGTGGAAGAAATTGTGTGTGCGTGCGTGCGTGCGTGCGTGCGAGTGTGTGTGTGTAACAGCAATGGATAAAAACAGACGCCATGAATTTGAAAGAGAGCAAGCAGTGAAATATGGAAGAAAGGAAGGGAGAAATGATTTAATAATATTATAATCTCAAAAAGAAAGAATTAAAAAAGAGAAAGGGCTGAAGACATGACTAAGCAGTTAAGAGCACTGGCTTCTCTTCCAGAGCATCTGGGTTTCATTCTCAGCATCCACATAGTGGCTCATAACTGTCTATGACAATACCCTCCTCTGGCTTTTGTGAACACCTGGTACATGCATAATATACAAATATGCATGCAGGTAAAATACTTATACATGTAAATTAAAAATAAAAAATCAGAGAAAACAATGATTCTCACAAACAAAGAAATATGATTTGCATTTTTTCATACCAATGGACATATTTAACAATGAGTTATTTCTGACTAATCATGAAGTAAAATAAGTTTCTGTTGTATAATCAAAGAAGAATAACAATGCATGTACCATTTAGATTTCTGAGATTTTGAAGAGATGGTATTTCTATTTAATAGTGAACCCTTACTTAATTTTATACTGGCATTGCTATTAATGTTTTAAGGACCACCATCATTCTTTGAAACCAGAGGCAAGAGGATACTCATGACAATTATAACCAGCAGAAGAAGTGACAGGGATATTAGGGCCAAAGATTCTGGAAGATAGAGGATTTGGTGTAAACTAATTAACCAAACAATAGTAAATCCCAGTGTCCTTAAGAAGGCCCAAGGAAACGATTAATAGATACTTCCTCTTAATGCATAACTAATATCTTTTCCTAATATGCATTCCTTTACCTCCAATGCCTATAACAAGAAATCATAAATTTCTTAAAAATAAATAACTGTAAACATATATTTGCATATCTTAATTTTGCCTTAATACTCTCCTGCATTTACATAATGTTTTAATCATCTTTTCAGCACCTCACCTTCCCAAACTATTTTACAATTTTTCTTCTTTCATCAACTTTCTGTACCTCCTTCTATATCCCTTACCTCATCCCACTTAAAAGACTGATATAATTGGAAAGAACTTGGCCAAAATATTAATCAAATTTACAATCAATTAATTGTCATCTGACATCATAATTTTTTTCTCTATTACAATTAATGATCTCACTTTATCTATTACTAAGATAAGTATTTTTCCTTATGCATTGGAGTCATCCCATCCTGACTATCCAAAGGTATTCTTTTACCATCAACCTCTATTTATTATATCACTCATTTTATCCTCATATTGAATCACTCCTATTTTTCTGTACAGTAAAAATATTACCCTATCTGGAACTCACTGTGATCCATCAGCTTCTTTCTAGTTTTACTTCTTCTCTTCAGGATAATACCCCTCAGGAGTGCAGTTTAGGTTTTAGGAAGCTTCTACAGTAGCAGCTTTTCATATGACTTTTTCAAAAGGTCTTAAGTGTTACCCCTGCAAGTATTCTCTTGTCTAATATATCCTCCCACTCAGGGGTTTCTTAGTTGTTCTTGGATTGTTTCATTTTCTATATTAACTTGCTTGGTGATCTCATGTATTTTCATGTTTTCAAATTCACTCTCTCAAAATTCTATCTACTTCAGGCTAGGAAAATAGCTCAGTTGTTGAAGTGCTTCCTATGCAAGCTTGAGGACCTGAGTTTAAGTCCTAAAACCCAAGTAAAAATGTCAGTTGTAATAGGTTGTGCATTGTAATCCCAGTGCTGGGGATCTAGAGACAAGCAGATCTCTTCGGCTCGATGGCTAGCTAGACCAGTCTACTTGGCAACTCCAGGCTAATGAAACACCCTATATCAAAAAACAAGGTGGATGATGTTCTGATGAATGACAGCTAAAGTGGATTTCTGGACTACACACACACACCACACACACACACACACACACACACACACACACACACACACACACACACACACAAACTTGCTTCTTTTCAGACTTTTCTTGACTCACATATCTTATATTTATAATAAATATATTTAACCTAATATATTCAATATTTAGCTTCTGATTTTTAGTTTTGAAACTTTTTTCTACAGCAGTTACTTCTTTCTTAGTGGGTAATTATTAGTTAATGTTGCATAAAGAACAGTACAGCACATAAGACCTTAATCCAAAGCACATTTCTTATTTAACAGTTTCTGTGGATCAGGAGACAGGTTAGCTGAATCTTTTAATCTCAGAATCTGTCACAAGACAGTAATCAAGGTGTCATCAAGGTTTAAGTTCTAATTTGAAAACTCATTTGGAGGGAGATGAACTCTAAGCTCATGTTTTTAAGTGAACTCGGCTTTTTTCTGGACATATATTAAAAGCTATGTTTGGAGTTATTGATATTGTTATTTTGCCAATGAAACTAACTAATGTATCTGCTTGCTTCCTCAAATGCACAAAGGAGAGATTTTACTGGAAAGGTAGAAGTGACTCTTGAAATATGATCATGGAAATTAATTCCAATCTTTCCACTGTATTATATTGCTTAGAAAGAGTTCGTCCACCCAGCCTACACTCTAGGAGGGAATTATACTAAATATGATCATGATCACCAGCAGGCCCGAAACATATGAGATTATTTTAGGCTTTGTCTATTATTCTCAGTTAATGACAACTAAATTCAAAACAAAAACCTGGATGTGATTATTGGCTCCAATTTTTTTCATAACCCACATACAATCAGTAAGTACACATGGTCAATACTTTCAAACCATGTAAAATCTGATCAAATGTCAACAGCTACATCTAAACCATTCTAGAAAGAGAAATTATTGTTTCTCTTTGATTAGTTCAGTATTAATTTAATTCATCCTCATTATTTCTTATGGTCTTCTTTACATGTAGCAATCATAGTGAATCATTATGTTGTATAATATTACTTTAAATATGTAAAGATGTGTTACATTTGTTTAAATTGCGAAATATTACTTTAACTATGTAAAGATGTGTCACATTTGTTTATGGTGCATTTGTTTAATGATATAAAGATGTGTTACATTTGTTTATGCTGCATTTATTTAACGTTGCAAAGATATGTTGCTTTGCCTGCCTAAGACAGATTTGAGCAAAGAAGAGATGTGAAATGATTTATTTATGTAACGGTGTATCAGGCTTTCTTTTGAGCCAACATTCAGCACCCAAATCATGACATGGAGTTTTATCATTAGTTTTGAATGCTCAGCCTACCTTAGGCTCTTTTCTGGCTATCTCTTTTAACTTAAATTAATCTATTTCTCTTCATCTACCTTTTGCCTCTGAACTTTTTTACTTTCTTTCTGTGTATCTTACTTTCACTGCTTCTCGTGTCTGGCTGACTGGCCTAGCTTCTTGCTCTGGGCATCTCCCTCGTTCTCTCCTCCTCTCATTCTTCCCATTCTTCTCTCTTCTTTCCAGCCTAGATTTCTCCTCCTAGTCATTCCCTCTCTCTGCCAGCTTCACTTATCCTTTCTCCTACCTTGCTATTGGATGTTCAGCTCTTTATTAGTCCAATCCTGCGCCTTAGGCAGGCAAGATGAAATAAATGTAGACTATCTTTACATATTTAAACACACATCCTTACATCATTAAGGAAATGCAGCATAAACAAAAGTAACACACTTTTTCACAGTCAAAGTAATATTGTGCAGCATAAACAAATGTAACACATCTTTGCCTAGTTAAAATAATAAAATAGTCCACAACATCTGTGAATATAAGAACAAATATTTAAAGTGTAGTTATGGATTGTGATAGTTTAATTAAGTTGTGGCTCCATGACTTCAGTAGCCTTGGGTACTTGAAACATGTCTGAAGAATTATAAGCCCCCCCCAAGAATACCCACACATAATATTTATATTATGTAATATTTGAAGCTTAAATGGTAAAGGAAATATTAAAATAAAAAATTTAATTCCTATAATCTGAACCTTCTCAGAATCAGTGGTCCAATTTGGATCTGAAAAGAAAGGTAAACATAACAAAAAAAGCAGGAGACTAAAATGGTAGCTCTCTTGTCTTTGAAAACACAAAGCTAAACTTACTTTATGAAATCCTCATCATTGCAACAAATGCCACTATATGTTCTATTCTTCAAAGGTCACAAATGAAAATTATTCATGCTAAAACACAGACATTAAATAGGAAAATTAAAAGAACAAAATTAATAATTATAGATAACATAAAAATAAAAATAAGTGAGCAGAAAAATAAAGTATAATTAGGGTCAGTTAGTTCAGATTTGATGTTCATGAAAATCTTTCCTGATGAAATAGCATTGTGTAACAGAAGAAATAGTTGTAGTGTTAATATATATGTGTGTGTGTGTGTGTGTGTGTGTGTGTGTGTGTGTGTGTGTGTATGTGTGCTGTGGATGAAATTAAGGGTACACTAATATCAACTCTGGCTGTTAATCACTTTTTGTAGCTATCACAAGGTATCTAAAAAACTAACTTAAGGGAGGAAGGATTTATTTTGACTTACCATTTCAGAACTTCGCTCCCTGATAATTTGACTCCATTGCTTTAAGTCTGAGGCAGGAGAGAACAGCATGACAGAGAAGGTACAATGGAGCAGAGTGATAGAAAAGATAGGGAGGGGATGAGCATAAAGTTGGGTACCCAGAGACCTCTACCTGTCAGTGAGGATCTATATCCTACTTTCCATAACCTTGTAATAATGTCATAAAACTAAGAATCGATCAACTGATTGCATCATACTGTTCTTGATCCAATCATTTCCTAACAGCCTACATATAAACATTGTGATGGGGAACAAAACTCTAACATATAAGATTTGGGGGCAGATATTTCATAATCTGTACCCTAATGCTTATAATTTAATAATAACATTTTCCAACTAACGTATTACCTTACTCCCTACAATTCTACTAGATAATCAAGAATGATTTAATACCACTTTGTTAATAAAGTGACTGCTTATTCAGACTGTTTAGTTAATAGTATAGATAATAATAGTAAGGAATATAATTATGCATTGTCCACAACTCATTTTCTGTATCATTTTGTCTTCCTAAAGGGAAAAGGTGGTGGGGCTAAGGGAAAGTCCTGTCTCTTCTATGGAATTAAACCATTCCTGTCCCTGTGTACATTATGGTCATGACAGAATGAATTCATAAGTAATACAGTTATATATAGAAATGAAGTTGATTTTACCAAAATAATAGAGCCCGCCTTCAAAAAACACTATAGAAAGGACAACCAACCATATCAAGGTATTTTGTAATACCAGTACATGGGGGCCTTCAGTATGAAGGTACTTAAATATATTGCCTTTGAAAACTATATTGAAAATAGTTCAAACACATATGTATCAGATCTGTTTACAAGTGCTGTACCTGTATTAACTCTTTTAGTCTTTATGATAAACATATGAGGTATATAATATGCTCATTTTATAGAAGAAATAGAGCAGTTGTTATGTAAATAAGGTTTCATAGAAAGCACATAGAAAACTATATAGATAAATCAAAGTGGTTTGGCACCGATGTCCTTTAATGTTATGGTTGTTTTTCTCCTATTATTAGATTACAGACAGACTCAAACACTCCATATTGAGGGAGAAATGATAATACTTGTTGTGTTCTGTATAATAGAAATGTAAATTTTATGCCATTACTATCCTCCTCCAACTGTCAGACTAGTATTTTATCCTTTATAACCAGGGAAAATATACAAGGGTTCCTATACATTAGTAGTCAAATGTCTAAGGCTCTCTGAAAGTACTATAGAAAATTGGTTTCATATGTAGTCAGGTGTAAAATCCAGAAAATATCTTTTACATATGGATGAATGGCTTATAGAATTTTTTATTAATTAATGGGATCTCATTAAAAAATGCTTTGGAGATGACACTGAGGCTTAGAGCAGAAATCTGGTATAGCTTTTCATCAGTGTCAAACTCCTCTGACCACAGTTAAGCACATCTTTGAAACACAATAACCTTCTAGCCCAAATTCAATTATAATAATTCTAGATACATACTATCTTCTCCCCAACCTTAGGGGTTACACGTGACAGTTTTAGCTTCCTCTGTCTCTGTTTTATTCTGGAACTAGAATCAATAATAAGCCTATAATCACTTTAGGGATAGAAAGAATATTTGCAGCATTTATAATACTTGAGATTTCAGGAGAGTGACACCAGCAAGGTAATGAACTGGAATACAATAGGCTCCCCTTTTCACACAAAGACAGAGCTAATACCAGAATATCCATGTGGGGATTCTGGAGATTAGAAGAAAAGCTAAAGCATTTTTGGTACAATTAAAACAAGAAGGGATTCCAAAATTGGAATAGTAAAAAGGACAACATTTGTCCTACTCAGCTGTGTTCATATCCCTGTGCAGCACAATGTTGGGCAACTTCAAGGAAATCCCCATCATAAAAAGCCTCTCTCAAGACAAAAATTAAAGAACGAATGATGGGTTTAATGACTGCTCTCTACAGGATCTCCCCAAGGTTTGCTGTTTTTGTTTTGTTTTGTTTTTTTGTTTTTTTGCCTGACTTGGAGTGCTGACAGGAGACGTGCCGGCATTTAGAATGTATTGAACACAGAAAGAAGCAGTATTTTAGAGCAGAAGTTTCATGGGCAGATATCAAGTTTGGGCAAGAAACTTTTCCAAATATAAAAAGTTGTAAAATCTGGGCTGGTTGGTTAAGGTTTTATCCCTACTCTAAGCAAATATACAAAAACTGGGAGAGGTGATTATTTTTAAGTTCTTAAATCCTAACAAAAAGTAACAGGGCATACAAACATATAGGAAACTATGGACCAATAATATATAATTCTAAAAGCTAAAGAGAAAAATAAAAATCTATGAACTTCTTGACAAAGAATTTTAAATAAACTGGCATTATGATAGGTGATTACTGTGATAAAAAGGAACAAAATCCAGATAATGACACAAATGAAATTTATCAATAAATATATTTTTGAAAGCCATATATGAAGTACAAAACAGCTGAATTAAAAGTGCACGAAAGTTATTCAATATAGTTTATCTGGAAGAAAAAATGTATGAATTTGAAGTTAGACCATTTGAAAACACTGAGTCAGAAAAGCAAAGAGAAAAGGAAAGAAAAAAGCGAAAAGGACCTGAAGGATTTACTGTGTACTCTAAAGCAAACAAACATATGTGTCATGAAATCAGGGAAAGAAGATAGGAAGGAACTAAAGAAAGAAGGAGGGAGAAGAGAAGGTGGAAGAAAGGAAGAGAGGGAAGGAGGGTCTCAAGGAAGAAAGGAAGGCATGCAGCAGGCAGACTTCCTTGATAAAATAATCACTGAAAATATTCCTAAATTTCCATTTGTCAATAATAAATTGTCTAAATGCTAATGCATTTTATGTATTATGATCATCGTCGCAAAGAGTACTCAAGTATCTCTAGAAGAATATAGAACATACAGTTAAAGGTATAACTCATCAATGCCATTCACTAGAGTTACCTGTACATTTTTTTTAACCAGAGGCCTTACAAATCTGTCTAGTTTGAGCCTACCAGGTTAGATAACATCAGCTTAGCTGACTAGACCATAAGCTGTTTACACAGTAAGTAGATGGATTACAATGTTCTTGGACAGTTTTTCCTTTTCCTCCTCACAAATATTTTTTTTCTAAAGAAAACCTACAATAATACTGGAGAGAGAAGGCAATAATCTTCCAAAGCTATTAAAAGATTTCTTTTTAAAATGGAACTTTGTCTACATCTTTTTATGCCAAGCAGAGTTCACTGGAGATTACAATCCCTGGGAAAATACAAAGGAAAAAACCTAACTAGCTCCCATCACTCTTAACAGATAACCCTACAGAAAATATCTATTGCACCATCAAAGCATTAGAAATGATATACAGAAAATTTATGCAACTACTTAGTGTTTTATTTTTATATTGAGTCTGTCAATAGAAGCTAACAGAGAACAATTACCAATTTGTCTTTGAGAACTTCTGTCTTTTCTGATGAAACCCATTAATAGCTGTCTTATTTTTTTTCAAATTGCACCTTACATTGCTTTTCAATCATGGTCTTTTCATTTTATGCATGAAAGAAAGACATGAATACAGATATCTATATGTAGCAAATTGTGTGCTTATACTATCATTAGCATCAGTAAAATGCCATGCAAGTGTAGCGTTTGACATTTGTCTATTCTTATAAGACTTTTTGGCATTGGTATGTGAGGCTGAAAGCCATCAAGGTATTAAATTCCCTATCCATTTGATAATGATTTAAGGTGACATATACTGACTTAATTTTATTTTGCAATATAATGACATAATAAGGGATATTAATATTATATTTTCATTGTGAGTTCGATATGTGAAAATACTTTTTACATTTTACTGATTAGGAAAGCTCATTTTCTATATCATTAGATTTTTGTCAGATGACACAGTAATAATTTTCACCCATTTGAGAATGCAAATGTCATATATATTTTGAAAAGCATATTAAATGTTATGCTAAATATTTATTGATAATTATATAATTACAATATAATTTATTATTTTATTTGAGTAGAGTGACAGTTTGGGATGATATTAACAGATAATATCATTTTGTAAATTAGAGCAAATATAGTTCATTTCTCAAAACAGTTAATTGATTACTGGTATGTACTTAGCAGAGCTATAGCAGGTATTCATGGAAAAACAATATATATCATTTTCCAGGGCTTCTAGAACTAAATGTATCCATCATGATTTAGAAAGAATTAAAATAGTGCAGAAAATATTTCTGGCACAGACTTTAAGATCATTCTTTTTGTGACTCAACAGGGTGATTTTGTCCTTTCCCAAATTAATTACTTATTTAATTTATGCACAAGAGTTCCAGTTCCCATTAATGCTGTTAATTTCTCAACTTACCTAACTCTTGTTTCCTCACTAATACTCTAAGGTGAAAGTAATTCAATTGTTTTCAGGATTTCTGTGAATTATTAGGATTTTGAAACAACTTTGATTTGTCTGTTAGTCATTATTACCACCTTAAACCCATGTAAAACCACTTTGGTCCCTTAAGACTTAAACTGCCTGGATAAACCATCTTTTTTGAATGAATGTGTTCTGATGCTCTAAATTGAATCAAATGATGTAGTCCATAATAGTCTAGTATTTATTTTGTGAAATGATAGAAGTGAAAAGATTTGAAGATTCTAAATTTGAAGAAATGAAGAGGATATAAGTACTAATTCCACTGATTTAATTGGTGCATGCTATATGCATGTATTAAAATACCACTTTATAATTATTTGATATATACAATTGCCATACCATTGTATGTGTGTGTAATTAATTATATTGCTAATTTAGCATTATTCCACAATTCTATATGTTATATGTTGTATTTCATAGGCTGTTTTTCAACCTTGGAACACACAGCTCTAATTGGGATATCTCCATCAAATCTTTCTCTTCAGAGCTCAGGGAACTCCACAGAAGAGGAGGCAGAACAAGTGTAAGAGGGGTTGCAGGACACTAGGAGAACAAGGCCCTCTAAATCAACCGAGCAAAGCCAATATGAAATGACAGAGACTGAAGCAGCAATCACGGTCCTGCCTGGGACGGAATCTGATCCTCTGTGTATATATCATGGCTTTCAAAATGGTGTTTTTTATAGGACTCCTGAGTGTATAAATGAGCAGATCTCTAATCCTTGTAGCTTCTCTTAGGCTCTTTTCCTTCCATTGGTTTGCCTTGTCCAATTTTGATTTTTTTAAAAATCTTACTATATTTTATTCTGTTATATTTTCTTGTTATCTCTTAGAAGCCTGTTCCTTCTAATGAGAGACAGAAAGGGGGTGGTTTCAGATGGTAGGGGTGCTCAAGATGGACTGGGAGGAGTAGAGCCAAGGGAAACTATAATCAGGAGATAGTCTATGAGAAAAGAATATAGTTTCAATAAAAGACAAAGTATCTGTTTTCTATGTTGATCATTCATTATTTATATGTGTTTTTTAAATCTCTAGGTATGTAGTTCACAAATTTTTCTCCCATAGATTTAGAATTTAATTGTACTTCTGTATAATTTGAAATGTCTTGCTTTTAGAGCAAAAACATGGCAAATTAATATTTGCACTGATTTTAAATACTATGAAAACATGTTAACTAGATAGACTGTTTCATTTAAAGTAAATATAGAAAATAATATAAATAATTTAAATAGACCCTTAACACACAAAGAGACAGAAGCAGCAATTAAAAATCTCCCAATTAAAAATAGCCCAGGGCCAGGTGGATTCAGCACAGAATTCTACCAGACCTTCAAAGAAGAACTAACATCAATACCCCTCAATTATTCCATAAAATATAAGAAGCAGAAACATTTCCAAATTATTTTTATGATACCAGTGTTACTCTCATAGTAAAACCAGAAAAAGACCTGAATGGAAAAAGAGAAAATTATAGGCCAATATCTCTGATAAACGTGGACACAAAAATTCTTAATGAAATACCTGCAAAGTGAATTAAAGAACACCTAAAAAAGTTCATCCACCATGATCAAGTTGGCATCATCCCAGAGACCCAGGGATGGTTCAACATATGTAAATTGATAAACATAATCCATCACATAAGTAGAATTAAGGTCTGAAAACACAGGGTCATCCTTTCAATAAAGAGAAAGCTTTTGGAAAAAATCTAACATCCCTTCACGATAAAAGTTCTAGAGAATCTAGGAATACACAGAATGTGGCTCAACATAATAAAGACACTATACAGCAATCTCACAGTCAACCTCTTGATAAATGGAGAAAACCTCAAGCATTTCCACTAAAATCATGAACAAAACAAGGATGTCCCGTGTTGCACATACTGGTCCAACTCTTTGAAGTACTATATCATTTAGACATTTTGTCATTGAAACAAATACACGAAGACCAAATAGCCAGACTCAACATCCGACTTAATTTTGGCCTTCATTTTTTATTTGCAAGGTCTTTTATTAATAGTTTTATAAAATGTATTTACAAAACAGTCAATACGAAGAAAAATTCATTTGACTCACATTTCTGAGGCTTCAGAGCATGGTCACTTTTCTCTGTTGCATGGACAGGTTATCACAGTGGCTGAAACATGTGGCAGAAATTCTTCACCCTATACAGCATTATAGTGTCTGAGAAACAGATAAGAGGGGGTCAGGTACCAGCTAAATCCTTCAAATGCATATCTCCAATCACCTACTTTCTCCATATAAGTATTACTTCCTAGAGTTTCTATCATCTCACCAAAGAGTATCAAAAGTTGAAGACCAAGTATTGAAGGCAAGAGACTGTGGAAGACATCTTAGGTTCAAATAATTAGTATAAAAGATTCAGAGAAGTTACTTAAAAACCACCACACATTTTAGTGAATTTCTCACTTTTTTACAGTGTTTTTGTATTTTATTTTATATTAGTTATGTTACTAATTACATTCAAGTTTAGAACTACTCAATATCAAAATGAACTGCCTTTTATTCATATGTATAATCTCTCCATAGCTTCAAGTGATTTCTTTTACTTAATATAGTCTTGCTAGCAGTATTTGTGCAAGTATATTACTGGCATATACTTTTTATTATTTTTTCATGTTTTTGTGACTTGACATTTTAGGAGTATTTCTTTTTTTTAAAGCTTAATTCTTTTTTTAAATTTACTTTTATTTTATTTTACAATATAATTTAATTCTACATATCAGCCACGGATTCCCTTGTTCTCCCCCCTCTTGCCTCCTCCCCTTCCCCCCAGGCCACCCCCCATTCCCATCTCCTCCAGGGCAAAGACTCCCCTGAGGATTGAGATCAACCTGGTAGACTCAGTCCAGGCAGGTCCAGTCCCCTCCTCCCAGGCTGAGCCAAGCATCCCTGCATAAGCTCCAGGTTTCAAACAGCCAACTCATGCATTGAGCACAGGACCCACTGCTTGGATGCCTCCCAAACAGATCAAGCCAAACAACTATCTCACCTATTCAGAGAGCCTGATCCAGTTGGGGGCCCCTCAGCCATTGGTTCATAGTTCATGTGTTTCCATTCGTTTGGCTATTTGTCCCTATGCTTTATCCAACCTTGGTCTCAACAATTCTCGCTCATATAAACCCTCCTCTTTCTTGCCAATTGGACTCCAGGAGCTCCACCTGGGGCCTGGCCATGGATCTCCGCATCCAGTTCCCTCAGTCATTGGATGGGGTTTCTAGCACGACAATTAGGGTGTTTGGCCATCCTATTACCAGAGTAGGTCAGTTCGGGTTGTCTCTCAACCATTGCCAGCTGTCTATTGTGGGGGCATCTTTGTGGATTTCTCTGGGCCTCTCTAGCACTTTGCTTCTTCCTATTCTCATGTGGTCTTCATTTACCATGGTCTCCTATTCCTTGTTCCCCCTCTCTGTTCTTGATCCAGCTGGGATCTCCCTCTCCCCCAAGCTCTCTTTTCCTCGACCCTTGCCCTTCATTACCGCCACTCACGTCCAGGCTGTTCATGTAGATCTCATCCATTTCTCCGTCATTGGGCGATCCCCGTGTCTTTCTTGGGTCCTGTTTTCCAGGTAGCCTCCCTGGTGTTGTGAGTAGCAGTCCAGTCATCCTTGTTCCACATCTAGTATCCTCCTATGAGTGAGTACATACCATGTTTGTCTTTCTGAGTCTGGGTTACCTCACTCAGGATGATTTTTTTCTAGATCCATCCATTTGCCTGCAAACCTCATGATGTCATTGTTTTTCTCTGCTGACAGAGAGAGAGCATCCAAATTAACAAAATCAGAAATGAAATGGGGGACATAACAACAGACATTGAGGAAATCCAAAGAATCTTCAGGTCATACTTCAAAAACCTCTACTCCACAAAACTGGAAAATCTAAAAGAAATGGATAATTTTCTGGATAGGTACCACATACCTAAGTTAAATCAAGACCAGATAAACTGTTTAAATAGTCCAATAACCCCTAAGGAAATAGAAACAGTCACTAAAAGTCTCCCAACCAAAAAAAGCCCAGGACCAGATTCAGCGCAGAATTCTACCAGATCTTCAAAGAAGAGTTAATACCAATACTCTCTAAATTGTTCCACACAATAGAAACAGAAGGAACATTACCAAACTCCTTCTACGAGGCTACAATTACCCTGATTCCTAAACCAAACAAAGATACAACAAAGAAAGAGAACTACAGACCGATCTCCCTCATGAACATTGGTGCAACAATACTCAATAAAATACTGGCAAACAGACTTCAAGAACACATCAAAACAATTATCCACCATGATCAAGTAGGCTTCATCCCAGGGATGCAAAGGTGGTTCAATATACGAAAGTTAGGACTATTTCTTTAGGTGTTTTATTAGTACTTTAGGTGTTTTATTTTTCCATAATAGTTGTCTTAAAGTAGTGGTTCTCAACTTTCCTAATACTACAACCCTTTAATACAGATCCTCCCATTGAAGTGATCCAACCATAAAATTATTTTCATTGCTACTCTATAACTGCAATTTTACTACTTTTATGAATCATAATGTAAATATTTTTAGAGATAGAGGTCATGCCCCACGAGTTGAAAACCACTGTCTTAAACTATCCTTTAGCTGGAAATTTTATATAATTTGCTTCTCATATAATGTTGCTGAATTTAGTTAATATATTGTTATATATGATCTATTTGCTTCTTTTTCCCATGTCTCTCTATTCTTAGTTTTTTCTTGCCCTATTATGGTTGTATTTAATCTACTTTTCTCATTGATACTTTAAGCTATACTCTTTTGTGTGATAATTTTAGTGATCTCTTTAGTAAATTTAGAAAATACATTGGCCTGCTTGGGGTTGTTGTGCCATGGGTCCTGATGGCCCAGGAAGCTAGAATTTTCTCTGACAGTCTTGGGTTCCTGGGCCTCTGTGGGAAGACTCTTAGGGTTTTCGAAGCTTGCCAGGAATGGATCTGCAGAAAGAACTGCTCCACCTGCCCAAGCCAAGAAGGAACCACCCTCCCTGTAACATTAGCAGTGGTAAGTTGTGCCCACAGGAAGAGACTTCTTGCAGAAATTAACTCACATTACAGAAACTTAGAAATGTAGTATGGTTTTTCTAAGAAAAATGCAAGTCATAAAAAATAGAAAAGGCCGAGCAGTGGTGGTACACGCCTTTAATCCCAGCACTCGGGAGGCAGAGGCAGGTGAATCTTTGTGAGTTCGAGGCCAGCCTGGTCTGCAGAGCAACATCCAGGAAAGACACAAAGCTACACAGAGAAACCCTGTCTCGAAAAACAAAACAAAAAAAAATAGAAAAGGAAAGAAGGCCTATTGCAAGATCTGTTTTCTAATAATCTATGACCATAATTATAAAGCCCAACAACTACAATCAACTTTCAGTTAAATGAAATCTGCCTGAATCCAACTTAATCTTTTAACAACTTGAATTTTACTGTAGACAACACTGTCAGAAAACATTGTGGCAAACATAAACCTAGACTAGTAACATGGTGGAAGGGATTTGTGTATCTAGAGTTTTCCTGCCTGGCCCACAATCAGGACAAATCTCTCTCACCCACCAGTCCCACAGCTGCTCAGACCCGACCAAGTAAACACAGAGACTTATATTGGTTACAAACTGTATGGCCATGGCAAGCTTCTTGCTAACTGTTCTTAAGCTTAAATTAATCCATTTTTATAAGTCTATACCTTGCCACGTGGCTCGTGGCTTACCAGCATCTTCACATGCTGTTTCTCATCATGGCGGCTGGCAGTGTCTCTCTCTCAGCCTTCCACTTCCCAGCTTTATTCTCCTCCTTGTCCCGCCTACACTTCCTGCCTAGCCACTGGCCAATCAGTGTTTTATTTATTGACTAATTAGCAACACATTTGCCATACAGAACATCCCACAGCAGATTTGCACTTTAAGTAAAGAAATAAAATGGAAATTCTCAAAGTTAAGTTTTGAAAGCATAAAAAATTATTTTATTGTGCAGTTAATTTCAAATATGAAGCCCCAAATTTCATAGGAATAATATTTACATCTGTGATCTACTAAAATGAATAAAATGATATTGGGATCTAAGATGTCTGCTCTTTGTTTTAATACTGGGAAAATCAATACATGGGCAGGTACACATACAGTTGTCTGCACTAGGTTTAATACCCAAGAAAGCCTTTAAAGTTCTGCAAGTCCTTTTCCCTTGATAAATAAAAATATGAAACAGAAAAATAATATAATACATACAAATTTTATGAATGTATTTTATCAGGGAATTAAAGGGGGTAAGTCTGAAATACTAGTGGACAAACATATACAATTTAGGTTAGTAGTGGCATCACTGAGATTTTGAAAAGAGTTACAATGCAAGAATCTTGAAATAAAGAGTTTGTACTCACCTTTATATTGGAAGTAACTTTTTCATTCAGTAAGATACCTATCTATGAAACTTCACTAGTAAATACACACTGTCTTACCAGTTAAGATAGACCCAATGACTGGATGCAGAAATAACATTGGCTTAAGAAGGAAGCTTTGGAGATGTTAAGCATTTAATATCATACATTGCTGCAGGCAGACATATCACCCTGTTCAAAATAATAAATCCTGTAATCATTGAATGTATAATAAATATCAGACTCAGAATTACTCTATATCATATATATATATGTATGTATGTATGTATGTATTTGTATATATGCATATATATATACATGTTTGTGTGTGTTTCATTTAATCTTCATAATAATTACACAAACTAGAAAATATTACTGATAACACTGTGGCATATAGCAGTTCCTATACTTGCTCTTGATGAGAAAACTTTTAAAATCACACAGCTACAGTTTCAAAGCCCATATCCCTGAGCCCTTAGCATTCTGTCTGTCACTTATTTCGTGCATGAAAATGAAGCTGTTTACCATGCAAGAAATTTCGCAATAAAAATGTATCAAAATCATGTCCAAGTAACTCATATATCACCTAATATAAAATGAAGAATATAGTGGACAACAAATAAGTAATTAAAAAAAACAGTTTGACAAATCTTATGAAGAATATAGTGGACAACAAATAAGTAATTAAAAAAAACAGTTTGACAAATCTTATTGGACTTCTATGACTCTTTATGTTTACATTTGGTCGATGTTAATTTTTACCACAAATGTTCTGTGAGAAAGTCTCAGAAATTATTTAGAGAAACAAATGGTAACAGTGGGGAAGTTTGTGCCATCTGGTTCATACATTAAAGCAAGCACTGTCTCCTTAGTTTAGTTTATGAGGGATAATTTATTGAAGTTTACTGAGCCCATTAGTAACCCACAGTTTCATGTATCACATATGTTCAAGTTATTCAAAAGTCAAACTCAAAATCTACATAATAGATTTGGGACTACATATATTAAATGGATAACTAGTAGATCTCTTCAAAATAAATATAGCAAGAGAATTAATTCTATAAATGATTTAAATACCAGCCTATGTCTTGGGAGAGTTATTTTCTATATGGTTGTCATGGACGCATTATAATGAATTATCCAAGAATGGGTGTCATGGACTGGAGAGATGTCTCAGCAGTTAATATCACTGGCCGCTCTTCCAGATGACCCAGGTTCAATTCCTAGCACCTACATAGTGGCTCACAACCATCTGTAATTCCACTGACAGATGATCTGACATCCTCTGTTCTCTTCTTGCTTCTGTGGATACCAGTGATCCGTGCAGTGCACAGACATACTTGCAGGTAAAATTCAAAAACATATAAAACAAAAATAAAGAAAAAATAATGTTATATGATCATGGAAAGATGTCAAAGATGAGAGTTTTATGAGTGACTCTAGACAGAGTACTTTCTATAAGCCTTACTGATAGAAGTTGTTGGATAAAAGCCATTTCCTTTTCTTCATAAGAGTTGTAATTACTTGCTTACCAATTCAGTCTTTGATGTTCTTTAAGAAATAACTTCAGATTCCAAAATTAACATGACCTATGCATAACTATTTTGATAACAGAAGAATATTCCAGTAAGTTCAAAGCATTCCCCATGACCACCACCACTCCCAAAAGGCTAATATTTTGATGTATTTATTTCTTTTCTTTCAAAATTACCTTGTTTTTTCCTTGAGTCAGTGATTGCAACACTGAAGCTACCCATGAGATTGCCTTTGTCTAACATTTAAGAGCTAGTTAGGTATTAGTGGAATTCAGTGTCATTGGGAATATAACTCTCTCTCCCAATTGGCAGTTTTTAAAACCAGGAACCATAACTGTGGAATTCTGAATATTGAAAAAAAAATCAGATGTGAGTCATATCTCTGGCCTCCAACTATCCAAAAGATCATAAGATTATGATTTAGTTCAAAATGTTTTAGTAAAGAACAAAGACATACTATTGCCTCTCCTTAATAATTAACCCACATGGTCCTCTCATTTGTGCAGAAAACCACCCTTCAAGGGAAACTGGTTGCTAGTTATAGAGACTTCAGGAACTACATAAAATCTAAATTGACATGATGGTTCCTTTGGCAGTTGTTCATTCTTGCCCTTCAACAGTATTATTTTGTATGCTATGGTAAACACCCTAACTTCTACACTGTGTTTCTCTTCTAAATTCTTTAGCCATAGACCACAAGGATCAGAGAAACTGTAAGCATCTAAGAACATGATCCCACTGGCAATAAGGAGAAAATAATTTGATCAATGGTAAGAGGAAAGTTGTCTACCATGTTTATTTAAAGCCATGCTCCAAATGTTCTCAAATGTGGTTCCGAGAACAATAGCATCCCCATATTGGAGGGATTTGGTAGAAATGTAAAACATTTCAACATTTCCCTGGTCTACTCATTCAGAAATACTCAGTATAGGTCCCAGCAATCTATGCTTTAACAAGCTCTCCAGGGGATACACTCAGCTTTACAAACTACTATTCTGAAAAATGCAGCATCTCACAATTTTGTTATTTTTACAGAGAATGTTAATAATGTCTTGAGTTTATATGTATTAGCTATGATGCAAATATTCTTCTGTTCTCATATTAATCAAAGAACTCTCTCTTCCCCCAGCTTTAGAAGGGAGACAATAACATTATCTGCCTAACAGTTATGTTAATAGAATTAAAAGAGGTAATTAACTGAGAGGCAAAGTACCTATTCCATAATCTGCAATGTAAACTTTTCTTTAAAATTCTACATATTAGGCTGTTACCTTTATTTCCCTCTTTGTGTAGTAAAAATGAGGAAAATACATTCTTAATCTTCTATAACTTTAGCAGGATTGTGGGGTTTGCCATTTCTTCTTTGTATGCTGTAGTTTGCTTCCTTTCCTCTAGTCTTGACATCATGTTATGATTTTCTATTTTAATACATCAGTTGAATAAGTTATCAGTGTTACCCTCCATGTATTTTTTGTCTATATCTTTCATATACCAGGTGACTATTAAATGCTGAAGTACCTCTAGTGTAAATACCAGTACTTCAGTTACTATTGTAAGGTCCTTTAGGTCAAGGACTCACCTTCTTAGATACACTATTCACAACAAGGCACCAAATACATCGTAGGTTTATCTTAAATGTGAATGGAACAATTAGGATAATTCAGTGGTTCTCAACCTGTGGGTCTGTTGGTCGCGATTCCTTTGGAGTCAAAAGACCCTTTCACAGGGGTTGCCTAAAACCATCAGAAAACACATGTATTTACATTACATCTCAGAACTGATAAGATAAAAAGGTAGATTATTGAATCTACTTTTATAAAGGTACTACTTGTTTTAAATATTTTACAATGGATTGGATTTTTCTATATTGTATACAAATTTTGAATTAGACTTGCCAAAGTAAGATAAATAAAGGAGTTTTTTGTCTGAATCTGTCAAATGTTAATGGACTAGACATTGCTAATGTAGTTCTTGACTGTTTATATTCTATATACTTATTGGATGTAGTTATAAGCTTCTTTTATTATCTTAGGCAAAAAAGGGAAAATGTGGTGATCATATTGTATCCCCCAATATATTGTGCACCCAAATAAACTTATCTGGGGTCAGAGAACAGAACAGCCACTAGACAGACATAGAGGCCAGAAAATGGTGACACACATACCTTTAATCCTATCACTTAGTAGGCAGACATCTATCCAGAACTCTGTGAGTTCAAGGCCACACTGGAAACCACCAGGCATGGTGACACACACCTTCAAACTCAGGAAGTGGTGACAGGAAGCAGAAAGGTATATAAGGCATGAGGACCAGGAACTAAGTTTTGTAAAGCTTTTATGCTTTTAGCAGCAGTTCAGCTGAGATCCACTTGGATGAGGACACAGAGGCTTCCAGTTTGAGGAAACAGGATCTGCTGAGAAGTTGGTGAGGTGAGGTTAGCTGTGGCTTGTTCTGTTTCCCTTATCTTTCAGCATTCACCCCAATACCTTTCTCCCCCGGGTTTCTATTAATAAGACCGTTTAGCAATTTATCTACACAGAACAGTATCAAAATTGTAGTTATGAAGTAGCAATGAAAATAATTTTATGGTCACAGTATTAGGAAGGTTGAGAACCACTGGGCTATTGGAATATAAATCTGAGTTACCTCATATACTTTCCTGTTTTGTGAAGCCATTGGGGTGAGAGAGAGTAAAACTGGAACATTACATTTGCAACGACCACCAAGCTATACATCTAGTTTTCAAGCATATTTTATCATTTGGCAGGATCCTTAAAGCTATCTTCTTATAAGGCTCAATAATTTGCATAAAGGCATTTGTAGCCTATTTATACCATGATAGCATACCTTTGATAAGATATATCTCCTTAAGTCTTGTGAAGTAAATTGTTACAACACAGTGAAAAGCTCCTGTAAAATGGGCAATAAAGGAGAACATATTAATATACTAGAAAAGTGTTACAATACTGGCAACTTTCCATTCACAGTCTATGCATCTAGTTTCTGAATTATCAGTACTCCTTCCATATTTTCTTAATATTCAGTATAATTTGTTATTACATTGTTTTGCAAGCCAGTAAACATGCTTTACCTGTATGCTTGCTTAAGTCATTTAATTCATGACATGCCACTTTTGTAGTTTTCAGAATTTCAGTATAGGGATAACAAGTGCATATATCATACTACATATTAAGCATTTGTCAAATTAAAATGTATTAGTACTGAGGAATTCTCGTGTATATTCAATGGGAGAGGGTTTAATTCTAAATCAGTTCTCTTATGGGTGAGTTGTTTTGGTAAATGATTTGAAAGGAGAACAAGTTAAAACCAAGGATTTAAATGAGGATTATATATGGATTTCAATTATCCTTATCATTTGGCTCTTCCATAATCCCTTCCTGTTATTTTCAGTTAATTGGGCTTTTCTGTGTCATGAAATTTTCCCCAGAATTAGGTGGTTTGATGAATAAATGTCAACTCTTTGTTAGGAATGTTTTAAAATGAAGTGACAATTTTCATGTATAAATAGAAGCATTTCTCATTCAAAATAATAGTATATACAATTATACAAAAGTCAGAATGCATATTTATCCATGATTTTCATTATATATTTACTTTTCTCTTTGTTATAGCAGAGGACATAAAATAATTTTCTTGTATGAACCAAGAAAATATATATTTAGATCTGCCTTTCTTCTGAATTAACTGAGACATTGCGACCATTTTAAGCTCACCATATTTAGATGTTCAAAATAAGTCTCTGTGTTCTTTTTTTTCATACCTCACAACTATTGCATTAGATTGTAATGGCTCATGGCTCACAATTTTATATGTACACTCTATTCTCATATGTACTTACCACTCAAAGTAAATTCAGCATCAGAGCTATAGATTATGGCTTTCAACTATGTACTTACAGAAAATCTAATGAAAAGAATAAATTATAGAGGAAGAATTACAGACTATCAGTATGATTATCAAGTCCAGAGTCCTGAACCTCTTTAGTATGTGTCAAAACTATTTCAAGTGATTACAGCATCACTGAGGAAGACAGGAAAAAGAAAAATTAATATGGATTAGCAAGGACTTTCTTTTAGTTATTGTTCATGTAATAATATGGTTATGCAATGAATGATGTAAGTGGTTAGGCTGTTGTGAAACACGGAAATATATATTGTTACACCATTGTCCTGAATAATATGGAATGGTGTGTTCTAAATTGTGGGATATTGGTAGGGAAGTAGCTATACTAGTTACAAAGATATTTCCAGGAACTCTCTTCATAGAGTTCCTATCCCTTAGGTACCTGGAAATTACAAATGATAAGTTGTGTCTATATTATTCCATAGACAATACTAGGTTCTATTGCTCTAAATGTTGGCTTCCCATAGGTCTGGCACAGAACTCAACATCCTTGCACTGCTAATGTTACTGGATAGATTTTCTACTTCAGTGCTCATATATATAGTTAAGCAACAACATCATAAGCACAACAGCCTAAAAACTGCTATATCTACAGATATGTTTTCTTTAATGAAACAAGAATTTTAAAATGTAACCTATGTTTAAACATGGAGACATTTCACACAAATGCATCGGTTCCACAACTATTTGAAAATTCATGAAATCCTGCAAAACTAAACTCACGTGTCTTCATGGAGGACAGTGACTTTGAACATTTCTGAGATTTAGTGTCTTGATAAGAGAATGGTGAATGATAATACCTAAGTCACTTAATTTTGGGGCTGAAGTGAGAAACTATACACAGAGAAACCTAGAAAATATTAAGTAGGAAAGAATATGAAAGTGAGGAATTGTCTCCATTCACTTAAAATAATGTCCATGGATGGGAGTTTACTAATTAAAAGTGTGTGCTTCTTTTGCAAAGGACACAATTTAATTTACTAGTACCATATCAGGCAGTAGGGCAAATATTATACTCATGTACGTATAGCCACATGCAGACAAACACACAAATATTTAAATTTTTAAAAATTAACTACTTTTTAATTGCTGGGGTTATGGTGTAGTATCAATGTTCACCAAGGGTCTGCAACAATGAAAAATTTGGTCCCATAGTGGCAATTTGGAAGATAGAAAAATCTTCGGGAGGTAGAACCTAGTGGAAAGTCCATATGTCACCCGGGTATAGGGTATAAGGTATTTCTCATAAAATTCCTTTGGTTCTTGTTTTTTTTATTCATTTTTTATTAAGAAATTTTCTACTCCCTCTACATACCACCCACAGATCCCACTTCCTCCCTCCTCCTACCCTCCAGGCCTACCTCCCAAGCCACCCCACATCCCCCAAATCAAGGTCTCCCATGGGGAGTCAGCAGAGCCTGGCACACTGAGCCTAGGCAGGTCCAAGCCCCTCCCCACTGCACTGAGGCTGTGCAAGGCATCACACCACAGGCACCGGGCTCCCAAAAGCCTGCCCATGCACCAGGGATGGATCCCGATCCCCCTGTATGGGTGCCCCCTAAACAGTTCGAGCCAAACAACCGTCTTCCATATCCAGAGGGCCTAGTCCGGTCGCATGGGGGCTCCACAGCCACCAGTTCACAGTTCATGGGCTTCCACTAGTGTGGCCTGTCATCTCTGCATGTCTTCCCATCATGATCTCAATGTCCCCCTCCTGCAGAATCCCTCCTCTCTCTCATTGATTGGATTCCTAGAGCTCAGCCTGGCTCCTAGCTATGAATCTCTGCATCTGCCTCCATCAGTAACTGGACAAAGGCTCTATGATGACAGCTAGGTTATTCACTAGACTGGTCACCAGAGTAGACCAGTCCAGGCACTCTCTAGACCACTGCCAGCACTCCAAGGTGGGGTCATCTTTGTGGATTCCTGGGAGCTTCCTGAGCACCCTGCCTCTTCATATTCCCATGATGTTCTCATCTATCATGGTATCTCCCTCCCTCTCCTCCCACTCTGTCCCTGTTCCAGCTCAACCCTCCCATTTACCTATGTTCTCATCCCCCACTCCTTGCCCTCCACCCTCCCCCCACTCCCAATCCACTCATGTAGATCTGATCCACTTCTCCTTCACTGGGCCATCCACGTGTCCCTCCTAGAGTCTTTCCCTGTTAGCTAGCCTCTCTGGAGCTGTGGGTTGCAGTCTGGCCATCCCTTCCCTCACATCTAGTATACACTTATGAGTGAGTACATACTATGTTTGTCCTTCTGAGTCTGGGTTACCTCACTCAGGATGATTTTTTCTAGTTCCATCCATTTGCCTGCAAATTTCATGATTTCATTGTGTTTTACTGCTGAGTAGTACTCCATTGTGTATATGTGCCACATTTTCTTTATCCATTCTTCAGTTGAGGGGCATCTAGGTTGTTTCCAGGTTCTGGCTATTACAAATAGTGCTGCTATGAACAAAGTTGAGCATGTGTCCTTGTGGTAAGATTGAGCATTCCTTGGGTATATGCCCAAGAGTGGTATAGCTGGGTCTTGAAAAAGACTAATTCTCAATTTTCTGAGAAACTATCTTTTGACTCTTCTTGTGAGATTTCCATGGCAGCACTCCCTAGAGCAGTGGTCCTGAACCTATGGGTCACGACCCCTTTGGCAAACCTTTATCTCCAAAAAAAATGTACATTTACAATTCATAACAGCGGCAAAATTACAGTAATAAAGTAGCAACAAAAATAAATTTATGGTTGGGTGTCACTACAACATGAGGAAGTGTATTAAAGGGTCACAGCATTAGAAAGGTTGAGAACCACTGCCCTATAGTGTTATAAACCAAGAAAGCCCAACCCTAGCCATTCTCTTTGTCTCTGCCCTCATTAGACATATAACTGCTTATTCCTACTGTGAAGTTACACCATCTTCTAAGCTTCTTAGTGACTAAATCAATGGTGCTTCTAATCTTGAACTTTTAACCTTAAAAATTGTGAGCAAAGTGCTCCTCCTTAAAGAATTTGTGTCCTTTGCAGCAAACAATTAGATACTCCCAAGTTACTATGATTAAAATGCCTGACAGACACAAATTATGGGATGAGAGGTTTATTTTGACCCACAGCTTCAGATGGTGTTCATTTCATGGTGATGGAGTTGTGGAGACTTTTCATATGATAGCACGCAAGGTAGCTAGAAAGCACTGACCAGAGGCTTGGCTGTAAAGTCCAAAAGCCCATTAACAGGAATTGTACATCCACTCAGTTCCCAAAGGCTTTCTAGCCTCTTAAAGTAGCAAAACCAGCTGGAGGATGAACATTAAAAACATAAGCCTTTGATGAATATTCCAAATGAAAGGTACATTGTATATGAATGAATTTTCAAAGAAAAAAATACAAATTGTATTTTAAAAAATAACAATAATAGGCTGGGCAGTAGTGGTGCACGCCTTTAATCCCAGCACTCGGGAGGTAGAGCCAGGCGGATCTCTGTGAGTTTGAGGCCAGCCTGGGCTACCAAGTGAGTTCCAGGAGAGGCACAAAGCTACACAGAGAAACCCTGTCTCAAAAAAACAAAAAAAAAACAAAAACAAAAACAATAATAAGGTTGGTCATGGTGGCACATGCTTTTAATCCCAGCACTTTGGAAGCAGAGGAAGGCTGGTTGCTATGAGTACAAAGTCAATCTGGTCTACATAGCGAGTTCTAGACCAGCCAATGGTTCATAGTGAGACCCTGTCTCAAAGAAAATGATAATAACTTCTAAAGCTGAAAAAGGGCATCATTAACAAATAATGCTGGTTAAATCAGATGGCTAATAGATTCATACTTATCCCCCTACACAAAATTCTATTCCAAATAGATCAAAGACATCATTATAAGGCCAGATACACTGAATCTGATAGAAGAGAGAGTGAGGAATAGTCTTGAACTCATTGGCACAGGAAAATATTTTCTGAACATAACAATTAATAAAGGGGACCTCATGAAACTGAAAGTCTTTCATATGATGGCATAGGACACCATCATTCAGACGAAGTGGCAGCCTACAGAATAGAAAAATATTTTTACCAACTATATATCTAATAAAGGCTTTTATGAAAAATAAATAAAGAACTCAAAAAACTGGATGCCACAGAAACAAATAACCCAATTAAATATGGGGTACAGATCTAAACAGAATTCTCAAAATAGGAAACTTAAATTGCTGAGAATCACTTAAAGAAATGTCCAACAATGTTAGTCACTAGGGAAATGCAATTCAAAACTACTTTGATATTTCATTTTACATTGCTCAGAAAAATGACAGCCCATGCTGGCAAGGATGTGCAGTAAGAACACTCATCCATTGCTGGTGGGAGTGCAAACCTATGCAGCCACTATGGACATCAGTGTGGCAGTTCTGCAGGAAGATGAGAATAGATCTACCTCAAGATACAACTATACCACTCTTCAAAATATGCCCAAAGGATGTATTACCCTACCACAGAGCTACCTACTCAACTATGTTCACTGGGCTCTGTTCACAATATCTAGAAATTGAAAATGGCCTAGATGTCTATTGATGGGTGAATTGATAAAGAGAATGTGGTAAATTTACACTAAGGGATATTATTCAGCCTTTAAAAACATGAAATCATGAATTCAAGGTAAATGGATGGAGGTAGAGAAAAATAATCATCCTGAGTGAGGTAACCCAGTTCCAGAAACAAATATATAGTATGTATACCCTCATACATGGATATTATCTGTTAAGTCAATGATAACCAACCCCAAGTCTATAGAACCACAGTTGTTAGGTATAGAGCAAGGTAGTGGATGTAGGGATGGATATTCCTAGCCTGAGAAAATAGAATAGATAGCTATAAATGGATGAGGAGGGGGCTTGTGCTGATTGGTAGGATCAAACAAGGACAGGGAGAGAAGAATGGGGCAAGGAAGGGAATCTAGGAGGGAGAGCTAAAACTAAGGGCCATTTGATAAGTCATATAGAAACCTAACACAGTATAAGCTTCCATATATATGGAGACAATCTAAAAGAAAACACCAAATAATGGGGGAGGCAGAGCCCCAATGGGACATATCTCATCACCAATCTCAGAGCTTTCAGTACCAAGAAATGGTTGCATCTAAATGCGTTGTGGTGAGGTAAGGTTAGCTGGTGGAAATACAAATAAACTGGTTAGTCTAACTATAATTCTTGCTTGATAACTGTTTTGTTATATATAATTTTACTATGTTAAAGTTAAAACTTTCCTTTTTAATTAAGTAGAAAAGGGGAAATGCTGTGGGATAATGCTTTTGTACACCGGTTTAATAAAACTCTCATTTGCCAGTAGCCAGGCAGGAAGTATAGGTGGAATAAGCAGACAAGGATAATTCTGGGGAGAGGAAGGCTGAGTCAAGAGATGCCAGCCTGCTAGCCTGGGAGCATCATGTAATGGCACACAGGTAAAGCCATGGAACACATGGAAATATATAGATTAACAAAAATGGGCTGAGTTTAAGTGTAAGAGCTAGTCAGTGGTAGGCCTGAGCTAATGGCTGAGCAGTTTACTTGGGTCTGAGCAGCTGTGGACTGGATGGGACACAGGAAAACTTCCAGCTACAGAGTTGTCTTCCAAAGGGACCTCCTGGGAACTCCCAAACAACCTAGTGTATTTTCAAGCCTATTTGATACTCTCCACAAACTGATTGTAAGGCCATATTGCTTAAGACAACAAGTACACAACTCATTGAACATGGAGGAGTTGAGTTGGTGCCTACCTAGAGCCTTCACCCCTGAGGATGGGGCTCATGGTGCTAGCAGCTACTTTGCATACTACCAAAGAAGAAAAATAAACACCAACCCAGCTACAAACCCTTAAATCTACAATGGTGACCTGCCTGCAAGGTGAACTAGTACAATAGTGGCACAAACCTGTGGGGGTAACCAAACAATATTTGATTGGATTTAAGACTCACTGCATGAGATGGAAGCCATCCCTGACACTGCTAAAGTTGCCAAGAACCTGAGAGTAGATAGGCCAGGAAACCACGGGAAAACCAAATACTAGAGTGACTCTCAATGACATTCTACTATACTCATAAATCAATGCTTTACTAAGCCAAGACCCACAGCCAGACAATGTGCAGAGAGCAAGAGACTTTTAAACAGTCAGTCCTAAGTGGAATGTCTCCATCATATCCCTCCCCTCAGACCTCAGTGAACCTTGCAGAAGAGGAACTGGAAAGATTTTAAGAGACAGAGGGGATGGAGAACACCAAGGAAAAAAGCCTAGGACAGCTGCACAAATGGATTCACAGAGACTGTGGCAGAATGCATGAGGCCTGCATGGGTCTGCACCTGATGAAGTCCCAGGGCTGAGAGGGAAAGTGGACACAGGACCCCATCCCTAAACCAGAAGCAAGCTCCAAATTGATAACCACTCACAAATGAAAAAAACACCACTCCAACTGAGTATCTCTGGGGATACAAACCACTCTTAAGGGTTGGCCCCAATGCCCAGCAGTAGATAGCCATCAATCAACAAACTCAACAGTATCTTTGGAGGTCTTTGACTTAAAACATTTAATTAGGGCCTTTTAAATTTTTTATTTATTTTTATTTATTTTTTATTTTGTTTTATTTTTTACCTTACAGTTCCTTTGCATACATATTATGGTTCCATTTTTATACTTTCATGGGATTCCTGTGTATGCCAAAGTGTGTGCTTCTGCATCTATATGTATGTGTTTCTTGTGCTTTATCTTCATCTTTTTCTTCTTTTTGTTTTGTCCCATTCCATTGTGTTTGTTTGTTTTTTATTTTATTCTATTATTATTCTTTAGATACCTGTTTGTTTTCTAATAAAATATAGAAAAGATATAGATTAGGATGGTAGGGGATGTGGGGAGGATATCTTAGGAGTTGGGGGATGGGAAACCATAATAAGAATATATTGCATGAAATATAATCTATCTTCAAAAAATAAAAATCAAAAAACAAAAGATAAAAAGCCAACTAGTATACTAAGTAAGGCAAATAATAATATCTATGTTAGAAAGTTCTCATTTAAGTAATAGCCCACCCATTTAAGCACTTTGTTCTCATGTATTTCAAACTGACAATTTTCAGTCTCTAAGTTTCAAGCTCTCAAAAGATCCCAAAATACTGCAACAGTGCATTAAAAACAAAGTGGGTCTAATTGTGCTTTCTAAAATGATTTGAAATCCAGATGTATTCAAAGCAAAAAGAGGCTGTAAGGCTAATTCTGTTCTTTCCTATCCTCATTTCTGATCTTTCCTGATGTCTTTGTGCTGCTGGAAGAAAGCCAACGTCTACTAATTGCATTACTTGGATTTTTTGCTGCCTGACTTCTAGTTAAGTTCTTGATTCAAGTTAGGTGATAACAACAGGAGATTTGTGAGCTGGAAGAGAAAGGGAGTAAGAGAGATTCATGAAAAGAGGTCCCTATATGGAGCCTCAGCTACATTCCCTCTGTCTCATTATGGTTCTTATGTTTCTCACTGTTTCTAAAATCCAGTGCCTATACTCTCCCTAATTCACCCACTTTAATGCCTAACTGAGGATCCCTTAGCTCAGACTATGCCATTCTAAATAGTCTATCGAAACACTGTGTTACATTCCATCTCCTGGTAACCAACTGATGCAGAAGCCACTATAGTCTTCTCATTATTTCAAAACTTTTATATTGCTATGCTTTTAAACTATAGTGTGTAAAACAATAAACATTCTAAATAGTAGACAAAGTCAATTTGATGAAGTATACAATATTTATCATTTATAGATGCTATCATTTGCAAAGATAAACTTGCACAAGTATCTGATATTTTAATATCCTCTATTCTGCCATGAAAGAAAAGCTTAATTGAGGACAGCCTTGAACAACACCCTTCCATCAGATATTGACACTTCTGAAACAAAGCCATGGACTCACTTGGGGATGGACAGTGAACATTACAGTATGTTAAGCATTGGGAATACTTATTACTTAGTAAAATCTTGTTTTAGCTTTTCAATAAGTGTGTCTAAGGAGTAAGGATATCATTTTTTTTATTTTACTGAGCCCAATCTATTAGGCTAATCAGGTAAGAGTAATTTCAGGTTTTGAGGAAATATGAACGGCAGTGACAACTAAACAATAGGATGGTAAACATTTAAGAAAACCTTAGTTCTCGTGAGCCTATCCTATATCAAGATCAGGAGTACTTAACATTTTATTTTGAATCAAAATACTAGTCAATAATTATCGATATCAGTGTTAATAATGATGACTGTAAATTCTACAAGAATTTTAATATGACAATTGACTTATTAATGAATAAAGATATGTTACAGCCAGTTTTAATTTATATAAAAGTGTTATGTTTCCATCATTTAGTAACAGCTAATGAATGCATGCAGTAAAATTTATTGAGAAATGGGTTTGAATAAATGGCTGCTAGATTACAGTGACATAAGAGCAAGAAGCACTAGTGTGTTATTTGACAGTATAGGGATCGTTGATGATAATAATATGCTGTGCATCAAAAAGTCTGAAAGAAGGGTTCTGAGAGTAATTTAGAAATGATAAATAAACTGAACTTGTTGTAAACATTGTACAATATATTCATATGAACTATATCGCATGTTATGAATTATTCATCTCCATTTCTTATACTGCTGAATAGAATGAATTTGCCTTTCATGGCTAAATGGATTCAATACAATTCAAAATTACCACAGTATATGCTTATTAATTAAAATTTTCATTTATTTTACATCCCTACTGATATTTCCCCTCCTTCCTCTCCTCCCATTCTCCCCTCAGCTCCCCTCCAGCATCCACTTTTCCTCCATCTCCATTCAGAAAAGGGCAGGCCTCACATGGTCATTGACAAAACATGGCACATCAAATTGAGGCAGGACCAAGCTCTTCCTCCTGCATCAAGATTGGGCAGGGCAACCCAGCATGGGGAACAGGTTCCCAAAAGCCAGGAACAGGTCCTGATCCCACTGCTAGGAGCCCCACAAAGATTCTAAGCTACACAACTGGCATACACATGCAGAGGGCCTAGGTCAGTTCCATGCAGGCTCCCTAGCTGTTCAGTCTATGAGCTCCCATGAGCTCAGGTCAGCTGTCTCTGTGGTTCCTCTGTCATGACCTTCACCCTACTGGCTTGCACAATCCCTCTTCGCTTTGTTCAGGAGGATTCCCCGAGCTCGGTCTAGTGCTTGGCTGTGAATCTCTGCAGCTACTTCTATCAGTTACTGGATGAAGGCTCTCTGAATGACAATGAGGATAGTCACCAATCTGATTACAAGAGAAGGCTAGTTCAGGCAACGCTCTCCACTATTACTAAGAGTCTTAGCTGGGGTCATCTTGTGGATTCCTGGGAGTTTCCCTGGCACCAGATTGCTCCCTAACCCCAAAATGCTGCCCCACCTCATCAAACCATCTCTTTCATTATTCTCCCAGTCCATCCCACCCCCAAACCCGCCCTACCCAATCCCTCATGTTCCCATCCCCCTATCCATCTCTTCTCCCCACCCTCTGCCTCCTGCCCTAAGTTTACCCAGGGATCTCTTCTATTTCCCCTTTCCTGCATCTCTCTTTGAGCACTCCTTGTTCCCTAGCCTCTCTGGGGCTGTGGACTGTAGCATGCTTATCCATTACTTTACACCTAATATCCACTTATGAGTGAGTACATATCATATTTGTCTTTCTGTGTCTGGGTTACCTCCCTCAAGACGACTTTTCTAGTCCATCCATTTGCCTGCAAATTTCATGATGTCCTTGAATATTTTTATTATTTTTTGTAAAGTGTCTTACCCTGTAGCCCTGGCTGGCCTAGAACCCAATATATAGACTAGGCTATTCTTGAACTCACGGAGATCTGTGTGACTTTGCCCCTTAAATTCTGGGATTAAAGATCTACACCATCATGCTTGTATCTGATATTGTTATTTTTACTTAATTTCCCATATCTTAAATCTTTAACTTCAGGTGTTTGTTGTTGTTGTTTTCCATTCAGCAATAGGTAGGATTGCTTTGAGTAACAGTTGTATTTCTTATTGTTTAGTCAATAATATAATCTGCCTTGGGTTGTGTGTTACGGTGATAAGTTCATTCATCTCTGTCAACGATGATGCATTAAAATCAGCTTGAGACTGGGTAAAGAGTGAACTGCTTTAAAATATAATGCCAAGTAGGATTCACTTATTTGTGGTCTTTGAGATGAAAGGAATTTGAAGTTGAAACTCTTATCTTGCGTTCATGTAGAAACTCTTCTAACCTATAGCCACATAGTGCTGTGCTTCCTACCACATGTAAGTAATTGAAGAGTAAGTCAAAATGAGCTCATCTTTATTAAAATTAGATTTCCAATCATGACACTTTAGAAAAAGTATAACACTAGGTACCATCATTCCTCTATCTCATTGTCTATTTCTAAGACTAGTGTTTTGGGACTTGTACTTCCTAATTATCCCTAAAATATTCCATTGCTCATGTTTTTGACTGTATATAAGATCTACTACTGAACATGATTGGTGGAGTATGGGGTTAAACATAGTGGTAGTCCTCAGGAATACAGGAACTACCAACTGTCCAAGGTATCACAACTGGGGATTTATTTGACCTCATAGTCATTGGAGAGGAATCATTTCTCAACTATCATATCTTCAAATTCATCTCTACTAAACTTTGTGGAGCCCTAATATTATGAGATGTGGATCTTCTGGGGCCTATACATAGGGCCTTAAGGATATGCTCCTTATTCTATAGCTTAGTATAGATATAATAATCTGTGTGCCCTATAGTTTGCAAAAGGCATCCAACATACCTGTTTGAAGCCTATTAGCACCAGCACAAGATATAATTTTTATGTAGATTGCATGACAAAGGTGGGGCCTTGATAGAATACCAAAGCCATCTTTATTACAACTACTTACCATATACTTGGCAAAAATATGAGTAGCATCCAGGACTTTGGAGGAGAATAGCCCAAACTCATTTGATACCGTGTGGCTACAAAGTGGGCATTCATCCACTTTGGTCTTCCATCCAAAGTCAAATATGTGTCTGTGGCATCAGGGATATCTTAGCAGAAGCAATAAGTTGTTATAGTTTGTCCTTATATTAACAATAATAGTATTTAGGGCTGTGACTAATGATGATACCAGGATCTTCAGTGGTGCACCCAGAGGGGGGAAAACATTGCTTTTTATCCCCATGTCACTTCCTTAGGAAGGAAATACATCTGCATTCATTTGAACACACTAATAATACATTCAGAATTAATAATGTGTCAGTGTCCCATTCAGAAAAAATAAATAGAAGCAGCCACCCTGGGAGTAATTTAACCAAGAGCAAGACCAGATTTTAATTTTATATTTCTTACTCCCTGTATCTTTTGTCATTTTCTGTTTGTTGTATGGGTCTGAATCTGTGCCTGCCTGAATGCTGTCTTTTGAAACTTTCTGTCCACCCATAAACATACATGCTATATTCTGAGTCAGGGACTTGAAGGAACATATCTTTTAAAATTAAAGCTGTGCATTTGCTTATGTTGTAAAAGCTGATTACATGTTAAATTCAAGGCAAGTAAGGTTGGATGTTACATTGTTCTCTTAAAGACAGATTAAACAAACAAGCTGAGTACACAGTAGGATAGCAGTCTTGTCTTAAGGGACTTCAAATTGTATTATTAATTCAGTTTTGAGGCCCACAAAAAATTTCCCGTCTCTTTGAACGCTTCACCACACACCCCCATCTCTTATCTAGGAGGGCATTTTATCCACCTCCTAATAAATACTTTCCATGTATCCAGACTTTTCTCATTCACAACTATTTTGCACACTGAAATTTCATTGGTTTTTCTAAAGGAGAAACTAAGTCATGCTACCTCCTGTCATGCCTTTGCATTAATAGTCTGTGTTCTATTCACATTAAACTATTTACATCCCATCACATACTCATTTCCACTTTTATAACACAGTTTTGATCACAGTAGTCCCTGATTGGTATACCATTGAGAACTCAATTTTACCTTTCAGACACAATCCCATTATTTAGATCTTGTCCAAGATTGAATTCCTCCAAGAAACCTCCTCTGATTCCCAAAGACCAGTAAGCTACACCACCTTAATTTTACCATAACACTTTGTAATTCTTTTAGCGTATCACCAATATCACTGCATTTTAGCTGCTTATTGTTATAGTTTATTTTCACCAGACTGAAAATCCTATAAAAAGCTTTATTTTATTAATTATTATCTCTCCATGGCAGAGAAAATGATTTCAAATAATTATCTTATCATAAAAGGATGGCCTCTTAATCTAAATTCAAAATTTTTACTTCAGAGACTCAAAAACTAAATGGGCAACCTGAAATATGTATACTTTCAACTTTGCCAAAGGACTAATGCTTGGATTGTGCTACAGACCCAGCAACTCCACATATTAAAGTGGTATTAAATTTATACATAGTTACATATTAAATTCATTGTATAACAGATATTATATAAAATAGCATTAAAGTTATATGAAAAGAATTCTTATTTTATTCTTGTATTGCCTATATAAAGCATTCACAGAAGATTAAAAATAGTAGGGGGTCTTCTCTTTATAACTAATGTAAGGCAAATTAAAAACATCCTGTTGAGACAGAGGTTGTTCTCCAGAAGATATGAAAAAGAAAAAAAAAATCATGTTCCTGTTAATATAACAGTGTTGAGAGAGTTATAAAATAGATGACCATGTGCTTCTGTGATGATCTGAATGAGAATGGCCTCCTTAGACTCATGTTTGAATGCTAGGTCCCCAGTTGGTTGAACTGTTTAGGAAGATTAAGGAGATGAGGCATTGTTGGAAGAAATATGTCACTGGAAGTAAGCTTTGAGGTTTCAAAATCTCACATCATTCCAGTTGGATCTCTATCTGTCTCTGTCTCTGTCTCTCTGCCTTATCCTTGTGTATCAGATATAAGCTCTCAGCTACTTCTCCATTGCCATACCCTGCCTGAAGTCATGTTCCCCATAATGATAGCCATGAACTCTACTATTCTTTGGGCCCATGAGCCTCAAGTTAAATACTTTCTTTTGTTAGTTTCCTTGATCATGATGTCTCCCCACAGCATAGAACGATAACTAACACAGAAGTTGCTACCAGCAGTAGGGTATTGATGTGACAGGCCTGACAATGGTGGTTTTGGTTTTTTTGTTTGTTCACTTCTTTGCTTGTTTGTTTATTATAGGAATGTGGACTTTGAACTAGAAAAGTGGTTGAACATTGTCTATAAGCAGGGCTTAATGAACCATCCCAGTAGTTGGTTAGAAGACAGTAATTCTGAGAGCAATGTGGACTACGGAAATCTAGCTCAAGAGGTATCAAAGGGGAAAATATTAGTAAATTAGTAACTGAGTTGGAGCCTTTCTTGTGATGTTTTGCAAAGAAGTTAACATCCCTTTGCACTGAACCTAAGAATCTACCTGAGGCTAAACTGAAGAGTTTTGGACTAATTCATTGGGAGAGATTTCAAGACAGCCTAATATTGACAGTGTCAATTTAGAGATTATTCTTGTGCAGGTCTATAATGAAAATGAGCAAGCAGGGCAAAAGAAATAAAATATGTACAATTTGGGAACAACAACAACAAAAAAAAAACACCAGGAAATTTACTGTCATAGCCAAGTCTTGTGTGCAAAGGGATATGTAGTTTAAGGAAAGGTCTGACACTAAATAGAATAAAGGAAATGATGGCATCAGGGCAAGACCACACCCAGTTAACCCTCCAAATCATAAAAAGGAAATGCCTAAGGAATCTTCTGGTCCTATGGCAAGGGAAAGCTTATTCAACAAAGAAAAATATCAACAAATGAAAGCTTATGCAAATGTAATTCAAGTCCAGCCCAGTCAGGTAGCTGAACTTGGCAAGATGGCCCACTTGGTTCTGGCTTTAGAGTTGTGAAGGATAGTGGAGTGAAGAAGTTGTGGAATCCTCCTCCACGGATAAAGAAACCCTCTGAGTCCAGGTTTGCGGCAGGATAATTCCTGCATGGGATCCCAGAGAGGATATTGCACAAAACTGTGAAGATGAAGCTTGGATTGAAGACCATAAAATGCTGGAAATACCAGAGTTATAGTATGTCAGATAGGTAGTACTACATACAGGGAGTAAAATTTAAGTGAACATCCTATTCTAGTTTCTTTGGCCTTTCACTGTGGACTGAAGACCAGTGGCTCTTCAGGAATCATTCAGCCCTTTTGTTCCACATTGGGAATACTGAAGCATCTAGACATGTGGACTGAGGTGCTACAGGGTTTATTTTATTTTATTTTATTTTTTTTGGCTATTCGGCACAGAAATAGAGAGTGTTGAACTAGTCAGCTCATATTGTGTAAGATAAGCTAATAAATCCTCTTTTGTAATGTACACACACATATTCATTCTGTTGGTTCTGTTAATCTAGAAAACACTGCCTGGTCCTTTCATTTTCAGCCTGCATCATCTCAAAAGACCACTCATTGGTCTCCCTCATTAACATCTTGTGTACTACATTCTTCTCACCATTCAACAGCCAATTCATTCTTTAAAAAATTAAATCTTTTTCCCCAACATAATATTTTTATTAATTATTTGAGAATTTCATAAGTCTACCCTCCCATACTTGTACTCCCCCCCAAAAAAAAACCAATAAGTTCAATTTGTGTTGCCCTTGTACTCATTGGAGCATGGTCAAATTAACTTAAATCTCTAAGTCAGATCATATTTCTCTGCTACTTAAGCTTTCCATGACTTCCCATTTCAACAGAATGCAAGCCAAAGTCTTGAACAATCTATTTTTCATGTCTTGAATTCTTCCCTTAGCTATCAGCATAATAGATTTTCACTTCATTATTCTTAAAAATTATTCTAAAATATTTTTATTAAGATATAATTTACACATCATGATATTTACAATATAGAATATATAATTCTGTGTTTTTATGTGATTCATGGTGTTATACAACATTACCACTTCCTAATTTAAGACGATTTTAGTTCCTCCAAAGGTAATAATGGAGATACTCAGTATTCAGTTCCCTCATCCTGTAGCAATATTTTATTTGTGCTGAAATGTGGTGATATTTTATTTGTGCTTTGATAAATAAAGCTTGCCTGGAGAATCAGAGGAAAAAGAAAGCCATTATAAGTAAACAAAGAAGTCAGGCAGTGGTAGCACATGCCCTTAATTCTAACACTTAGCAGGCAGGATCTCTGTGTGTTCAAGGCCACACTAGGGAACAGAGCCAAGCGTGATGACCCATGTCTTTAATCCCAGTACCAACTATAGAGATCTGGAGGTCTGTACAGACAGACAGAAAGTGACAGAGCTGTGTAGGAAGAGGAAGTGAGGTAGCTGGGCTAAGAGATCCAATGAGAGGGCAGAAAAGCATATAAAGCCTGGGTAGACAGGAAGCTGCAGAGTTGGTGAGGTAAGGTTGGATGGTGGCTTTCCCTATTTCCCTGATCTCTAAGGCTTTCACCTCTATATTTGGTTCCATGTTTTTTTATTTAATAAGACCATTTAGAAATTCAGCTACAAATGGTTTTGAGATAAAAAAAAATCTTGAAACAATTTAAAGGCATACTTTTAATAGCTGAAAAAGGGAATCATTGAGGTTAGAAAACAAGAACAATGACAGCCTGGCTATTGCTGGTGACTTTTCTTGCAAGGATGTATTTCCTTGATCTCTTTAAAGCTTTAACCTATATTTGGCTCCAAGTTTTTTATTTAATAAGACCATTTAGAAATTCATCTACATCATCCCACCTCCCTTCCCTCAAGAGCTAGCCAGCATTAGTATATGGATTCCTCTATTACAGTTACTACATAAAAGTAGAATTATCCCCTGGCAGTGTGATCAGGATCCATCCCTGGTGCATGAGCCAGTTTTCTGAATCCCATTACCTATGGTCAGACACCTTACTTACCCCTGATAAAGTGGGGGGTGGCTTAGTCCTGCCTCAACTGAATGTACCAGGGTTAGCTGTCCCCACAATGGGAGAACTTCCCCTGTTGGAGGTGGGGATGAGGTGAGGGGAGTGGGAGGAGGGATGAGAGGTGGATCTGTGGTTGGTATGTAAAATGAATTTAAAAAAATTAAAAAATAGAATTGTACAATATGTGGCTTGTTTGGGCTTTTTTGTTCACTTAGCATATTTCAAGACTTATCTATGTTATGATAGATTGTGCAGTATTTTAATACTTTTTTATTAGAAATTTTATTTAAGCATTTGTTTATCCATCAGGTGATAGAGAGTGACATTGATCTTTACATGTTAATGGTATGAGTCTATTAGTATATAGATGCCACTATAACTGGTAATGCCAATGGTTCATTTGGTGTGAATAGGTTATCCCTCAAAAATTATATGTAAATGTTTTACCAGAAAGTATTTTTTTACTACACCTTTGCCTACTGGAGGTGTTTTAATAAATATGTGAATGCACTATTTTCACTCATCTCCTAGTTCTGTGAACCTAGTATTAAGGGTAGAGTTAGCTAAATCCCAGAACTGTATATTTTCTGTCTGTTCTTCGTATACCATACTTATGAACAAAGCTCTGAAAACCAAACTATCAAATCTAGACATCTGGGACTGGTTTTTCCACAGTACTTTTAGTCTCTTTATAGCACAATTCAATAAGACATCCATTCTGAAGACAAACTTGTGAGCTCAACAATGACTAGAATATTCTGAGAGGCTTTTGCAACATCAAGACTCTTAGAGATTGGCTTCCACAATACATTACTCAAGGCCTGTGTTGAAGGGAAAAGTTATTTTAAATGAGGAGACTCTTTTCTGCTTTAATGATAGATATCATAAAAGAACCAGATAAAAGCAGATATCCTATGTTTTTACGGTTCCCTCTGTCCCCTGTATACACATATTATAAAGTGGAAATTCCTATCTTAGGGAGAAGGTATTGCCCATCTACCTTACATACAAACATAATTGGAATCTCTGTATATATGGAATGTGTCCAGGTATACTATCTCCTAGAAACTATATTTTCTCATAAGCAGAAGAGAAAATCATGGACAATGCTTTAGGAAAGGATGACAGGAATATCCCTTACTAGGTGAAGAAAATAAGCTGTGAAAGAATTTTCAAAATTACACTCAATAGATACTGTTCAGGCCAAACACATGAATGATGGAAGAGAAATGCCTAGATCTGGATCCCTACTCTGTTGTTTCCTGCTTTCATCCTAACTGACTCCAGTTAATTGCTTCCATCTATTGTTCTCATGTGTAAAATGGGAATGGGGGTTGTTCTAAGTACATATGCACTAAGGAATGCTAAGCATTGATGACATTATTTGGCATCTATAAATTAATCATTATTATCATCTTTATTATTACCAGTATCATTTTAAACACAAAGCAACTCTTATTTTTCTTTTTTTTGTTGTTTCACAGCACCAAAGGAATTAAAATTTTTTCGTTCATACAGAAAAGAAAGAAAATCATATAATCTTTAATGTCAAGCAACTAACAACTCAACTGAAATTAACATTTTAAATAAATAATTTTGAGTATTTATTATAATATTTATATTAATATTTAATGAGAAGCAGTAGACAACGGTAATTAAGACACCACAATACAGGAACTCAGATAGTCATTAATCTGCTTACTAGCTCTGTGGCCTTGTCCAAGTTGTTTAACTTTTGTATGTCCCAATTTTTATACAATGGAGATGGTAATAAAACCTTGTTCACTAGGTTATTATGAGAATTCATCAAGTTTACACCTATAACTACCTTCAGTTCTAGGACATGCCCCTTATAAGCACTCACTATATTTCAGCTGTTACTAAAGAGCATGATGTGTCAAGTACTATATATACATGGGAACCAACAGAAATTCACATCCAAGCCATCCAAGTCATTGACATTTTCCCATTGCTATGTCTATAATAGAAAGGTTTACATCACAATAAATTATAACTACTTTATTTCTATATGCCAATACCTAGGAGGTTGCTATATTAAAATACACAGTACTATCTAGAAAAATTGAAATAATTATAATGTCATGAGGAAAACTGGAAAGAAGGAATGGATATAAATCACAGTTAGCTAATGATTGCTACACTTCTGTCTTAGAGTTGATTATTTTTCTATTTTATATATAATCCTACTAACATTCACAGCTGTCCATTTTCTGTTTTTATGAGCTCTGGGCCTGAGAGCTAATAAAGGTAGCAGAAATATCTCATAAGGTCTTACTTCACTCATTAGGCAGACATATAACCCAAATAAAGAAACCCTAATGTGTAAATATCCCATCATTCATTTCATACATTTAAAATTATTTGTATAAATTGTCTAAACTGGTATAATAGTTTTTGGTAAATGCATAAATAATTACAAAGCTCTTAACAAATATTTTTATGTAAAAACAGCATTTCCTATGTATAAAATTATAAATGGAGTTTTAAATTTCCAGGAGAAAGTTGAATTATCCAATAGAGAGGAATTGAATTAGAGCAAGTGATTTTATAATAAGCATGGTCAACAGCTGCCAGAGTCATTACAAGACAGCATGAGCAGGCTGGCTTAATTTCTATACTATGGAGTCAACATTGACTGTGGAGTCCTAAACTCTTTATTTAAATTTCATTATTTTTAATTTATAATGTGAGGTTATTATCATGTCAGAAACTTGACAGTTTCACAGAAAACTGAGAAATTTCAACCCAAAGACAACATTCATCACCTCTTGAATTTTCTTTCCCCAAGCCAGATTTAAATTTTAATTCATTGATAATTCCCTAAGATATTTAAGACTTCCACTAAGATATTTAAGACAAAATATATCATTAAGAAAATGGTTTCTCATTGCTCATAAAATGGCTATTAGAAAACAAAGAAAAATTAAATGTCCAAATATCTAGCCTTCAATACAATTCTGATATTTTGAATAGTTAAAGTGCCCTGGTGAAGAGGGGTGGATTTTTACAGCTTTAATCCTGATAATGACATACCTTGGTCTTCAAACAATACCATGGAATCTGTTGTCTATGCAACAAATCAAAGAACACAAAAACATGTACTGTCCTGTGTTTGATGATAAATCCTTCTGTTACCTTTAAACTTCATGAAGTGATGAAATATCTTCACAGTAACAAAATGCAGAACTAAAACAAGTAAAACTATACAAGTAAATATACACTGGTACCCTATGAAATACTGATAGACTTTTGAAACTTTCCTGAACTTGTTTTATTTCAGTTGAATATATGTACTATTATTCTCTTTGCTGATAAAATGCTTTTAATTCTATAAAACCTGATTGAATTACCAATAGTTGTAATACAAGGTACAAAGTTGTAATACAAATTGAAAAGTGACAGAAGCTGTTAAACAGTAAAGATACTGTGGAAATCTAAACACAAAGAAAGACAATCAGGTCAAAGTAGGATCTCCTATGTTTTTCCTCTAACAATATTTGTCAGAAAAATCTTCCATAGTTTTTCCAATGAAAGGAAAATTTACTGATAAATTTATACCTCAGCATATATGTCTAGTCAAAATCTAGAAGACAAAGAACACTTTCACTAGCAGAATAGAAAGAAAAGAAATTGCAAAAATTAGTACAATATAACAATTGTTTCAGAAAACTATAGTTAAAAATTAAGAGACATCAATCTAAAGTCAAATCTTAACTATATTGCTTAATTGGTTAATTGGTTAATCAGATACCATAGACAAAATGATAGTAGAATCTCTATTAGAGACCTGGGCGATGGTGGCGCACGCCTTTAATCCCAGCACTCAGGAGGCAGAGGTAGGCGGATCTCTGTGAGTCCAAGGCCAGCCTGCTCTACAGAGTGAGTTCCAGGAAAGGCGCAAAGCTACACAGAGAAACCCTGTCTCAAAAGAACAAAAAAAAAAAAAAAAGAATCTCTATTAGGAAGAATCATGTCTGATTTATTTCAGAATTATCAGTAAGTATCATATTAATATATAGAGAGAGTATAGCTCAATTATATATACTGTCCACTTAATTGAAGGAAGAAAGTAATCTATACAGGAAGAATGGCTGGCATGGACTAGTGTGTTGGAAAAATTGGTATTCTGTTTAAGATAATAATAGCTGACATTTGATGATGTCTACTAAATTTTCATTTCATTGATCTGAAAAATTTTATCTTCATTCCATGGTCTTCATACAGAAGAGTTTACTTTGCTTCAGAATGATGTGTGCTTCAGTTCTCAGAAATTTCTGTAAAAATAAACTAAAAATCTCCATTAACTCTGGGATAGTTTTTGTTGCTGTTTTTCACTTGTTTGTCAAACATTTTTTTAATTCTATTCTAAATATATATCTTTACCTGATTAATACCTATACATTATACTTTATGGGATAAATTTTAATAAAGAATGAAGTACAGTGCCAAGACAATATTTTAAATGGTTTGGGGAAAGCTCTAAAGAAAACACAATTACATCATGAAGATTTATATTTCAAATATCCAGCACCCAGGTAACATGAAGCTCTGATCCTTGGATATCCCCTTACAGAATGTTCTAAATGACATTTTGCAAATGCTAGTGTACCCAGAACCCCAGAGCCTAAATCTTTATTTGTATTAAATTTCTAACAATAGGAAGTCCAAGAAGAACCAAGATAGATTGTGAGATGGAGACATATCCCTTTTTAGCAAGAATAAAACTAGATTCCCATGACTCCCAACCACATTAAGAAAATATGACTTATTGTTTAGAGTAATAAGTCAAAAATTCAAATATGTTGTTTTGTATTTGGCTCTAGTGCACATTTTTGTTATGTTTTTGTCCTCTGGGGCCAGGAGTGCTACAAATTTTGTGCTTAGATAGTGGAATGGGGATGATTGCTTTAAGTACGGGAGTTGACTTATGAGCTGCTTGGCATGAATTACCTTTTGAAGGTTAAAAAATCCCTAAAATTAGGTTCTGTTTATTTTAATTAGGATGAAAAAATTAGGAGCAGGACTGGGTAGGGATAATCCCTCCCTATTAACTATGAGGAACAGCTGCTAAAAACAGCAGGCATGTTATGGTTGCTCTCTAAAATGAGCATAGGTCAAACACATAATGTGTTCTGTTCAGGGATTTAGAGTGGCATATGCTGCACTAGTTTCTACCTCACAGCAGGGAAGAATTTATCCATGCAGTGATACAAAGGCTTCATTCTCCCTTAGGTTTCAGACATCCATCTCAAAATTATGTATGAATGGACACAATGGAGTTAATAGAAGAAGGTATGGTGACTTCAGCACCATGAATTACTGAACTTAATTGCCTGTCTGATGTTCAGCAAAATATACTATCTATGTATGAAAGAAAGTTTTCATCTTGAACTATGTGAATTTATAGCATCATACCTGTCATGACACTGTGCATTAGTTACAGCCTCAGAATGTGTTGTACAAACTAGCAGTGCTTGAGTTCATTTTGGCACATATACAAAGACATTTTGCTCGAGCAAGACTGTATACACTCAAACAGGAGAAAAGAAAGAGAAAAGTCTAGAGATTTTAGTTAAAAATCGAGGTGTATAACTTCTTTATACTTGTAATATATTGCTGTTCTAAGCATGGTTGGCTAAAGTACAAAAGAGGAAAAGAAGGTCTTCCTAGTTTACTTTCTATTGGTGTAATAAACACCATTATAAAAAGCAACCATGGAAGGACAAAGCATATGTTCTCTTATATCTATCATGAAGGAAGTCAAGGTAGGAAATCAAAGAAGGAATGTGGGGGCAGGGACTGAAGGAGAGGCCAAGGAAGAATGCTGCGTATTGGCTTGCTCCCCACTGGATTCATCAGCTTACATTTCTATGCAACCCAAGGATAGCATTGTACATGGTTGGAGCCCTCCTACATCAGCCATTAATTATGAATATCCCCCACAGACTTGACTTCAGGTTAATCTGATGGATGAATTTTCTCAGTTGAAGTTCCTTCTTGCCATACGACTCTAGCTTGTGTCAAGTTGGAAAAAAAAAAAACTAACTAGCACAGAAGGCTAGGGAATAATCTGCAAAGGCCTACCCCCAGTTATCCATCTTTGCCAACTGGAGCCCATGCTCCAAAGATTTTTCAACATTCCAATATAGCCCTTCCATCTGGGGACCAAGTGTTCAAACATATGAGTCTATGTGGGATATTTCACATTCAAAACATAGTCACATTAGAAATAGAAAATCTCTACTGTAATAGGCTTAAAGTTCAAGTACATGTAAGGATTAAACAAGATTGCCATCAATTCATGGTTAATCTGTGTTGCATAGTAAATTTGAGGTCATCCTGGGCTGTATAATAAAACCTTGGGTTTTTTTTTTTGTTGTTGTTGTTGTTGTTGGTTGGTTGGTTGGTTTTTTTGAGACAGGGTTTCTCTGTGTACTTTTGGTGTCTGTACTGGATCTCACTCTGTAGACCAGGCTGGCCCCAAACTCACAGAGATCCACCTGGCTCTGCCCTCCGAGTGCTGGTAATCCCCCTAAAATAACAAGTCATTGCTATATGTATTCACTATGTCACTACAGAGTTCTACCAAATACTCAAAATATTGTCACCAATTCCAATTAAATTGTTCCAAAATATAGAATAGTAAAGCTTTTTCCAAGCATATTCTACAAACCCAATGTTACCCTTTTTTGCACAACAAAAAAGAGAAAACTACAGCCTTGAACATATATGTAAAAAATTCAAAACAACATACCTGGATCCAACTACACATTAAAAGATCACCTACTATAATAAAATTAGATTGATCTTAGGAATATAAAGTCAGTTTGATATAAATAAATCCATAAACATTGTATACTGAATTAAGTAAAAATACCACATGATCTTTCGAAGAAATAGGTAAAAGACATTTGACAAAATTTGACATATAACAAAAGCCGTATAAAAGTCAACCCAACTTTGAAAATGTATGAAGGATTAGTAGAACAAATGCGAACTGAAAGGAGGGGAAATGCTCAGTGTTAAAGAATTATGTGTGGGTGTAAAAAGGTGTGAGGTGAAAGAATAGTGGGAAGGTTAACAAAAATAAATGATGAAAAAGCTTTATGAAAACCTACTAGTTAGTAAAATGACTTCAAAATACAACTTTTAAGGAAGTTCAAACAGAATTTCCTTACACAGATGGATAATAACACTCCCCGAAGACATGGGTTATTGAATGAAAACTGCAATGGAAGGCATGGGATACCTCTCAATGGTTTATTGTTAATGGAGGTCCCAGAAGTCTCCAAAACAACACAGACTACTGCTATTGACCTTGTTTACTTAACATAACAACACTATAAGACTATTTCTGAAAATACCACAACTGTGGCTCTAGGACATTAATAAATAAATCTCAAAATGACCAGGAAAATGCTTTCCTGCTGGCTATATTCCATAATTCCAGAAGGTAATATGCAAGCTGTTTTCAGAGAAAAGATATCATGGTCCTATCCAGCACTGAACACTGAAGTACTGACCGACAAGGAAAGATATTGTGGAGTAACTAACTCCTTTCTGGTTGGATTTGAGGTCTACTCTTGAGGATGGAACTTCATGCCTGGGACTGTAATCCTTATCAAAAGCCCCTGATTTTGGAAGGTCATTGGTTGTAGTATAAAGCCTTCTATTATTATTTTGCTAAATAGTCATTCTATCAAATTGTCATCTAAATATTTGTGTCTCTATATATACACATATACCTATACCTATATGCTTATACCTATTATTTTGCTAGTCATGCTGTCAAATTATCTTCTAAATATCTATGCTCATATATGTATATATATATACACCTATACACTTATACCTCTATATATGCATATAAATATTTATGCTCATACATAAAATATATATCTGTACCTATATTATTACAAACACACACACACACACACACACACACACACACACACACACACACACACACATATATATATATATATGCATGCAATGACAACAATTAATGAAAAAAGAGGCCATTGATTTGAAAGAGAGCAAGGAGGGATATGTGGGAGGGTTTGAAGGGAGAAAAGGGAAGAGAAAATTATTGTAATTATGCTCTCAAAAATAAAAGTAAAAAAATAAGTAAGAAAAATAAAATAAATTCTGCTAGTAATAAAACATTTCACAAAACTATCCAAGAAAGTATATCAGAATCTTCAATATCAATTGAGATTTATTATTCTTTTGATTACCAGTAGTATAATTAGTCCTATATAAATCAGTTGCATGGGAGTTTCCGGAAATGTTACTGTCTTCAAACCTCATACTATACTGAAGAGATATGTTTAAAGCATAATTTCTACTTAGTTTTCAAAAAAATTATCACACTTTAACTTTTAAAACCATATTTACCTTAAATATAACATTTATGATGCTCTCAAGTTAATTCAAGTCATGTTAAATATGTTCTTAATTAAAAAGAGAATTATACCACTCTCCCCTTTCCCTTTCCTCCTTCCAATCCCCTTTCCAGCTGCTCCTCCTCAAATATCTCACGTCACCCCCACACTCTCAAGTTGATAGTCTTTTTTTTTATTATGTTTGTTACATACACATTTGTGTGTATGCATTTATGTGTGTGAATGAATATATATATATATATACATATATACATGTCTTTGCATAAATATATACAAATACAACCTTCTGGGTCTTTTGTGCTGGTTTTAAGGTTTCAAGGCTGAGCACTCTGCATTGGACAGCCAATAAGAGGGCTCATCCCTGGGAGAGGCTAACTCATTTTATAAATGTAGTACTGTTAATTCCATTTCAAACATTCTCATTAAAGGCACTAAGTGGAAAATATGTTTATCCAAATCCATAAACAAATAATCAAATTTTTACTCTTCTCAAGATCATTTTCCAGTGTACATTATGAAGGCTTTTTGTTGTTGTTGTTGTTGTTGTAATTGATTATGTACAGTCTCCAGTCAACCATTAAAGCCAGTTTATGTATGACCTTGACTTTCATTCCCACTAACACTTTTCACTCCTGAACTTTTATTTTCTTGGAAATGTGTTGAGAAATTGCTTTTAAGTCTTCCCCAGGGATGAGTCTCATAATTGGTTGTTCAATACCAAGTGGTCAGGCCTGAAAATATATAAAATACTAATAGGAACAACAGATTCTATTTAAATATTTATTCATATGTATGTATGTTTCCACAACAGTAACTATAGAGAAAGAGGTAATCCTGAAAATCCTTTACCATAGTCCATTCAGGTAAGAGCATCTGATCCACCTTCCCAATGCATCCTCCTCATTCCTTTGATATACCCCCACACTCCAGGCTTGGAACAGGAGGTACATCCTGTATACTAGCCCAGTGCCCTGTGTTCAAACTTCTTTCTATCAAAGCCATTTCCAACCTCTAGGCTCAACCTAACCCATATATCTTGTGCTCTACTCCAACCTTTTGTGTCCATATCAGACACAGAATCCACAAAAGAATTCCATAAGTCTTGATCTCATTGCAAAATCCAAACAATGTGAAAGATCAAGGAATTCAAAAATCCAGTAGTCCGACTAGAAAACTAAAAGCCCTGGAATTAGAATGGATCAAGCAGAAGACAGAACATCTGGATCTGTAGATGGCATGGACCAAATAAAAAAAGAATACGAAAACATTTTTTTTTTCCGAGACTGGGTTTCTCTGTGTAGCTTTGCGCCTTTCCTGGAACTCACTTGGTAGCCCAGGCTGGCCTCGAACTCACAGAGATCCACCTGGCTCAGCCTCCCGAGTGCTGGCATTAAAGGCATGCACCACCACTGCCCAGTGAAAACATTAAAAAAAAAACACAGGAAATGAATATTAAGGAAATGTGGGACACCATGAAAAGCCAAAACCTTCAAATTATAGGAATAGATGAGGGAGAAGAATCCCAAGTTAGTGACACAGACCAGATATTCAACATGATCATAGAAGAAAACATCCCCAAACTAAGGAAAGTTATGGCCATATACATACAAGAAGCACACAGAACACACACACACACACACACACACACACACACTCACTCACTCACACACACATGCACACACGCACAAATATAAGACTAGAAAAAAAATTCCCCATAGCATATCATAGTTAAAATACTAATTACACTAAAAAGAAGACACACAGAAAACTGTATAATAATAAAAATACATGTCACATATTAATGAAAACCCATTAGAATAATTGATGGTTTCTGAATTGAAACTTTGAAAGACAGAATAGCTTTGATTAATGTATTCCAAGTCCTAAAAGAACATGACTGTCAGTCTAGACTACTGTACCCAACAAACCTATCTGCCATACTTAAAGGAAAAGGAAAAACTTTCCATAATGCAAACAGCCTACAAAATTTTTACCTATAAGACAAAATGCAGAGGATAGGTTAGGATACTTTGTCAACTATAAATTTGAAGGAGGATTAAGGTCCACAATATACAGCGAGCTAAAACAAAACAAAACAAAACAACAAAACCTACAAAAGATTATAAAAGCAAATGACCCATTCAAAGTTGGAATCTGAACAGAGATTCTCAAAAGAGGAAATAAAATTTTCTTTAAAAAATCTCAAAAAAATGTTCAGCATCCCCAGCAACTAGGAAAATACAGATCAAAATATCTTTGAGATTTCATCCTATCCCAGTCAGAGTGGTAAACATAAACAAGGCATCTGACTAAAAAGATTCTGGGAAGTATGTAGGGAAAAGAAAATCCTTCTTAATTGTTGGTGGATTACAAATTGGATAAGCCTCTCTGAAAATGTGTGGAGATCCCTCAAAACACTAAAACTAAATCTACCATATAACCTAAATATACCAATCCTCAGCATAGGCCCAAATAACTTGACATCCTCCTCTGTAGATATTAGTTCAGCCATGTTCATTGTAACTCTATTCCAAGTAGCTAGAAAATGTAAATAAGGTAAATGCCCTTCAACTGGTGAATGGTTAATGAAAATGTGGTACATATTCCCAATGGAAATTCAGCTATAAAGAAATATGAAATAATGAAAATTGCAGATAAATAGGGAAGATCATATTAAGTGAGTTAACATGGACCCTGAAAAACAAATGCCACATGACCTCTCTCATCTGCAGGTCCTACCTCCAAATCTTCAAATCTGAGAATATGAAGCAATAGAAAGGGGAATAGCAGTATACACAGGATTTGACTGAGAAAATTGGAAAAATGGAGAAAGGTACTTTAATTAGGAAGGAAGTCAATACTGCAAGGATGTCTGAAAAAGGCAAAAGATTTATGGGAGGGGTTGGAAGGAGGACATAGAAGGGGGAAGCAATATAATCATATTTTTAAAATATTAGAACAAAAGAAAAGGAGGCCAGGAATTTGAGAACTAGGGCGGGGGGACATGGGAAATTAAAAAAAAAATTCAATTTTATAGGAAAGGAAGAAAATGTGAAGTTAGAAGAGATATGTACCAGGGGTCTAGGAGGAGTTGGATTTGGGTAAATGAGTGGTAGCTATGATATAAATACATTTTATAAGTGTATGAAGCATACTTAAACTCTAATACATCTGTGAAAATGTCCAAAAACAGACACATTCCTGCTGCTTAACCTATTATCTCACAACTCCTACTAGTCCTACTAAAAATGTGCTAAAAGAATGAGAAAACAATATTTGCTACTTTGGGATAATAAGCACTCAGCACAAAAAGCTGTGTTTAAGACTTTGAAAGAACAGAGTCTGTTAAACTATGACTTTGTCCAGAGAAATAAATCAATTTAACTAAACTACCACAGAAAGTGACCACAACATGACCACATAATGAATTGTTTCTGAGTAATGAAGCAATCTCTAGTAGCTGATCTGATTGAATAGTCTGGACAATCCAACCACAGCCTTTGTGAGCATATTCTCTGAGACAGAATTGAGAAGATAAAATTTATATAGTCCCTTATATAAAATTATGTAATATCCTAACCCATGTCTGATAAGGAGGCTTTTCAGTCTAAACTAATAGTTACTGTTCTGTTCTGTCCTATGAATTCCAACATGTATCTGCTCCTTTATTCTGACCTATCTATTTTCTTGTATGTGTTTATACTTTGCAGCTTGCTCAGATATCATAAGATACTAATGTAGCATGCCAACAGATTTCATTAGGATATCCTCAGTCAGCAGCTGGAGAGGTTCCTCAGCAGTTACATGTACTGACTGCTCTTCTAGGTTCTACTTCCTAGCACTCAAATGGCACCTAGGTTCTATTTCCCAGTACTGACATGGATTTCACATTTTCTGTAAATCAAGTTCCAGGAGATCCAACACCATATTCTGACTTCTATGGGCACCAGACACTCATGTATCACAGAGAAACATATGTCAAATACCCATACATATAAAATTAAAATTTAAAAAGATACCCTCAGTCTTCTAGGGAAAAAATTCTAAGTACCCTTTGAAATGATAATAATTTATACATAGGTAGCATGGTGGTATACTGTTGTGGAATATTAGTTTGGGATGTGTTACATTATTTATGCTGTGGAATGTTTGTTTAATGATGCAAAGATGGGTTGCATTCTTTTATGTTGCATTTGTTTAACTCTGTGAAGCTGTGTTATTTTGCCTGTCTTAAAACACCTGTCTAAAATACCTGATGGTCTAATAAAGAGCTAAAAGGCCAATAGCAAGACAGGAGAGGGATAGACAGGGCTGGCAGGCAGAAAGAATAACTAGAAGGAGAAATCTAGGCTCAAGAGAAGGAGGAGCAAGAAAAGGAGAAGGAGAGAGGACACCAGGGGCCAGCCACCCAGCTACTCAGCAAGCCATAGAGTAAGAAGTAAAGAAAGGTATACAGAATAGGGAAAGGTAAAAGCCCAGAGGCAAAAGGTGACAGAATAATTTAAGTTAAGCTGGTTATTTATCCAGTAACTGATGGAAAAAGATGCAGAGATCCACAGCCAAGCACTGGGCTGAGTTCTGGGAGCCCAGTTGAAGAGAGGGAGGAAGGACTGTACAAGCAAGGTGGGTCAAGAACATGATGGGGTAACCCACAGAGACAACTGACCTGAGCTAGTGGGAGCTCACAGACTCTAGACCCACAGCTAGGGAGGCTGCATGGGACTAACCTAGGCCCTCTGCATATGGGTTACAGTTGTTTTAGCTTGCTCTGTTTGCGGGGGGCCCTAGCAGTGGGATCAGGATCTGTCTCTAGTGCATGAGCTGGCATTTTGGAACCTATTCTCCATGCTAGGATTCCTCACGAAGCCTTGATGCAGGGGGAGGAGCTTGGTCCTGCCTCAACTGGATATGTTATGCTTTGTTGTCTCCCATGGGAGCCCTACCCCTTTCTGAATGGAAAAGTGGATGGGCTGGGGTGGGGGGTGGGGGGTGGTTAGAAGGGAAATGGGGGAAGGGAACATGAAGAGATGAGGGAGGGGAAACTGTGATTGGTATATAAAATCAATTTAAAAATTAATTAAAAAGGAATGTAACATGAATTGTAAAAGGTTTTATGCTATGGATATTGCTCTGTATAAATAAACACTGATTGGCCAATAGCCAGACAGGAAGTATAGGCAGGACCAACAGAGAGGAGAACTGAGGAAACAGGAAGGGAAGGGGAGTTTGCCTGGAGCCACTGCCAGGACAAGGAAGATGTAAGGTACCGATAAGCCACAAGCCACGTGGCAAAGTATAGCTTAATAGAAATGAGCTAAATATAAGAGTAAGAGCTAGACAATGATAGGCCTGAGCTAATGGCCAAGAAGTTTAAATAATGTAAGAGTCTGTGTGTTTATTTTATAAGTGGGCTCCGGGACTGGCGGAACTTGGTGGGAGCTGGAAAGAAATTCTCCATCTACAAATGGCGCCCAACGTGTTGGCAAGAGTTTCCACCTAAAACCTGAGTAAAAAGATTCTAAAACGGAGCTAAAAACAGTTCCTAGTTGTCTCTTTCAAGCAGCAGCAGCCTGAGTGTTTGAGCTACTATCTACATGGGTGGTTCCTGGCGTGCGCGTTCAACCTGCAGTATGACTGGAATGAGGCCTCTGTAAGTGGCACATTAAGCTGCGTGGTGGATTTAGCCTTTTCTAGTACAAAACAAAAAGAGGTTTCTGGGCTACATGCTGCTCTGATAGAAGCATAGACCCACTATTTCTGAGAGTTGATGGCTCCCAGAGCTGGCAGAAAACATACCACCGCCATGTTGGGAAGCTGAAGTGGGCAGAGCCAGCAACCACAGCCCCATTTCAGTCTTAGAATGCTGCAGTTTAAAGCAATAGGTTCACAATAAGACTGATTCAAATGAAATAGTTTACAATGTATATAAAAATGTACGTAGGCTTGAAAGAAAAAAAAGAAATATATACAGTTATATAAACAAATAGAGAGTTTTTAAAAATAAAGTCTTTAAAGAGACAGTAAAATTAATATAAAAAAATAAGCCACATAAAGATGGATATCACACAGAGAATCTGGATTATGTTCTCTTTGATATTCGTAACTGAAAAAAAAACATTTGATTGTAAAAGCTGTTCAGTTATGCCAAAATGTAAATTTTAAAGGTACCCTGACTTCAAAATTTGGATGTAAGGATATGTTGCTTTGGAAAGGAAGCTCTGGTTTTGTTTCCACAGAAAGCCAGAGGCTATGGATTTGTTCCAGATTAAGATACATCAGGTTTGACCAGCCAAGACCACCTGAAAGGTCTCCAATGACACCATGGCCCAGACGATCCAACATCCAGAACTGTTTCAAGGCAACTGGATCAGACTATACACCCTCATGGACTACTCCATGATCCTAAAATTTTCTTTGTGTCCCCATAAGATACAGCGCCCCCCTCCAGCAGGAAGTAGTAAGAGATGCTACGCCCAAATTCCCAAATATACCAAGCTGGCTTTGGAGATGGAATGGGCTCACTCCCTCTCTAAACCCAGGCATATTGCTAAAATAAAAGGTTAAGAGATTCTTGTGTCCCAAATCAGAAGAGCCCTCTGGTGTGGGACAGAGAAAAACCAATATTTTTATTTAAAACAGGTTGATTATAAATGCAATCTCTTTCTAAAGAAGAAAGGGGGATATGATATAGATATGATAGAATAAAAGGGTAAATTGCTAAACCTATTTTTAAAGAGCAACAACTTGTTTAAAATGTTTTACATTGGTATAGATTTTAGTTTATTGATACAAGTTTAAACTTAATTCTGTTATACTGTATATATATATATTTCTATTCTCGTTTGAGGTATTATGTTTATGTAACTCATTTAGATTAGAATGGATAATTGAATAGATTAATAATTAGTCATCTATGATAATCATACTTATGGCCATGTTAGTTAAGTCTTCTAGGTATATATAGATATATTTCAGATAGATAAGTAATCTTCAAATACTTCAAAGACCTACAGAATATGGCATTTAAAATATTTTTAAAAATTTAGACTTTCTGGACAGTGAGACATGTCTGCTCCTGGCAGCATCCGATTTACTTCGGAAAGGAAGATGGGCATCGAAGACACTCCATATGGAATTTATCTTCACCTTGGCAAAGATAGCCATTTGGGCAAGAAACTGTTCTTGCCTGGACTGCTTGATCGACTGGACATGCACAACCCATGGAAGGATGACCACTGAACTTTGCTTGACAAGATGGTCCTTCAGGTTCCTGCTTCACAGAGGAGACAGACATTCTATAGGACACTGAAAGGAATGACCGAGAGACTCTAGCCCTGTGGGCTGAAAACAGATGCCCCATCTTTACAAGAGAACTTTGGATGACTGTCCAGGCTGTCAGCTGTCTCTGTCTACCCTACAAAACTCCCGAAAGTTGCTTGCATCCTTCTCCCATTTCTCAGGTAATATTATATCCTTCTGAGGTCTTTGATGTAGTTGAAGCTAGATAGTTACAATTTTCCTTAGGTATGATAAAAGATAAGTTAGACATAAAACCTTAAACTCACAAATATAAGATAGATAGAATATCTTCTTTAATATTGTAACTGTAATTCTTGCTTGACAATTATTTTGTTATATGTAATTTTACTATGTTAAAGTTAAAACCTTCCTTTTTGAAAGTGCTGTGAATATGGCTCTGTATAAATAAACACTGATTGGCCAATAACCAGACAGGAAGCATAGGCAGGACTAACAGAGAGGAGAATTGAGGAAACAGGAAGCAAAGGGGAGTTTGCCTGGAGCCACTGCCAGGACAAGGAAGATGTAAGGTACCGATAAGCCACAAGCCACGTGGCAAAGTATAGATTAATAGAAATGGGCTAAATATAAGAGTAAGATCTAGAAAACAATAGGCCTGAGCTAATGGCCAAGCAGTTTAAATAATGTAAGAGTCTGTGTGTTTATTTTATAAGTGGGCTCCAGGAATGGCGGGACTTGGTGGGAGCTGGAGAGAAATTCTCCAGCTACAGTCTTATAAATAGAAAACCCGGAAGCCAGATATTGGGTTGAACGCTGAAAGATGAGAGAAGCAGAACAAGCCACAACCCAAACCCACTTTGCCAACTGCTCAGCTGATCCTGTTTCCACAAATCCTCAGACTGAAAGCTTCTGAGTCCTCACCTGGAATAGATCTCAGCTGAAATGCTGCTAAAAGCCTAAAAGTTTAATAGCCTCTAGTTCCTGGTCCTCATGCCTTATATACCTTTCTGCTTCCTGCCATCACTTCCTGGGATTAAAGGCGTGTGTCTTTCCCAAGCAAGACATGAGATCTCAAGTCCTGGGATTAAAGGCATGGGCAACCATGCCTAGCTCATTCCTAGTGTGGCCTTGAACTCACAGAGATCCATATGGATCTCTGACTCCTGAATGCTTGTATTAAAGGTATGTGCCACCATTGTCTGGCCTCTATGTCTAATCTAGTGTCTGTTCTGTTTTCTGACCCTAGATAAGTTTTATTAGGGTACACAATATATTGGGGGACACAATATATCACCACAAAGGAAAGAAAACCTGAATAGAAATAAACCAGGCTAAGTCCAGGCATTCAAAAGGAAGAATAAGTCTCCATTTATTTATTTGGGGACTGGGGGGCAGGCCCCCAAAGAGTAAAGAAAAAAACAAACTATAGTATACAGTGGTCACATAAGCATTGGGTATTAAACAAAACTCAAAAATAAGACTGATCATTTCACAAGTATAAAAATTTGAGTAACTTGGTTTTCCACAAGAACTAGATGGTAAGGCTCTAGTTTGAAAATATAAGTTTTCTTAAGACATAAAGGAATCAAACTGGAACATACCTGAAAACTTCTCCATAAAAGGTGCCTTGCAGGCTACTGGGGGAGTAAAACCATGAATGGCATCACCCAGTAGTGAACCCTCCTTGCTATAATATTTATATTTCCAGTGAGATTTGCCCACTGAATAATGAGTGCCACAAAGATTATGCTGGAAACCAGTTGCTTTTAGATTGAGGCCTGTTCTGCAGAGAATTCCTGGCTGGTACCATAAATGTGATCAAAAGCCCAAAGCTCAGGAGGTCATAGAGCCTGTTCTAAATAGGCATGTGAAACTGTATTCTAAATGTATATGTTTATACACATATTAGTGCTACCTTCAACTCTGGCCAGAGAAGCTTCTCTCTATAGTGGTCGGCCCTTAATTCAGAGATTCATAATTGGTTAATGTCCTGAGAATAGGTGACTATTGAGTGCTCAAGTGATTAAATTGTGCATCTATATCAAGCCCAATCAGGGATCAGAGAACATTGTGGAAGAGGGGACAGAAAGAATATAAATGTAGATAACTGAGTGGAATGTTATAAAATATTGTCTTTTGGACATGATATTGTCACTTCACTCATGAATTCACTATAGCTACAGTTACCATCACAAAGCCAGCCTCAAATCAGTCTACCAAAGGCAGTTAAGTTTCCAACAATCACAACACTAATTGGATTCAGTGTATTACAAAAGCAAAAAAAAAGTATCAGATAAGACAACAAGGAGGAAAGGGGATGTTGGGGGTTATTAGCAGAGTGAGACAGGAGAGTTGGAGTCCATATGATCAGAATACACTGTGGTGGTATTGTGTTCGCCAAAATATTGTGTACCTCAATAAACTTATCTGAGGTCAGAGAACAGAAAAGCCACTAGATATATTTAGGCTAGGCAGTGGTAGCACACGCCCTTAATCCTAGCATTCCAGAGGCAGAAATCCATGTGTTCAAGGATACAGCCAAGCATGGTGACTCATGCCTTTATTCTCAGAAAGCAAGCCTTTAATGCCAGGGAGTGGTGGTAGAAAGCAGAAAGGTATATAAGGCGTGAGGACCAGAAACTAGCAGCATTTGGCCTGGTTAAGCATTTAGCTGGTTAAGCTTTTAGCTGGTTAAGCTTCAGGCTTTCGAGCAGCAGTTCAGCTGAGAGCCATTGGGATGAGGACACAGAAGCTTGACATTTTGTGTTTTTAATATGTTTACAAAAGAGGTTCATACATGTAAAGTTTCTATTTTTTAAAGTAATGTGAATTCTAAGCAATTTTAAAAGTAATGCACTTAATTGTCTCTGGATAATAAAAATTAATATTTTATAATTGGCTATGAATAACACACTACCTAGATTTGATACCAAATGCTACCACACTGAAACATATGCCCAGAATGTCTTTATTATTTGCTAAGGTTCTACAGGTGAAGCACTGCTCCTGTTCCTTGTGGTTCCTGTAATCTCCTTTTACACTGAATGGTTCTGGAAGAAATGATGTTCTCCTGAAGTTCCAATCAACATGAAGGGGCATCTTAGAAAGCCTAATAAATAAATAACCATTCAGCCATGCTTCTTTAGTTTTCAGTTCTCTAAATTCAGACAGTAACCATGATTGAGCTTTAATTGGCAGAGAAAGGAGAAAATGTAGGAATATTTCTGTGGCAAGTTAATTCTACAACTGCATAGTCATGTACAAAACCCTTTAGATATCAAAGAAGATCAATCTCTGTATAAAGATTATACATTGTTGAATGTTTTTAAAATCTTCATAAAATCACAGTCATACAAGAACACGACCATGGAACAAGAATAATATTTAACTTACAATGGAAAAAAACATTATTGTTGGGATTCAACTCTCTATGATTTTTCTGCTTTTATATACATCTGATTAGAAGAATTGGGAATTTGTCTAGACTACCTTTTCAATGATATTTATATATTAAACAACTTTGGAAGGTAAAGATACTGTCTTATTCCAGGACACAAAACACACTTGTTAACTGTGCAGAACAATAAAGAAAATACTTCCTCCAGTGCAAAGTGTTGGGGAAGTTAACACATTGGAATTTTCTAAATCCAAAGTTTTCCATCTGTGAAATACACTACTACATGTGCAGCACATGCTGCCTCATGTAACATGACTCCTATGGTACACAAAGAACAAAGGGGGAGAGTTCCAAATATAATCATCCTGCCTGCTGAACCCTCAGTAATAAAGTTCTTTGTCTCTGGCCCAAGAATCTCATGCTTTCTTTCAGCTTCCATGAAGCTGTGGTCATGGAATATGTAAATAAGAAAGTAGTTTTAAATCTCAGACACTTCATTGTGGAGGATTCCTATGTACTATGTGAATATATGTCAGTATGATTGGTTTAATAAAGAAACTGACTGGCCAATAGCTGAACTAAATAAGTTTAGGCTGGTGAGCCAGACCAGAAGAATTCTGGCAAGAACTTGGGTGGAGTCAGAGGAGTCTCCAGGAAACACAGAGGGAGCAAGACATGCTGGAGAACAGGTAAAGCCATGAACCACATGGCAATACATAAATTAATAGCAATGGGTTAATTTAAGTTGTAAGAGCAAGTTAGTAACAAGCCTGAGGTATCAGCTGAGCATTTACAATTAATATTAAGTTTCCATGACAGTTACTTGGGAGCAGCTTGCAGGACAGAAACTTCCACCTACACTTCACAGTTCTTAGTTATGTTACTGAACATTTATAAAATTTCTATAAAATTTAATATCTTATATGAGTTCTACTCGTAACTCACGATCCTATTTTTAAAGGAATAAGATATTAAGAAGATTACATTAGATAATAGTTTTGCAAGTTATTTATAAATTTAAAATATTATATAAAATTATAACCGTCATTGTCATATCATTTTAGCTACTATTAAAAGCACTTTATTTTCCCCTTTGCCTTGATCTATTGCTCATTCCTCCAGAGCTGCCGAGTAAGAAAATTTGCTATGGGATTTTAAAAAATTGTTCATTATCAATCTATTATTTAAGGACAATAATAGCTTCCAAAATATTCTCTCTACTTCCATTTTAGGAGCCTCAAATTTATTAACCACACAAGAGTCTGACTGGATTTTAAAAAACATTCCCCTTTCCTGCTCAAACTTTTCATGGTTTCCCAAAACACTTTGAGTAAGACACCAAATTACCAACTGCCTTTAAAGATATCTCATGATCTGGTCTCTGCCTCTTTCATCAGCTTGATATCTACTTACACTAGTATATCACATGCAAGTGATGTAAATATTTTTCAGTTTATTAAAAGTACCTTATTCCTTTTCATCTCTGGAATTTGCTCTTTCATCTTCCCTACATTCCTTCCCACCTTTCAAGTCTTTGTTCATTTACTTACTGTCTCAGTTACTTTCCTGTTGTATTGACAAATCACCATGTCCAAGGCAATTTATAAGAGAAAGTGTTTAATTTGGCATATGGTTTCACAGCATTAGAGTTCATAATGGCTGAGGGAAGGAAGAGGTGAGAGCTCACATTCTTGAGGCAAAAAGAACAAGGAATTGCACAAGGCTTTTGAATTCCCAATGCCTCCCCCCACCAGTAACATACCTCCTCCAACAAACCATGGAACCTAATCCATTCTAAATAGTTCTACAAACTGGGGACCAAGTATTTAAATACATGAGCGTACAGGGCCCATTCTTATTCAAATAACCACATAGGCCTCCATAGGCTTGTGGCTATATAATAAATGCAAAGCGCATTTAGTCCAACTTTAAAAGGGCTCCACAGTCTTTCAGCATCAACAGTTCAAAAGTTCAAATTGCAAAGACTCTTTTGAGATACAAGATAATCTGTTAATTGTAAATCCCTTAGAAATAAAAATTGCATACTTATTATATGCAATGGCACAGAACATACATTATCATTAAAAATGGAAAAATTGGGGCATAGTAAGGAAATACTTGACCACAGAAAGACAGAAACCCAGTAACACAAACCCAAGTCTACAGCTCCATGTCAGATGTCAAAAGGCTTACATGGCTCCAGCCTTCTAGTTTTTCTTTTCACAATATACTTCTCTCTGTTAGGTTGCTTCCACTTCTTATATGAATATATCCTTTGCTGATATACCATGGCCCTGACACCTCTAACATCTTGCTATCTCTGTCATGGCCTCCATGCAGTTATTCCCCTCCCACATATCTAATCTCAGTGGCTCTCCTTCTTTGAGGAGGATACCACAACCCCTTTCCTCATGTATCCGTCATGCCTCTAAAGCCAGGATCACCATGGCAATACTATCAAGTTTGACTACCAAATCAGAGTGAACCCTGGCATCCTTGAAACGCATTAGTAGCCACTTTGATTCATTACTGCTTTTTAAGTGCAGAAAATACCTTAGGCATTTTCTTCTTGAAAGTTGGAAGCTTATGTAGGTGGGGTCTTGACCTAAAGGCAACTCATCCCTTTATTCCACTTCTTATTAGTCCTATTTTTAGGCTTCTCATCTCTGCCAGCACAAGCCCTAGCTCCAATATTAAATTTCTCAATGTTGTTTTTCTTTTCAAAGTGTACATTTTGTATTATTAATCACTCTTATGCAGGTATACCATGAAAAAGAACATGTTGGGTAAAATGTGGGACAAAACTAATAGAAAAATGTAAGGAATCAACATTAGGCTCTCTTGAAATATCCTCTGCCAAAGAATTCCTTTTCAATTTGGCCTCAGGTAAATTCGTGGCACAAAGGCAAAAGGCTTTGCTGTTTGCCACACTCTTTGACAAAATATCACAAGAATGGGCATATCACATTTGCCAATATTGTTCTCCTCTGAAAACTCTTAGCACTACTGACCTCCACACCTCTGCTCTGATAGCCTAACTCCCACTTACAACATTCAACTGTTCTCCTAGTCAAAAGATCCAAGGTCTTCCACATTCCTACCCAAAATAGCATAGTCAGACCTGTCACAATATCTAACTCTTGGTACCAACTTCTGTCTAGGTTACTTTTCTATTGCTGTGATAAAATACCAAGACCAAGGGAATTTATAAAAGAAAGTGATTAATTTGTCTTATAGTTCCTGAGAGTTAGAGTTCACAATGGTAGAATCATGGACATTTGAGAGGTCATATCTTGAGCTACAACCCACAAAGTGGAGTGATAGTGGAGAGGATTGAGAATCACAGGAGTCTTCTGAGAACTCAAAGCCTGCTCCAATTAACACACCTTCTAATCCTTCACAAACAGTTCTACCAACAGGGAACAAAGTATTCAAATTTATGTGCCAATGGGGGGCATTCTCATTCAAACAATGACACTTGTTTTTTTATTTAATTAGGATTCAGTTTACCAAGAATAAATTGTGCCAATGAGTCTAGACAGCCACAGGCACACAAACACACATGGGCATTCAGCCTAAAATATTAATTTTATTTCTCTTCTCCTTCATTATAAAAAGTGTTTTCTTCTCGACATGTGCTTCTTGATCTTTTCTATTGGTTAGTGGTAACTTCAATAACTATGAAGAAATTTGGATTCTTCAGAATAATAACAATACTTCATCACTAATTTTTTAATTGAAAATAGATTTTTTTTATACAGTGTATTATTATTATGGTTGCCCTTCCCCCAACTCTTCCCAGATCCTCCCCACCTCCTCACTAATCCAAATACACACTCTTTCTTGCTCCCTTTCATTAAAAAACAAACAGGAATCTTAAATGATTAATAATAATAATAATAATAATAATAATAATAATAATAATAAAGCCAGAATAGGACAAAACAAAAAGGAAAAGTTAAGCCAAAGAAAAAGTACAAGGAACACATATAGACACAGATATACACAGAAACTTAATAAAAACACAAAATTGGAAACTATAACACATAAACAAAAGACCTATAAGGAAAACAAACAAACAAACAAAACCCTCAAAATACCATTGAGTTCACTTTGTGTTGGCCATCTATTGCTGGGCATGGGGCCTGAACTTAAGTGATGTTTCTATACCGAGTGAGACTCCATTGGAGAAAACTTTTTCTCTTTTGTGAGATGTTATGAATTGGAAATAGCTTCTGATTAGGGATGCAGGATTGTGACCACATCTTTTCTAAGCACCGGGACCCCATATGAGTTAGTCCTATGCAGGCCCAATTTTCCTACAATTAAATGCAATAAAAACAGATAATAAGGGCTATCTAATCTGAAATAATGAGATACATCCTTATTTAGTAGTGTTACTTGCACTTGGGGAGTCAAAGTAGGAAAATTGTCTGTAAAATCTAATTTCTTTGAAAATCAAATGCAATAAAAATATTAGAGTTGGGAAAACTTTTCCACTATAGAATTTTCTCTCTGCTGACACATTTCTAATATCTTAATATTTTATTAAAGTACAGCACTCATGACATCAGCACTTTCAGAAACCTTAACAAGATTGTCCATCTAGGCATCTTTCCTAAGACAATTCTTATGTAACTCATATCCCAATAGGCAGGCATTTTCTTTTCCTGTGAGCTTTGTACTATGACTCTAGTTGTTAAGAAAGGATGGAGTAACACTAATCAAATTTTCAATACCTGCCAACTTCCCTCCAGCTAAACTCTCATTAAGGGAGGCCCTATCAGTGGGTTCCATCACAAAAGATGACCAACATTTCTTGAGCCTGGATTCTGGGCTACACTAACAAATTGTTTAATGAATGTGAGAATTCAGCACTCAGCAAGGAGAAGGTTTGGCTGGCAGACACTACCATTTCCTACTGGGCAAAAGAAAAAAAATGTTTTCTTTTTTGTTTTTGTTTTTGTTTTTTGGATTTTTTGTTTTGTTTTTCCAGAGGAGTACATTCTCAAATCCTAGAATATGATGGCATGTTTGGATAGAGCAAAAAATTCATACCATTCTAAGAAAAATTATATACTTCTCAAAGCTATTTAGAAGTCCAAATCATTGTAAAATGATGAGAGAGGATGAATAGAATCACTGGTCACTCAAAATATTTTTCACTAATAGAAGTGCAGAAAATTACACAGATACTCTAAGTATATACTAGCCTAGAAGTGAAAATTGGGTTAATATGAATTGGACAATTCAACATTTATTTATCATTATGTAAAGTCTTATTTTTGTGAGTAGATAAATTTAATAAAATAGGAGACAGAAAACTGTATCAAATTAGTGATAGGATACGATAATTCGCTGGAAAATCAGAATGTAATGGGTCTCATCTGTTTACTAGATAATTGAACAAATGCATCAAGAGTACAAGGGTTTTGACCTCATTTTCAATTGAAACATGTTGTATCTCAGGCAAAATGCTATGGACTCAGCTTAATATGTCATCCTTAAAATTACAATGCCCTGGTTGAAATGCTTAGTCTTTCATGTGTCTTATTGAAAAGAATTTCAGGAACATATATTTCTAATTCATGAAAATGCTTTATTAAGACTAACACCTCTAATAGATATAACATGCTAATAGTAAGCCCAGTAACCAGATTTGGGGTAGGTTTTTTTTGGAGTTGTTAGCCAGTGAGGGCCCATAGACTCCTAAACGTTAAAGGCTATTCCCAATGATACTGGTTAACCTCCAGAATTTTACATTAAGGTCTATTGCTGAAGAACCACACATTGAGTCACAGATCATGGAGAAATCAAGTTGGTACTCATCTCTACTGCCTAGTTTTCATAACGCTAGAAGGTACTGTGCATAGTACTAGAGGAGAAAAGTAACCACTGATCTTATTAGCTTTGAATTCTAAGAACTACCATGACCAGCTTGTAAGACATTCCACTTGATACAGTGGACAGCTGCTGAGTAAGGCAGAGTCGGAATTTTTAAGGTGCAGCCACTGTTGGATTGACCAATATTCAATGGAAGGCCACACACCCAAGAGTACATGGACAGCACTAATTGTGCTTAATGGGTTAAAAAAAGAGATGGATTAACTGGAAATAAAGAGGGAGTTGTGGATACGTAATATATATATTCTCAAAGAACTAATAGAAATGAGAAAATATGGCTTCTTTTTGTTATACCTTATACACATAGACTACTTATATTATTTTGCTCACTGCAAAAACATTATACCTCAGTAGTTATTAATAAATCAATCATAGATGTTTTTATAGATGTATCATATGAATGTGATTTTTAAGTAGTTTCATAAAAGCAGTTATATTAGAGGTATGCTACAAGTCTACCCATCTGAATATATTTTATTTCAGAAATATTAAATCTCATCAAAGACTGATCATTCTTTCTACCAGGTTAAGAATTCTTTCCCTCAAGCGTACAAAACATAAAAATTGATTGTTTAATATTATCATTTGTTGTTAATAAGTATTTTTATAAATAATTATGAGGATTTGTTATTCATTTGGTAATTGATGCTTAATATATGGTTACCTTTTTAACTGAGACAAAATAATTGCACTTACCTATTGGGTATAATATGAAATTTCAATATATGTATAACTGAGATGCCTGTTTGACATATCCAAGCAGCCATTGGCCTCCAGGTCCTCTCACATCTCTCAGCATTCCAAGTACCTGTTACCGAGTCCTGGCTCTTCTCACCTCTTCTCACCCTGCCCCCTTCCCTAAACCTCTGCAGCCCCTGAGCTTAGCTTCCTTCCTACAGCTTCTCTTTTCCTGTATAAAACCCAGCCATTTTGGCTACACACCCTCTTGGCTCTTCTTGATTCCTCTTGGTTCTGCTCTTGGCTCCATTCCTGCTTATCTCTTCTGTTTGTCTCTCCTCTTCCCTCTCACATCTCTTCCTTTCTCACTCTCCACCTCTCCATCTCTTCTCTCCTGGTTTGGTTCTGTCTGATAGCCTGGTTCAGTCTGGACCCTTCCAGATACCTCTGGTTGTTTTTTTCCCCTCATATCTACAAAAATACTCTCCTCAGCCATACCTAGGTACAGTTATATCCTCATTTTCAGTCACAAATCAGATAAACTAATTTCTGTCAGTTTAGACATATATGACAACTTTTTTGATTTTTGGAATAGTCAAAGTACTCTTTAATATATATTGTTTCAGTTTCATAGCTATTGTGACTACAGTAGCAATGAACATGGTATCTTCTGAACAATTATCTCTAGAATGGAAATTCAGTCAAATTCTTTGGACATATGCTAGAGAGAGGTATAGCTGGGGTCATGTGGTAGATCTACTTTTATCCTTTTGAATTATCTCCACACTGATTTCCATAATAGTTGCACAATTAACAATCCCTTCAACAGTATATGAGGGTCCCCTTTCCCTACATTCCAGGTATTTAAGTATAGTTTTTTAAAGAAGCTGAAAACTGCAACTACACTTGCAATCAGAATGGAACACAAATAATATAGTGTAAACTGTGAAGTAGAAAGTTACTAATTAAAAGGGACATCAATAGACACATGTCGCTGGCCAAATCAATCTCTATTTCAGCTCCTACTTGAGTGCATACATGGTGCTCATCCAGGGCTTCTTTTCCTTATTATTTTTAAGGTCTCACTGAGGAATGTAGCTTGAGTTTTCCTGCCTGGCCCACAATCAGGGTAAGTCTCTCTCATCTGCCAGTCCCACAGCCGCTCAGACCTGACCAAGTAAATACAGAGACTTATATTGCTTACAAACTGTATGGCCGTGGCAGGCTTCTTGCTAACTGTTCTTACAGCTTAAATTAATCTATTTCTATAAATCTATACCTTGCCACGTGGCTCGTGGCTTACCGACAGCTTCACATGCTGTTTCTCATCATGGCGGCTGGCAGTGTCTCTCTGACTCAGCCTTCCACTTCCCAGCTTTATTCTCCTCCTTGACCTGCCTATACTTCCTGCCTAGCCAATGGCCAAATAGTGTTTTATTTATTGACCAATCAGCAACACATTTGCCATACAGAACATCCCACAGCAGAGGAAGAGTCTCACTTTTAACTATGGTGTTGCTAGGAGCTTAATTTTAAGTGTCTTGGTTTCTTTTACAAATCCAAAGTCCAAAATTTCTGTATCTCACATAGTCTTTCTCAACTACTGTTTCCCTTCTGTGTCTTTCTGTAGTCACAGGCCTTTCTCTTTAAATCTCATGGGTGTACAGGAATGTGCTTGATGTCTCTAATCTACCAACTTCCTTCATTAAAACTCATTTATCATAATTCATTTAGTCACACATTATTAATTCTTGTATTGTTCTATGATGGGCTGTCCAGGCTGTCCAGGCTCTTCCTGCAGCTGATGGGAGGGAGAATTACAGCTTGTAGCTAGAGTATTCCTGCCTGGCCCACAGTCAGGACAAATCTCTCTCACCTGCCAGTCCCACAGCCACTCAGACCCAACCAAGTAAACACAGAGACTTATATTGCTTACAAACTGTATGGCCGTGGCAGGCTTCTTGCTAACTGTTCTTACAGCTTAAATTAATCCATTTCTATAAATCTGTACCTTGCCACATGGCTTGTGGCTTACAGGCATCTTCACAAGCTGTTTGTCATCATGGCGGCTGGCAGTGTCTCTCTGACTCAGCCTTCCACTTCCCAGCTTTATTCTCCTCCTTGTCCCGCCTACACTCCCTGCCTAGCCAATAGCCAATCAGTGTTTTATTTATCGACAAATTAGCAACACATTTGCCATACAGAACTTCCCACAGCAACAGCTTCCTGTAATTCCTGGCTTCTTTGTGGGACTAGGCCTACAGAGTTTCTAGATGTAGCTGCTTGGCTGCTTCATAGAATCGAATTGGTGGGATCTGAAAAATGGCTGTGAACAGAAAGATCCAGCATCATCAAGGAGATACAGTATGGATGTACTTTTCCAGAACAATGCAGTGGTATGGTAACCACAAATTCTGCATCTGTAACCTACAGGATTCTCCAATATTAAATGGCTCAGCTATCTGGAGTATAAGTGGTTACTGACAAGAGTCTCCTATTGTCCTTTTAAAACTAAATGAATTCACTCTTAGTTGAGCAGTGCTCTGTAGAGATAGAGGTATAGATGCTCTATGGCTTGTTCCCTTCTTTATAAGGTCATTATAAATCTTCATGTTATTTGATATCACTGAGAGACTCCTATAGCATTCAGCTGCACTGCTTCAAATGTTCCAGTGCAGTAGCTTTACTATTGTTCTTATTTTTATCCTTTGTAATATAAATAAGCACATCAACCATTTTGTCAATGTCACCTTAATAATTCTGTAAAAATCATTAGTGTATCATTTCATAAATTAGATCACAATTGCTCATAGACAGATTACAAAGGCCACTACTAAAATAATGGATTGAAAATGATCAAAGTACATTATATACATGTATGAAATGTCATAACAACTCATCAACTTGCAGAATAAATAAATGAAAGTAAGGTTTATAGTATCTAATGAATTATAAATTTACCTCTTTAAAGTCTTTATTTCATGGGCAATAATAGTTTGGGATTCTGATTATTTCCTTTTTGTGGCAAGAAGTACAAATATAGCAGTGAGACTAAAAAAACAAGAAGCAGATAACAACATAGAGGGAAAATCAAAATTTCACACAGTAAATTAGATAAATGTAATTTCAGTTTATCTCTTTTTATGTATAGATAGGGTTTTATATTTCAAAGAAAATTTGCATATGTACAGCCAGCAAGAATTCAACTGTTGTGATTATTCACATACTTAATTCTGAAATTGTGGCCTTTCTAATTTCCATTTTCATCAATTTGAATATATGCATGATATTCACTTACTATAAAATGAAGAGCCAAATGGAAATTAATTTTATTACATCTCAAAGAAATCTTAGCAAAACTGTCATTATCTTTGTGATATTATACTATCTAATGGGCTTAATGCTTTATTAGTTCTGTTAAGGTCAAAAGTATCTTGAGAACTGTCTTTTTAAATTTCTTTTGTGCTTTTTGGTGCAAAAGTAAAATAGCACTTAGTGAAACACTCAAACAAAGCAAATGCGAATTAATACAAATAGAAAATTCCTTGCAAATCCACCCGCTCTCATAAAAACAAATGGCTCCTTCATTTTCATATGATTTAGTCTAATTCTTCATGACTATTTACAAAATAAAATATGTTTATATATGTACCACATCATCTATATGAATTTCATAAAATCTTTCAGGCAGGCACTGAATACTGGTTATATATTATATGGATAAGTGGATATGCAGCTTTTTCTGTTGTTTGGTTATACAATAAACATCTCTATGTACAGATTATATAAGTATTTAAATAATGGAAAGAAAATGCTTATGTGTGTACACAATTACACATATAAATGCACCTGTTCAATATAAGTAGACAGTCAAATGTGTTAAGTTTAAGTTAATCAGAAATTCTTCCAAAGTACCTTTCTATGGTATATCATTTTCATTTTCTTATTTTTCTTTTGTTTTTTGTTTGTTTCTTTCAATTTTCCAGAAGTATTAAGGACTCTCAATGTTTAGAAATAAGTAAACAAAAAGTCAATTTTTAAAATAGGCAAAACATACAAGTACTTGACTAAATATGACATAAGCATATGAATTACTGACAAAAATCATTAGTTATTAAGGGCATACAACTTAAGGACATGATGAGATGTCACCTATTGAAAAGACAATGCTAAATGCTTGTGAGGACTCAGAGCAATTGAATCTCCACCATTGCTCCTGAAATGTAAAAGAATACAAGCAGGCCACTAGAAAACTTTTTAAATCTTTCTGATGAAATCAAATGAACATTTCCCATTTGATCCATCAGTCTTTCTCCAACATATTGAACCAAGAAAAATAAAAACATATTTTCACATAGAGTATAAGCATGTTTATAGAACTTTTCTGAAAGATGATCCCAAACTAGAGACAACCAAATGTCCAAGAACAGATAAATGGATAGACATATTATAGTGTAGGTGTTCAGTGACACACTACTTATTGACTAAAAAGAAATTAATGAAAAAACTACTGATAATGTAATATCATAGATGAATTCCAGTAACGAAGATAGTAAATTTAAGAAGGCAACTACAAAAGATAATTAATCAGGTAAGATTAAATATGTATAGTATTTTATTGATTGGCTTGGGCAAGAAGAGGAGAGGGGTTTGACAACAAGAGGACAGCATGGAACATTTTATATGGAGTTTAGCGATTGTTCTCTATCTTGGTGACAGTTGCACAACACTATGTATTTATCAAAATTCCCATAAATGTCCAACAAAATGAGAACAAATAAGTTTCTTACAAAGATTATTTTTCCAATTGGGCAGAACTATAGGGGCAATCATAATAATATCTATATTTACTGTTGTGAGAGAACATCTCCGGCATCTTTGAGTCACAGAAAATATAAAATTGTGCATTTTTGTTTCTTTTATTGTCATTCTGGGTATTTTTCTATCTTTCCATGCTACAAACCTTAGTGGCACTGATCATTTAGTAGAAAATCATCAACTAGCTTGCTGTCCCTTATTTTTCTGCTCCCATACTGAGGAGATAGTGTATTTCCCTGTTTGTTTGTTTGTTCTTGTTGTTTTTTATATAATACTAAAGGTCTTCAGTTCAACGTATTAGACAAAAAACCTACAAAGAAGGGCACAGCTGTTCATCACAGCTGTAACTACTTTCAACTCATTGTGGGCAATGTAGTATATGTAGTTCAGGACACTGTTTATTTTTCGGAACATAGAAAAGAGCCCAGAACTCACCTGACAACTGACACCACCATCTCCCACATAATAAGATGAGAGCATGTGTCCTTTCCAGTTTTATTTTAAATTCTAAAACCATTCTCCCCTGTTGCAGTGGCTTTCAGTTGAGACTTTTGAGAAGCTTGTTGTTCTGGTTCCAAGGCATGCCCCAATAATTTCTTAGACTTGTACTGCTGAACAAATTTTAAAATGTCCTTATATTTAGCATCATCATACAAGCAAAAGAAAAGCCCAGATGAGACAGGGCCAGTTTTAGTATCCTCTATTCACAGATGGAAACTGTCACTCTATGCGTAAGAGCACATGGTTCAGAAGGAACGCAGCTGGAAAGAACATTTGAATCTTATGATTTTCATACAATTCTCAAAATGTTTAAATAAGAAACATAAAATTATTTGGTTTCACCTGATCTTCAGGGCTTATTTCTTTGGGCTTATTTCTATACTGAAAAGATATGTAGTCCTTGAATATTTTAGAATGCTTCATTCAGTTACAGAATTATCAATTGTCATTATGAGGCTTATAATTACAATAATTGTTACAGCTTTTATCAGGGGTAAAATCAGTATTTAGAAGCATGAAGGTTAAGGCAGACACCAACAAGACTGATTGCCTGGCTGAAGGACCCTTCGCTATCCTCTAAGCTGGACTCTATGGACATTATCTCAACTTCTCAGTGTAAATGTCTTTTGCTTAATTCTAGCCTTAAGCCTTGTATTCTGCCCTAAATTACAAATAATCATGTCTTCCTAAGGTGAACTTCTACAATTTCTTTGTCCATTCTGTATTTCTATAACAGAACATCACAGATTGTGTAATTCATAAAAAATGGGAATTTATTTATTTCAGTTTTACAGGCTGGGAAGTCTGGGGGTGGTGGATCAACATCTGGAGAGGGCTTTAGCATGGCACCATCCTATATTAGAAGGGCAGAAGATGGGGATAGAAGTAGAGAAAGAGAGAGGAAAAAAAGGAAGAGTAACATAAAAAAGACTGAAAAAAGATAAAAGGACGGGGGGGGGGGGGACTTGTAGTCTCAAGCTGATTTTACTATCAGTATTAATCTATTCATGAAAATGAAGACTTTGTGATTGGAACACCTCCATTATTATAACCCACAACCCACAATACAGTAAGATTAAGAAGGAAGCTCTCAATACATACTATTTTTAAGACGCCTTCCAACTGTAACATTCTATTCCAAGACCTCCAAAATTCATATTCTCAAATGTAAAATATTCATTCTTTTACAAATCCCCAAATCTTAACATATTCCAGCACCAATTAAAATATCCAAAGTTTCATCTAAGTCAGAAATGTATAATACTCAAAGAGTGAATCATAGTAAAGTGAATAATTCTCTTTAACTCTGAGCACATGAAATAAGAACAAGTTCCCTACTCTGGTAATACAGGCATGTAACCTTTATGATGACTGTATGTTTTGAGAAATGTGTCATGAAATGATTTCATCATAGATTGTACTTGCACAAATTAAGATAGTTGTGATATCACTAGGCAAGTGAGACCACTACTATATATGCACCCCATCATTGAACAGAAAATATTTAAGTGATATCTAATTGTATGATGGAGAGCAAGTGTTGGATAGATGTTCCCATCACAAAAGAGGGAGAAATTCCTAAAACGATAGGTAATTGATTCCAAATAAGTCAAGATCTTAACAAGGTGAACAAAATTCAACCTTAAAGTTGGTAAATAATATTTATTTCTTATTCCATTTGACTTGTGATAACACTGGGAGAAGGAAGAGGTTCCAAAGGCCTTATACAGCTTTACCTCAGTAATTTTGTCAGCATCAATTCATGCTGCAGCTCTTGGGGCTGGGGAAGGGTCTTTTAAATTTCTTTAAATTTTATGTGTATGGATGTTTGCTGCATGTATGTCTGTGTACAACATATGTGCCTGGTTCCCACATAGCCCATCAGATCCATAGAACTGGGGACTGGGCTTATAGAAGGTTGTGAGCTACCATAGGTGTGCTAGAATCTAACCATGGTCTGCTACAAGAGCAGCAAATGCTCTTAGGAAGGATGTCACCTTTCCAGCACCTGGATGAGAGTTTTATGCCTGTATCTTTCTTATAGAGCTTTGCTGCTGGCTTACGAGGTCTAGGGTTTTGTCAAGAGTCCTGTCATTACGACTCTGCTCAGCCAGATGCCGACACTTTTGTCCAGCTTAAGCCCCACATTCCTTCTTAGCACCAATTTAGTGTTGTTGTTCAGTAGCAGCTTCACCACTGCAACAAATCCCTGCCTGGCAGCCCAGACCATTTTTGACATCCTTTGACCTCAAGGCAGAAGAATCAGTTTTCCTTCATCTCTTGCATTTTCTGTGTCTGCAGATGGAAAATCACTTAATGGCAACAATTTTCACTTATATCCTCCAGAGTCCAAACTGCTCTCGAGCCTCTTTGAGCCATATACCGGGGCCAAAAGGAGGCTGCACCAGAATGCAAAGAAGAGGCACTAGATGTGGCCCTGAGCCACATTCCAAGAGTGTGCTATGTGTCCCTTTTGACATATATCTTTCCTCCAGACCACTGTGGACCTGCAATGAGAGGGATATCATCAACATATCTCCAGACTTGCAGGATCATTCTAATATTGTCCAGATAAATAGCACCTGGTTTACTTCTACATATTCTGAACTCTTTATCAAATGTTTGCTTCATCTTGGTTTCCTATATTGAAAACCCTCTCTCAATATATACTACATGACAAGCTGAAATATCCTTCAAATACCTAAGTCCAGTTTCTCTTTTGATTATCAAATCCATCTTTTCCTTATCTCTCTCCTCAATTTACTGCGTGCAATTAAGACATATACCTCCTTCACTATTTTGCTTGGTTTTCTCCACTAGACATTGTAGATCATTCCTTCTCAAATTCTAGTATAGACACAATTTAAAAAAAGGTTTTACCCATTTTACAACAAATATGGTTTTTACTCCTGCTTCAAATACCTTATCCTTCATTTCTATCTGAGAGTTTATCAAAATGACTTTTATCACTTATATTTCTAAAAGTGTTCTGAGACTATATGAGAAATATCTGTGAAGACTTAAACGTTCTTTATATTTATTTTCTTCTTCAGTCTCACTGAATTCCAGTATTACAATGCTTCTTTTATGGCAATCTGGGGTTTTAAAATCTTTCTCCTCTAAACTTTTCTATAATCTGCCCATTCCCCAATTAGAAAGCTATGTCAATGTTTTCAGGATATATGTTAGGAATAGCACCACTTCTCAGTATTTTCTTATCTAACGTAATCAATTCTATACTGATATAATAGAATACTGCTAGCAATTGAGATGAGAGAGTCTTAAACGTATTTGTAATGAGTACTAAGCCATTCATATGATCTCATGATGTAAACAGCCCCCCAGGACCAAATTTGGTACCACCTACTGTAGCTGGAGTTTTCCTGCCTGGCCCACAGTCAGGACAAATCTCTTTCACCTGTCAGTCCCACAGCCTCAGACCCGACCAAGTAAACACAGAGACTTATGTTGCTTTCAAACTGTATGGCCGTGGCAGGCTTCTTGCTAACTGTTCTTACAGCTTCAATTAATCTATTTCCATTAATCTATACCTTGCCACATGGCTTGTGGCTTACCGGGATCGTCACAAGCTGTTTCTCATCGTGGCGGCTGGCAGTGTCTCTCTGACTCAGCCTTCCACTTCCCAGCTTTATTCTCCTCCTTGCCCCGCCTATACTTCCTGCCTAGCCAACGGCCAATCAGTGTTTTATTGATTAATCAGCAACACATTTGACATACATCCCACAACCTACTAATACTATTTCATTGGATGTTAAGCATCTCACACATACTTTTGGGGGCACATATTCAAATTATAACAAACTTCTCCCTCAATTATTTATTAGCGTCCAGTCTCTCCTGCTTGCCTCGTTGCCAGTCATTATTAATAAGGTCAATGTCTCAGAGCTTTGAGATAGTCTAGTATTAGAAGTACTCTTAACTCCATTTTATCTATAACACTTATTAGATTAGAGGAGAGGGCATATAGAAAAAGGGTAAATGTGCATTTTGAGTAAATTATTACATGAATCAATGATATATACAAAGTCAGTTCTCTCTGGGGAAGAAAGTTTGTACTTGAAGATATTTTGACAATTATTTGTTGCTATGGAGATGAAAGTGGTGGTCACAGTTGCACATTGAGAAATATTTGTCAGTAGACATGGAATTTTTTAAAAGCCACAAATATAACTGTAATTGTTCCCTGATCCATGCTAGAAAAGAAGCAGGTCATTGAGGATCATGGAGTTCTTATGATCCTTTGAGGCTTTTTTTTAACTACCAGAAAAACACAGTTCAGTAGGTTTTTTTTTTTGTTTTTTTTTTAATGAGCATAAGCCCTGAATGACTTTGCATTTTCCTCATTTTGGTTTGGAAAAAAAATCACACTTAGATCCTAATTTTCCCTTCTAAAGTTCTCCTGGAATCTCATGAAACTCACAAATGTTGTCAATCTAAACAAATATCCTTGATTGAAATTTTCCTTCCTGAACACTCATTGAGGATTATGCATTTAAAGGCTTTTTATAACATAATCTGCATAACCTTGAAGAGTCTCTTCATCCGTTAGCTGATTAAAATTATTTTTCACAGCCCGTAAAGCAAGACATAACTCCATGCTATGGCTGTGTGTATTTAATAGGGGAAATATGCTTTATGTGCCCCATTAAGTCATTTGTGAAATTGCATTAGTGCCATGCCATTCAGACACCTCTTTAAGATACATCCATGGCCCTCTCTTGACAGGCAAATTAACACTTTCAGCAATGGCCTTAGAGTACAAAGAAAAACATCTATCTTATCAAGAATTACAAAAGAGATCAAACATAGTTTTCAACAGAGTTCCAGATACAGAAACAGAACAAGATAATATCACATTTCATGATGGGTGTTAATGACATATTTAGCATCTTTAATAAGTTATAAATATTTATGAGGTTAAAATCTCCAAATATATAATACAACATGTAATAGATGATTGCATGAGTGAAGTTTAAAATGTGGTAACAGTTTAAACCTTGAAGAAAATGATCACAAAATTTCATAATAATTTTATAGCATCAAAACTTTTGAATTAGCCAGGCGGTGGTGGCACATGCCTTTAATCCCAGCACTTGGGAGGCAGAGGCAGGCAGATCTCTGTGAGTTCAAGGCCAGCCTGGTCTACAAAGCTAGTTCCAGGAAAGGCTCCAAAGCTACACAAAGAAACCCTGTCTCAGAAAAAAAAGAAACTTTTGAATTAGAAGCATATTGTTAAACATTGATGGCATTCATGAGGCAAGAGTGTTCCCTTAAAAATACATCATTTCTAATTATAATATGTTTGTTATTTATATGAAAGGTTAGCGTTGTAGAAGAGTGAGGTATTTAAGTTTCCCAATACTTAATATGATTTTTGGACTTATACTTCAGACATTGATTCTTATTTTCTGGACATTTGCTGTTAGTATACACTGTTTCTGTAACATTAAATTAGAAAAAACAACTTCCGATGTGTCATTGTTTCAAATCATCCAATATCTTTTTTTTTTAAATCCATCATTTTTCTAGTATGTTTTACTGTTCCCATTTCACTATTTCTAAAATTTTATGCCATGTTAATTATGGACTGACTGTTTTTATTATCAGCACCTCCTGTATGTCTAACTTATTCCCAAATGTCTTCTTAGCAGGATTTTTCACTTAATGTCTATTCTATGCATTTAATGAGTGTCAATTTCTACTATTAGCTATAATTATTTAGGAGTATTACACACGTCTTTCCAACTAGAGGATGAATTATTTATGGGCAATATGTAACACAAGTACATATTGTACAAACTGCAACACAGGAATGTAACAGGTAAAGCTTGGACTCCAGCATCAGAAAAATTTGAGATCAGAACCTAAGCCTTCCATTTGACTTTTTATGTGAACTTGAATAAGTAACTTCACAACCTTTCATCTATAAAAGCATCATTATCATACCACCTCTCACAAAAGCATGGAGATCATCAAGGAAGAGGGTGAGCAAAGATTTTAAGACCCATAGGTAATGGAGTATTGCTGCAGGAGAGGGCTGTTGCAGCCTTGAATTCAGAGTGGATGTGACAGCAAGCATAAGTCCTTCACAAAATCAAGCCAGCAAAAATCCCAGCTTAGATACTGAGGAACTCATGAATTCCCACCCCTAGCTGAGGAGATAGGGGCCACTGATGGTTTCTGGTAGAGAAAGAGAGTCAGTTTTCTTTGGTGATATGGCCACTAGTAGGTTGCCTATGTTCCAGTGGGTGGTGTTACATTTATGCACATACTGGCAACACTAAGTGGACTCAGTGGCTTTGAAAAAGAGTATATGAAGTTGGAAGAGAAAAGTGGTGGAGGTGTAGCAAAAGTTAGAAAGGAAGGAGAGAGTAGATTTGATTAAAATACATTATATTCATGTATAAAATTATCAAACAACAAAAATTATTATATCATACATTTATTATACCCATAAATAGTATTTATCATTCTGTTATATTCGTAGATGAAACACCACAGAAATTTGGAGGATGGTCAAAAATTGTCACATTTCAGTGTATCCTTCACAATTTAATGGTATAAAATTCAAATGGTTGAAAGTGTGTGTATCACTCAACTTTTAACTTAGTAAAAATGACTTATAGTCTCATCTATCTAAAGCCAGTTGTGAATCAGTTTCTGTCAGAAGAGTTATGGTATATATGCACCAGGATTCTTAGCAATGAGAAATATTGCATTAATAATACCTTAAGGAATGCAAAAAAGAGACTTCCTCTTGGATTAGTTTGATGAAGTACAAGCCAAACATTGAATTCACCATTTTTGCTATGACTTCTGTCTGTAGTTTGTAGTTACTGACCTGTCTGTTGTCTGTCTGTTGTGTGCATCTGATCTGTCCCTGTCACTAGTCTGCTGTGCTGATCTCTGACAAGTTGCTTTGCAACACAGAAAACATGGTATGGCAAAGAAATGAAGAAATTCAGTATAGAAATCTTTAACAGAGTTTCACGAGGATAGATGCTACTTTACTGACACCAACTTACTCAGAATATCACTTGAAACAGCAAACAAATGCTATTTACCTACATGGTACTTTCAACATTTATGGGATATTTGTTCTGCTTAAGGTTGCTTTCAATCATTGACTACTTTGAGTAAATGATTATAACAAGATACATATGTACACATACATTATTCTGGGTCAAGGATGTGGGAGAACACATAACTTGCAATTGAAGTTATTCATATAGCTTAGGTTGTAAAAGCTGATTAGATGGGAAATGCGCGGCAGAGTAAGGTTGGCTACATTATTCTCTTAAAGATAGGCTAAGCTTCAATAGGCTGTGTATACAGTAAGATAGCAGGTTAAAATATAGTCCAAAATAATTTCAGGCATATGATGAACTTGGCTGCAGACTGCAGCAAAAGTTTTTTCCCTTCAAAAGCAAAAGATATTTTCAGAAAACACATCACTATAAGATAACAAATTATTTCCCTATCTCCTTAATCCTTATATTGTTTATCTCTGAGATGGTGGTAACTCTAGTGCCTATGTCATAAGATTATTTTAAGAAGCAAATGAATTAATAAATAATTTAAAACTTCATCCTGCCCAGAGAAGACAATAAAGTCTTAGCAAATATAACCAATCTTTCAAAATCGTTGAGTCTGAATTTTAGATCCTGATGAAATATTTTAAAAGTTAAAATGTAGAGGAAAAAATATCATGAAAAACATCTCATAAAAATAATAGTAAATAATGGTGTCCCTGTGTATAGATCCACTGAATGCCCAAAGGTTTAAAAGCCTATCATTCACCTGGATGTTCAGTATTTGCAATTGGTAGTCCACGACTTTGTTTTTGTTTGTTTATTCTGTTTTGTTCTTACTTAGTGATGCATTTGAGCACAGTTTATAGGGGATACTCTAAAAAGATAAGAATTAGCCTGCCATGGTGACAAATGCTTATAATCTCAGAGAGCTGAGGCAGGACTACCTCTACAAGTTCAAGGCCAACGTCAGAAAAAGACAGCTTAGCTAGGATTACACAGCAAGACCCTTTCTAAAAGAGGAGATAAGAATTATCATTTTAAGTAAGACTTAGTTTCCATTCATTTTCCAAGACTAGTATCAGTTTACACCTTTTCAGAGAAAGCTATCATGACACTTCAGATTCTACAATACTACAGGGTTGATGAGTGGAAGATTCCTGTCCAAACTTACAAGTCAGGATTTGCATGGCCTGCTTATAGATTTGGAGTGCAGAAAACTTGCTTCCAAGCTTGGTGTTATTGAGAAGGAAATAAAAATTGGAAAAGATAAGTAAGGCCTGGCAGGCAGAAGGTCATGAGGGTGATCAAAGGGGATTACGGCACGGCAGGCAGTCTCTTTCTTAGTTTTCTTCTGTGCCTGGCTAAAGGGTGCCTGCCTCTATGAGGTTGAGAGGTTCTGCTCTAGTATCCACTCTGTACTTTACCACAGGCCAAAATGTAACACAGCCAAGCAATCAGGAAATATATCTCTAAATCTGTGAGGCCAAACAACCTTTTCCTTTTGATTAATTATCATTACGTGTGATGTCATGTTAGGAAGCTAACAAAGCCTGTGAAAGAGAAGTAGTTTTCATATTTATCAAGAATTATAAATACAAATAAATAATATTTGATAAAGAATACATACAGTCTGCAAAAAGCAAAATTATTCACTACAGTTTCTTCAGAGGAAAAAAATATCGCTGACCTCTGCTAGGTGTTCCTTACTGGGCATGTAATCCCATACTGTCTTAAAACATTCTGTTTTCACTGTCATTAGTAAAGAACAGCTATTTGTAATCACATAGTCATTAGTATATGTTAATAGCAACAGAAACTATGCTAGTAATTTAAATATGTTATCTTTTGTCATTTTAGCTCTCTGAGGTAGATAATAGTAATTTCTTATTATTAAATTAATATTAAAAAATATTATTAGTGAAGAATTGAGATGCAAAGTATTATCGTGCCAAAGCCAGAATGGGGAGACAGGATTTGAACTTAAGTTTATCATATTTGAAAATTTAATTTTAGTGCCACTGTGGATCACCACTTTGCTCTCTTAAATCGTTTTTTATTGTTTGTATGTGTGTTTAACCCTAGATTACAAATTCCTTAAAGGCAAAGGCTATGTGTCTTCCACATTTAAAGAATGTTGCATGAATAGTGGCTTTTCAATAAATACTTATTAAATGCCTGAATGAATGGAATTGGGTCAATGTCCAATCTTTTCAGACCCAGTAAGGGCTACGTTATTAAAAAACATAATTTTACATTCATAATTTAAAGTTGTACCCAATACTGCATAGCTTTCCCAAAATCCTTAAATAAATCTTTCTATTTGGACCTTTGTTTTTCTATGTTAAACTGAAGCACTATTCAGAATGATGTTTTCCGTAAATTACTTTCTCCACCACTTTCCTATCTTCCTTCCTTTCACAAATATTTGCTATACTGCTTAATATATGAAAAGTGGTTAAAATGTACATAAAATAAACATGGATCATGTCCTCATGCAAAATTCCAAACTAGGCCCCATGCTTATTGTTTATATTTATCTTAACTAGGTCACTTTCACATTTTAAAGCACGATATTTAATTCTCATTGCTGCTTAGATATCAAATGGAATTAACCTCCACTCATGGCCCAGGCAAATTTAGCTTACAAGGCCAGTTGCCATGGGAATCTAATGCATTCCTGTGATATTTCTGCAGATCTTTGAAATTTAAGTCTTTCCTAATCCTTTCTGGCTCTGATTTGTGGCTTCTACTGAATTGTTTTTTTCTATCATGCATCTTGCTATTGCTCCTTTATCACAGTCCAATCTTCAAACCAATTAGGAGACATACTTTCTTCTCTTTTATCCCAATCCTTCTTCTACTTTGTCCCCACCTGGGTCAATTAGTGACAGCTATGCAAAGACAAATGAACATTATAAACTTAACTGGAAATACTGATTCAGTGGTATTTAGCATTCTAGTATGGAAATGAAAAAGAAAAACAGAAGGTGGTTTCTGCTTGCAAGATAATATGTATATATGTATACATTACAAATGCAAAGATAAATTCTGGTAGTTTAGGGACAGGTTTTTGTAATTATACTAAACCTATACAATGAAATATTGAGGCAGTCTCTTAAAATATATGTATGTGGTAGGTAAATTTCTGTCTTTAGGTGATGGTGCATGGCTGGTTATCTCAGTGAGTCAGCGTTCTGAATGCTATACATGAAACTGTCACCAGTGGTGATCTTAAGAAGGGGGACTGGGAGGAGGAGGAGTGACAAAGACTTACCAAAAGAATACTGTGGTACGACATTTTGTTTGTGTTCTGACAAATTAAGTTTGCCTGGAGATCAGAGGGCAGAGCTAGCTAGTTAACCATAGAGGCCAGGCAGTGGTGGCATATATATCTAATGCCAGCACTAGGCAGGTGGAGACAGGAATATAAGACAGGTGGATACAGGATCTCAGGCCCATTCAATCTGAGGATTCGTAGAGACAGGATCGTCCCCTCTTTGGTCTAAGGATTCATAGTGGCTGCCTCTCTGCTTCTCTGATCTTTCAGCTTTTACCCTCGATATCTGACTCTGGGTTTTTATTGTTAAAACTAATTAGGATTGTGCATAAGAATACCTTGATTTATTTATGCATTTAAATATGTATAATAGCCACAGTCTTATAATTAAAAGATAAACAAATAAAACTCTATCAAAGGGACATCTAGTGCATAACAACTGATTGTCAAAATGCAATTGAAATAATTGGATTTATTGTCTTTTCCATATAGTGGCTTTATATCTGCACAATGATGTAGCTAGAGTTTTTCTCTCCGGGTGCCGCCAAGCCCCGGCAGTCCTGTAGCCCACTTATAAAATAAACATACAGACGCTTATATTATTTAAACTGCTTGGCCAGTAGCTCAGGCCTACCATCATCTAGCTCTTACTCTTATACTCAGCCCATTTCTGTTAATCTATATGTCACCATGTGTTCCATGGCTTTACCTGCTGCCTTTACATGATGCTCCCTGGACGGCAGGCTGGCGTCTCCTCCTCTCCGCCTTCCTGTTCTCTCAATTCTCCTCTCTGCTAGTCCCACCTATACTTCCTGCCTGGCTACTGGCCAATCAGTGTTTGATTTATCAATCAATCATCCACAGCACAATGAGACATCATTGTAGTACTGAGTATGATTTCTAGAATGTTTGAGAACTTTAAGATTAAAAAAAAATATTGGTTTTTGGATGATCTTTGTTTCATCATGCTTATATATTACAGTTTCCAAATTTTGTTTTCAGGGGATTTCTGGATGTGTGAATGGCTGTGTCTCAGAGTCTCTTTGTGTTTCTTATTTTTTCCTTTGGTTCTTTTTCTTCTATTTGTGTATGTTTTTTGTCCTGTTCTGCTCAGGTTTGTTTTTATTTGCCTGTTTGTTTTCTAATGAGAGAGAGAAAGAAAGGGTGTGGATTTGGGAGGATGAGGAGGTTAGGAGATACTGAGAGAAATTGCAGGAAGGGAAACTGTGGTCAGACGATATAGTATGAAAATAATCTGTTTTAAATAAAGAAATAATAAATCCCAATTCAGCTTTTAAATGTCTCTGTAACAGAGACAAGGGAGTCAGTCTGGGACCCCAGGCCCATCACCCTCAAGAAAGGACCAGTCTCTCAACTATAGTTACATGTGTTCTGGTCTTTGTCTCCCAGCTTTCTGTGAACTGTCAGATAAGCACAGACATGGAGGGGAGGGGGAAATTAGACTCCCTATCCTTGCCCATACTCTAAATAAATACACTTTCCTTTATAAAAAAAACTGTTATTGTGTGAATGTGTACAGGCACACATGCTACATCTTGTGTGTGAAGGTCAGAGGACAACTGTCTTAGCTGGAAAGAAAAAGAGTTTATTTCACCTCACAACTTGTAGTGAAGTCAGGGTAGGAACTGATACAAAGATCATGGAACAGTGCTGTGTACTGGCTTACTCCTCAAAGTTTGCTTACCCTGCTTTCTTATATACCCCAGGACCACCTTCCCTGAGGGGATGCACAATTCACAATGGACTGGGCCCTCCCACATTGATCACTAATTAATCACCAGGCTATTGCATGGGCCTGTCTGGTGAGGATATTTTCTCAATTGAGGTTCATTCTCTTTAAATGACATCTTGTATCAAGATGACCTAAAAGTAGCCAGTCCAACAACTCTGTTAAGTTAGTTCCCTTCCAGTGTTTTGGGGATTGAACTTGAATCCTCAGGCTTTCACAGCAAGGATTTTTACCTGCCAAAACAGTTCCAGATATCATCATCACCATCACTATCATCATCATTATCATCATCATCATCATTGGTAATCAACTTATAACACAATGAGTGTCAGAAAGTCCTATTTTCAATGATACACAAATATTACCAAATATGTAAAATTATCAGATGAAAATAAGTACTCATTTTCAAGCAGCATAGTCTTTGGACCATTTTATCGCTTATCTCAATCAGTTTGCTTAGACTGATTCATATGAAAATACACTCTAAGGGCTACTTTAGGAATTGTAGAAAAGTTATATGATACTTATATTGGCACACTGTCTTCCAGTGTCTTACAATGTAGAATTGTGTGGGAATAATTCATTATGCTAAATAGTGATTTATGGCTAGAAATAAGAGCCCAAGTTTGAAAAGATTGATGACTGTTGTAATGAAATAGAATTGCAAGCAATCTAAACATACATAGGCATTTAAGTTGATCCATTATAATTTCACTGCTATATAGTCACAACAAAATGAGGTAAGTTTATATGCTCTGCCATAGAAAGGTGTCCAAAATGCCTTAAGAGTTGAAAATTCAAAGTAAGACATTCAGTATGATGGCGTTTGTGTAAAAATAATAGATTGATGCATAGACAAGCTTTTCTTTATATAGAAAATACACTCCAATGATATGCATAAGTCTAAGAAAACCAGATTGGAGTTGAAAGGAAAACCAAACAAACAAACAAACAAAAAGTAACTTTATTATGTGTTTTGGTCTCTGAATGGTTTATATAATATATTCATAGTTTGGGATATTTAATTTAACTGAAGTCCTAGGGATGAAACCTAATGATTTATATATGTGCTCTACTCTTAAGGTACATTTCTGTTTACAGAGAGAAATATGTTCTGGGCATAACAAAAGAGCACATAAAGAACTTGATTATCAACATGATGGATTAACTATTTTGTTTCTTTTCTTTTCGACCATATCACTCACAACCACGTGCAAGGTCTTCCACCTTTACTCATTTTTGTAATATTCTGAAAGTGAATAATTCTCATATAAGCAGTCTATAGAATAATCTCTAACAATGGAAACAACTATGAATACTTAGAAAAAATTGAGGGGGGCAAACAGAAATGAATAAAAAAAAAACTTCTCCACACCACTTTAGATATGAAGTCAAACATGAATTATATTATCTAGTAACCTGGACTGATAAATATTTAGAATGGGATTATTGATCATTGAATATTGCAAAGATTATATGTTGATCACCTAAACAACAATGTCCAAGGAAAATTTTCTTAAACTTGGAAACAATATGTCTATAGATAAGGAATCATCCTCAGTCTGTCTTTGTTGTTGATTGGGGCATTCTTTCTTTCTTTTGTTCTTTCTTCCTTCCTTCCTTCCTTCCTTCCTTCCTTCCTTCCTTCCTTCCTTCCTTCCTTCCTTCCTTCCCCCTTTCTCCCTCCCTCCTTCTTTCCTCTCTTCCTTTCTTTCTTTTTTTTTGAGTCAGGGTCTCCTGGATCTTAGGCTACTTAGATGAGCATGGCCTTGAAATCCTGATACACCTGCTTCCATCTCTCAAGGTCTGAGATTGCAGTTATATGTTCCCACATCAACTTTAATTTGTCTTTTATACATCCTTCACCAAAATGTGACATTTGATAAATGAAACAGTCGTGTAGAGAAAAAAAGACTACCTTTGGTTTATTGACAGATGAGTCTGGATTTGAAATTTTTATTACTTGTCCCCTTTGTGTTGTTGGGCAAGCTATGTATGTATACTGTCTGAGCTTCTTTCCTTCAGAAATTGAGACGGCAAAACCTATCCAATAGGAATTCTAAATAAATAAAAATCATGTATATCAAGTGCTATCATAGTGCCTGAAACATATAATGTTTAGACTATGGTAGTTATTATTATTAACCATCATGCCAGATGATTCTTCTCTAGCTACTTGTGTCTGTTTACTTCATCTGAGTGAACAAAATGATACTTGGTGTAACTGAATCTTGTCTCTGCATATACTAATTGCTTTGGATGAAGTAATTTGTTTCATACTCATAATACTTCTTTATAACATACATAGAGATCCAGAGAGGTTAATTTACTTGGGAAAATATCAAAAGACAAGATTAGAACCTGAAGATAGCTTTCAATAAAGACAAACAGATGCCATAAAGAAATATAGTACGTGTGTGTGTAAGAGCAAGTAAAAAAAGAGACCAAGAATTTGAAAGAAAATAATGGGATGGATAGAAGGGGTTTGAAGTAGAAACAGAAAGAGGAATGGTGTAATTATATTATAACCTCAAAAATAAAAAATATTATAAAAACATAATTATAACACTTTGAAAATAGAGGAAATATAAGAAATAATTATAATTGGGTAACTTTCAATTTTCCTATTACTTTAAAAATTGAAATTATTTAAGTCTAGCAAATATTTCTTTTTTATTCAAAACACAAATAGCTAACATAATTTATAGGTAAAGGAGGGACTATAAATTCATCTTACTACAAAAATTTTGAATAAATGCATTGTGGAAATAAGAGAGACAGCAAACTTGTTATGTGTTTATAGGATTTCAAATGGTATGCCAGAAAATAATCTAGAAAAGAGCATAGGGAATGTTAAATATGCATATGTGTGTGTACATTTTTATTTTTAACTTGGATTATTTACCTATTATAATTTTTAAATAGGTTTTATTTAATATACTCTTTCAGTATGGAAAATTATTCCACAAAGTCAAATTTTTCTAAGGAAAATTTACTTTTTTATTAATCACATTTTAATCAATTGTTATTGTTGTATTTTTGTCTGGGAGTGGGGTGTGCATGCTATAGCATCATGATATGCATATAGAGGTCACAGGACAACTTTTGGGAGTCAGTTCTCTCTTTCTCTCTTTCCAGGTGAGGTTCCAGGGGTTGAACACAAGTTATCAGGTCCTGTGGCAATGGCTTTTATCCTCTGAGCCATCTGACTGGCCTCAACTACATTTTGAGAAAAGAATTCAGGTTTAGGGAAACCAATGTCATATATATATATATATATATATATATATATATATATATATATATATATATATATGGTTAAAACTGAGCCAGGATGCATACTTCTGTTAGAATGATGAATGTACAGGGAGGGCCTCATTTCTGCTCTTGTAACCTCATTCTTCCCTGGCTTCTCTGGCCTCTGCTGGTTTGTTCTGGTGGGGATATTTGGTTTTGTTCTCCCATCTCAACACACACACTTGTCTGAGCAGTTCTCAGTCTTCTTTGCAGGCTCATTTGCCCCCACTCACTCCTGTTGTACTGGTTCCAGAAGCCTATGCATACTACCCTGTTCTCCTTTCCCATATTACACATTTACTTGACCAACAACACCCATTCCTACAGAATCCGGGCTTTGCAAGCATACTAGTGGGATGGCTAACAATGGAATGGCATCTCAGCTCTTCAGCAGTCTCCTTTCACAGCTGCAAGTGAATGAGTGCTCAAAGGAACAATGGCTTCAGTCTCTCAGTAGGTGCTTGTCCTTGCCAGGAGAGCCACCACCTGATTACACAGGATGCTAAGCACTTGAAACATTTGTGTGATTCTTCACCATCGGGCCTTTTGTTAAAATGACTGCAAGCATACCTCTTTAACAACATGATTCATCTTAAAGAAAAGTATTTGGATTGACAAGACTATTTGTTCTCAGTTGTGTCTCAGAGGAGTTCAGACAGTGCCTGGTACTGCTGCATCAAATTTTTTTTGTATAATATTTACTCTCCCGTGTGTGTGTGTGTGTGTGTGTGTGTGTGTGTGTGTGTGTGTGTGTGTGTGTATGTGTGACCGTGTCCATGTGTATCTCTGTGTAAATGCTATATCCGTGCAGGTACCCCCACAGAAGACAAGAGAGAGTATCTGAGTCCCTGGATCTAGAGCAATGAGAGGTTGTAAGCTGTCAACATGGGCTCTAGAAATGACACTCAACCCCTATGGAAAAACAGGATGTCGTCTACACTATTGAGCCATCTCTCCAGCCATAAGAAATATGTTTAATTCAAGTTCTTCAAATTTTTCATGTAGGAGACAAAATATTGTGAAGCTTAAAAATATTGAGTTTTAAAGGGGATTTTGATGTGTTCTATCAACAGGGATAAGGACCTAATATTATCATATATTTTGAAATAAGAATTCTAAAGTGTAGCTTGGCTAATGAAGAGAACAAAGTTTAAAAATAGTTTCATCCAAAAAAAATCTTCATATCAGTAAAAGTGTTTTAAAATTAGGAAAAGTAGTGTTGTTTTGTAATACTAGAGATGATCCCCTGGTGCCCAAGAGAACTTACTATCATGAATAATTTTAGAAATCAATGAAAGTGGAAAGCTTGTCATCACTGTTTGAATTCTAAAATCCCATCTTACAAACAAATTAGGAAGACATTTCTGCAACATTTCAGCTTTCTTCGATGAAATATTTGAAATGTTAAAGAGCAGTATATGCAAAGAAGTAGACAGATTCAGCAGGAAAACAATATAATGGTAGTAGTGACACCCAAGGGCAGGTATCACATTTTTTTTTTTTTTTGGTTTTTCGAGACAGGGTTTCTCTGTGTAGCTTTGCGCCTTTCCTGGAACTCACTTGGTAGCCCAGGCTGGCCTCGAACTCACGGAGATCCACCTGGCTCTGCCTCCCGAGTGCTGGGATTAAAGGCATGCGCCACCACTGCCCGGCCAGGTATCACATTTTATAATTCATTTTTATTCTAAAACTTAAAACAAATTACAACAAAATTAACATACACGCACAGAGGTTACAATAGATAGCTAAGGTGAGGCACCATATAAACATAAAATCCATAAAAGGACGTCTGATGTGGGATGTCTTTCTGTACACTGTGACTACATGTTGCTCTCATTGGTTAATAAGTAAAGCTGCTTTGGTCTATGGCAAAGAAGGATAGAGGCAGTTAGAAGATCCAAGCAGAAATACAGGAAAAGAAGGGCAGAGTCAGCCAGCCACAGGAGGAGCAAGATATATTAGAACACAGGTAAAGCCATGAGACACGTGGCAAAACAGAAACGGGTTGATTTAAATTGTAAGAGCTAGTTAGTAATAAGCCTGAGCAATAGGCTAAAAAGTTTGTAATTAATATTAAGCTTCTGAGTGATTATTTATAAGCAGCTGAGGGACCAAAGCCTCCAGCTACAGATATCAAAATTGCGAGTTCCTTTATATCTGTTTTGAACTTGTGCAGACCTATCTGACAATGTATAAATACAGACAATGAGAGAGTTGTCTCAACAGATAATATCATTCTTCATTGAGGGTAGTACCTGATTACATATACTGACCTAAGGAGCACATGAACTATGTCATCTATTGTCTGAACACTTAAGATGACAGGAAAGTTGTAAGTAACAATCTTCATTTTCACAAAAGGGAAAGAGTACATAGTACAACTTTGAAAATATTAGGGAAAAAAGCTAATGATAAGATAGTGTTATGAGTTGGTTTGCCTCTGAGAAATACAGATTAAATATGCGATTTTATCTTTCTCAACCATTTTTCTGTGTCTATTCCTTAAATCAGTGATTATCAAGTGGGTTATTTTATGCCCCTCTCAAGAGAGAGAATTGATAATGGTTGGAGATAGTTTGAGTTCTAGGGCTGTTTGGGTAAAGACAATCCACATGTTAGCCACCCATAATAAAGAATCACTTAGAATGACAACCATGCTAAACTTGAGAAACCTTCCTTAAAATTATACTCAATATCCCTATGTCAGCACATCTTAGAAAAAATAATCTCCATTACTTTCTAGACTTCATCTCACAAATTATTTCAATTTCATCATCCTATCATGACCTGTTCCTTCTCATATTTCTACTTCAGTTAGTTCTAGTCTTACTTGACTTTACATCTCAGTTCTCAATGGCTACAAGTCCATTTTAATTTGAGACTATATCTTCTGGATGGAAAAAAATATGCCAAACATTTCTTCTGATATACATTATTCTGATATATATTTCAATATCAGACAGGAGATATTCTGTTTCCATATTGAGGCCTCCAGATCAATCTGTCTATCCAGAGTTATTTTTAATAGTAAAGTCTGTATAGTAATTATAAAAAATCATGAAAGAGATCAAACAGTAATAAATATTTACTCTTCACTAAAAAATTAAATTTTTTTCTTATAATATTGGTATTGGGATATTTAGGAAACACAAACTCCTGTTCACTGTATCAGGTTTTTAATTAAATGAAGTTATTTTATGGGGGGATAGGTTTTGACCCATAATATATAAAGCAGTCTATTTGAGAATCTATTAACATAAGTGGTTATTATATTACTTTAACAAAAGATAAAGTATTTCTAAAGCCTATACAAAGAGCTATAATTTATATGGGTTATCATTCTGAAAAAAAAAACACTGTATGAGAGAAGATTGATGAGTCTTTTTGAAAGAGGGAGAAAAATATAATGTTAAAGTTTACTCTGTATTGACAAATCCTGCTATCTTATCAGAATTGTTTTAAGTTCTGTATTTAGCCAAATGCAAGGAAATAACAGCAAAAAATAAAAAAGAGAAAAATCATAAAACAAGAATTCACAAATCTCCACATAGTGAAGACTAATGAAAACTTTAATAATTTCATTCCCTCTTTTAAAAGAGCAAAGGGCCATTTTTTCCATAGTATATGGAGAAGCAATTACCAATATTCAGGCTGAGGTAAGATTGATCACTATAAACTCAACAAGGCGTTAGTTTTTAAAGAACAGTCAATTATATAGGTTCACTCTGGAACTTAAGGTCTTAGACACATGAAGTACCTCTGAATTTCAGTTATTACATTATGTAATCTTTTTCAAACATGTTTCTATTTTCTTTAAGTTTTCTGTGGGTAATCTACATTGTATGGAGTCGACATTAATAAATATGTTCAATGCATGAATTACAAAACAAGGAAGTCAGTCCAAATGACCCGTAGGGTCTCCTTCAGATACTAATTGCTGTTGTTTGATGAAATTTTTGCTGTTAACTATTTGTAATGCACTGTATTGTATATAATAAAAGTCAAAGTTATGATCATTACTTAAGAACTGCTAATTTTCTTGAAGACACAAGATATCATGATTGCTCTTTGAGATGTCTACAGTTTACTCCTAGGTATCTAAATTATCTCTGAAAATATAACTACAAAAGATGATTGAGAATATCTTTCAGCTAAATGAATCTCTTTGGGTGACTAGAGGGTCTGTCCTGTGTCCTATCTCCTCCTACTACTTAAAGAAGCTAGGATAGATTTTAGAGGAAGACTTGAAATTACTCATTTTATATTTACTCAATAACTCCTGTGGTCTAAAATGCACTTTTAAACCACAATCTCTGGAACTCCACCACCCACACTTCAAAAGAAAAACTAAAAGTCATTATAGTTATGTAACTAGAAGGAAGCAATAGTTCTCTTTCCAGGGTTAGGGAGGTGTTATGTGATATATTCTTTGTGTTCTGACAAATAAAGCTTGCCTGGAGATCAGAGGGTGGAGCTAGCCATTAGTTAACCATAGAATCCAGGTGGTGGTGGCTCATGCAGTTAATCCCAGCATTCAGGAGGCAGAGAGAGGAAGTGATAAGGTGGGGCAGAGACAGGATCTGGGGGCCCTTTTGGTCAGAGGATCCAGAGAGGTAAGAAGTCACTGGTGGCTGCTCCTCTGCTTCTCTGACCTTTCAGGTTATTACCCAATATCTGACTCTTGGTTTTTATTGATAAGACTAATTAGGTACAAGCTTCAGGGAAGCATGGGGCAATGACTATTATAAGCCCCTCTCCTTTTCCAACCACAGGATGTTGGGAACATTGTAAAATATACAGCAGACTCTTTTGGTGCCATACAGGGATGTTTTATATAAACTAGATTATTCACAGAACTCAGTACCTTAGAAAACTCACTCACTTAATTCTCAAGCCCTGCTCCTTTTTCTCTTAGATAAAGACTTGTCAGGGTTTAGCAGCAGAAAAGTACCATGGCAGATCTGGGATAAGGAATGCCGTAAGAGAGCATACCACACAACAAGTCAGACTGATAGCCTTAGAGACTTTGAAGGCAAATACCAAACCACAAAGAATACTTAGGAATGAACATGTACATAGATAAGCTGAAACATCAAACATTGCTGGGATCACCTGATCTCAGTAAAAGATATTTTCGCAGGTCAATCCAATGGCTGTTTCCTCCCATTCAATGTGGAAGCTTATATAAAACAATCTTACTGAATTCCAACTAATCACATATTCAGTATCATGTTCTTATGAGGAATCTGTAGAACATAGCTTGTTTTGCTCTGTTTGTGGGAATTTGTTTTATCTCACATTAGATTCATTTATCATCTTGACAGGCTGTTTTGTACTGAATATCTACCACTAAAGAAAGGGGGAAACACTTAATTGTCAAGCATTCTGTGCCAAATGCTTATTTAAAAATGTGTGAAGGGGCTTCATTTCCACAAGAAAGAATTCTTTTGGTGTGATTCATTGTTTTTCTCTTTCATGTTGTCTTAGGCAAATGGACTTATTTTTATCTGTAAAGTGAATCACTTTGCTTGATAAAGGGAAGAATTCACATTTTATCTAATGGATCAAGTTAGGTGCCACAGAAAATATTTGGAAGGGAAAATACTAAAAGGCCTACCTACAAATCAGTTCTCATCATAATGGAGTTCCATAGTGGATCTACATGTGGCCCTCCTGCTGCTTCTGATGTAGGTATATAGACAAGAAGTCAATTCTTAAGAGTGGCATATAGGAAAAGAAGTCATTACTTATCATATCTGTCTGCCTTAGTTTCTGCAGAACAACCAGAGGCTAGGGATAGATTTTATGATGCCCTGGGTTCTTAGCCCCAGAACCAGGGCAGAGTCAGGGGTAGGGGTGGGAGAATGACCAGATTTAAGTTTTTGGAAGATATACTTCCAGCAGCAGATTAAATATGAATTTACCTTGCATGTAACTTTGGGCAAAAATTTCTGTATAATTTCTTAAATTAACAGTGTTAAAGACCTAAACAATGACAATATCAATAGACATGCTAAAAGTGGTAAGGGGAAATCTCACAGGATTCCATCCTAGACAAAGAACTGCAGGCAACTAATGACTATTAGGAGGGGGACAATTAGCGAATTGAGGGATGAACCCGTATTGTTTACATATCACAATATGGTCAACACTGAAATCATATACACACAAACAACAAAAATGGACTCAATAGATTATATTAATATGTTTTTACAAATTTACATGAGTAACAACAATAAAAGGACACGACATTATATATTTGGGAAGGAGAAAGGGGTACACACAGAAAAGGTGTGAGGGAGTGCACATGAGAGGAGTTGGAGAGAGAAAAAGAAAGGGGGAAAGGAGGTGTAATTATATTTTAATTAAAATAGGTTTCAAACCCATATGTAACTACAGCAACTCTTTTAATGAATATTTTATACCAAAACTTTAGCTTTGTTTTCTTTATAATAACTTAATGAACTAGATACTTTTGCTCCATTTCACAGAGGTTTAGAGAATCTACTACATTTGCCCAATATCTCATAGCCAGTAAGCGAGTAAGAATGTAGATACAGGTAAGGAATTTTCCCAGCTGGAACCACATCAAGACTATACAAAGACGTGGGTCTTCCATCTAGGATATTTCTGTAAAGGTTTATGGTATGAAGATTCATATTGTCAAAAGTCAGTATCCCCCAGGGATGAGACCCCTGTTTGGTTATCCAATAGGAAGTGGTCAGCAATAGAAACATACATGCAGGCAACATTGAATGGGCTCAGCAGGTTGTATTAATATGTATATGTAATTAAAATTGTCAAAGAGGAGGAGAATGTGAATTTGTGATGGGAAACTCAGACCTGGAAAGGTGTACCCTCTGAGATGCATACCAGTCTCTAGCAGATAGTTCTAAACCCTTAGTCACGTAGATGATCCAGTTTAAACTCAGTGAGTCTTAAAAAACAAAGAAACTAAGTCTTGAGTATCAAAAGGGAACTTAGGGGTGGGTACTGGAGGTAGGAAAGAGGTTAGAGAGAGCTTATAATAATCAGAATTTATTATATATATATGTATATATATGTATATGAAATTGCCAAAGAACACATTTAATAAAAGTTAAATATATTACCTTAAAAAGCCATCAACCAACCTACTGTAGGCGTATTCCTTCAAAACAGCTAAAAGCCTTTCTCCTCCTATGATTAGATACTTAAAGGTATCATTAAATTATGCATTTGCTTAGAATATATAAGCTAAATTTGAATCTTCTGCCTGTTAAAGATAAAAATAGTTTCACTGCTGAAGAAAATCATATTGTTTTTAGTGGCAAGAAAAACAACCTTTTAAGCAGTAGACCTACATTTTGGATGAAAGAGGTGGTAGGGTAGGGAGAGCCATGGGGATAGGTACTGGATGGTCAAGTAAACAAAATTAAGTTAAAAGGGCAAGACCCCCACAAGGGTCGTGCTTGAAGTATTATTAAATGTTTACTGAGGTATTTTCTGAGAAGGTCAAATTACTCAAATTTTGAGGACTTTCCTTTGCTAACTAGAAAGGCAAATGTAGGAAGAATTTAATTACTTGTGTAATTAGAAAGATTTAAGAATCCAGCTGAGGAAAGAAGACAAACAAGTGAAATAAAGCAAGAAGTGCCAAGCAGAATACTTAGAGTGAAAAAGAAAAATCACACAAGGACTTTTCTATTCAATTTACTATGTGATACAAAATATATTTCTGTTCTCCATCAACCTGTGGAACAACAATGACAGTATTTGATAACAATAACAGTAGCTGATAACTGTGTTGGTGGCTTACTTTGCATCTAACTCTTCACTGCATTACATCAACTCATCTGTATTAAAACCTTGAGTGAAGAACACTTCTATTACCCTCAGCTAACAACGGAATGTAGAAGGGTTAAGTAATTTTGCCCAAAGTCATAGCTAGAAAGTATCTCGCTAAAAATACATCCTCTAATCTGTCTGCATCTGAAACACACACTAGCAAGAAAAGAAAACCAAGAAGTAATAAAGAGCAGCAAGGTGCAAGAGGAAATCATTCCTTTTCTGTTTTCCCTGTTTCCCCAGAGTTTCTACTTCTATTCAAGAAAGTCACACATTGCATTAAACTCCATATGGATTTGTGTTGCATTCAACAAAAAGCAAGCAATCCCATTTCTGAAAAGTTTGCTTGGGGCCCCTCATCTCAATCTTTATTCATGTGAAAACTCTAAAAACAAATAAGTGAATTCCCTTGAAGGAAAAATATAAATAACAGAAAACTAAACTGTGTCTCAAAATACCCCCATATAAACTTTATATAGAATTTATTAGCATTGAATTTACCATTGAGATCATGTTGCTTCTGCAACAATGATCTAAAAAACAGTGACGGAAAAAGACAACAAAAATCTCAAGCCCTTTAGAGATAATTAGTATTTGCATATGTCAGAGCAGCCTGAATTTCAAGTTAACTAACAGAAAGGGATCACTACGAATGTGACAAAGGGAAAGAACATACTTTAGTTGAAGACATTTAAAATGATTGAGAAAAATTGTTTAAAAAAAAAGCCATTCAAACTTGGAATTCTGATCTTTAAGTTGAATTCTGATCTTGAATTTGGGTTTATTGATGCGTTGTAAATGGCTTATTATTTTAAAGCTTATAAAATTTATTAGGTATGTAAGATAACAATATGTCCACAAAAGAATTGTGCATATTATTTTCTATAGAAATTCCTTATTAGTTTCAAAATATATATTTAAAATCATAAGAAATTTTCTCTTCCAGGATATGGCTTAAACTAATACCCAGGAGCATGCATTATGGACATTTATACAAAAAAACAGCAAACTAAACACATCACAATGTAAGAGTTGATAATGAAAGAATTAGGGTCATAGGCAAGCAATGTTACTCAAGTTTAATATAATCACATTCCAGTTATAGGAATCTAGTGAGAGAGCAAGACGATTCTACTTATTAGTCCATTCAGGTTACTATATGAAATATCATAGATAGTTAATAAAGAACAAAATTAATTTTTCATAGTTATGGGGAGTAAATTACCCAATACCAAGAAAATAGCAAAGATGATTTCTGATAAGGATACATTTCCTCATTCATAGATGTCTTCTTATTCTCACATGACAGAAAAAGCAAGGCACCTTTCAGAATTCGCTTTGACAAGGGTACAAATCACATTCCTGAGAGCTCTGACATCATATCTTGATCATCTTATATGCTCTTCCCTTCCTAACACCATCACATTGATGGTTAGGTTTTCACAAATGAATGCAGGGGGACACACACATTTAGAACATAGAATTTGACCCCAACCCCAACCCCCAAATCACCTCCAGTCACATACAATGTACACTTATTCTATCTTAATATCCCCTAGAACATTAACTCATAGTACCTACTTACATTCTAAATCCCAGATATCGTATAAATATAATCTAAATCATACATATGTGAACTCAAGTTATGATTTCTTCTGAGACATAGTACTCTCCAGCTATACATCTATGAAACTAACAATTTATATGCTTTAAAAATACAGTTGTAAGTCTAGCATGGGTTAGTCATTCTTAGTTTAAAAAAAAAACAGGAGAAACAAAGTAGAGTTACCAAGTTGAATTGAAGGCAATACGCAATCTACCAAGGGAAAGGAGCAATCAATAGCCTAATGAGTTGTGATGCCTATGAATGGCACAGTGACCATCATGACAAGATATCCTTGACTATGCAATAGTGAAAATCCTATATTAGTTGTAACAAGTAGCAGTCTAGTTGAATTTATGGCCCACTCAACAAAAAGGAAATCATTCTGGTTACTAAAAACCTAGCCAACTATCCTAGGCTAGTGGGGTCCTGGATCTTAGAGGAAAACCTACTCCTGCTATTTTGCTAAACCAGTATAATTCCTAACTACAATCTAATTACATATCCCTATATCCACAGACAAATATAGCTCTTGCCCTTTATTAAAGAAGCTGCTCACTGTAACAGAGATCATTACAGAAAGCTACAATTGGTTAAAATGCATAGAACAACTGATTATGAGGTACCCAGCACCAATAGATCCATCTACAATACAACCTCTGTACCTAAGAGTCAGAAAGCATCTCAGAAGATGGGACAGAAAAAGCCAGAGGAGCAGGAAGTCTGCTGTGAGAATTTGTGTTCTAAAAATGATACAGAAGCTATACTCATGATATCTCAAAATTATGTCTGTATAAATAAGACCTGAACAAGTACCAAACCAATAGGCATGCTAACATGGAAGCAGGGCGGGGGAGGGGTCTCAGGAGGCTCAGCTCCTAGACAAGGAACTACAGGCAGCTATGTAATTCTGAGACTGGAAGAAATAGTCTTACTCCAGGATGAACCCTCTAATTGGTTATTCAATGCCAACTGCGTAGTCTGAAATATATACATACAAGCAACACTAAATACAATCAGCATGTTTCATTTATATATTTTTTTATTTTATTTTACTTTTTCTTCTTTATTATTATTAAGAAATTTTCTATTCATTTTACATAACAACCACAGATTCCGCCTCTCCTCCCTCCTCCCACCCCCCAGTCTTCCCCCCAACCCACCCCCCATTCTCACCTCCTCCAAGGCAAGGCCTCCCATAGGTAGTCAGCAGAGCCTGTACATTCAGTTGAGGCAGGTCCAAGCCCTTCCCCCCTGCACCAACACCAAGGCACTGGGCTCCAAGAAGCCTGATTTTATATATATATATATATATATATATATATATATATATATATATATATATAGAGAGAGAGAGAGAGAGAGAGAGAGAGAGAGAGAGAGAGAGAAAGAGGGAGAGAATTAGGCCAGGAATTTGAGGGGGTGTAACATGGTGGGTGGATTGGAGGTGTTGGAGCAGGGAGAAGTGATGCACTTTTATTTTATTAAAAAATGTAAAGATAAAATGGGAAGTTGAAATAATGTTAGTGCTCATTCCCTATATTTCCTATAATTTAGTTGTATTATCATAGAGACTGAGTCCCCCAAGATGGCTCTGCTGGGAATAGCCTACAACAAAGTTCTCATACGGGTTGGAATTGCATGTCTTTCCTTTTTCCTAGGAAGGAATCACACACTATTGCCTCTACTGGCCTGGGCCTCTTTCTACAGCTCTACCAGGCTTTGGTCTAGGGAATTCTCTGATTTACCACCTCCTTGAAGTATCCCTGAAAACGGTGATAAAATGTTGAGAAATGAGCAGACAAATAAAGAAAATAATCCAAATTTTAAAGAGGGTCACTTGTGGCCCTCGCTTCACCTATCAAACTATTATTTCCATACATACAAGACTCCCAGGTTGAAGCAAACTCCAAAGTAAAGATATGAAAGGTTTCTACCTATCAAAGAAATGGAACTAGTCCAAAAGAACTCTACAAAACCCAGAAAGGACAGTTGTAGATATTATATTCACCAACCCATTAAATTTCTAAAATGGTTTTCTTTTAAAATATGCAGACAATTATGACAATGCCAATCATATGTTTCTCAGGCATAGAACCAAATGAAAAATTGTCTCTGTAATAGATAATGGAGGCAATATGAGGCCAAGTTTTGTAAGTACTCCCTTTCTCAATTGGCCAAGCTGTAAATAAATCAATTATCTTTACCAATTTCTCTTTCATATTCTTAATAATTTGCTTGTTTGTTCTTGTGGTTGTTTTGAGACAAGGTCTGACTTTGCAGCTTATGCTGGCCTCAAACTCATGACCCACATGCTTCAGCTTCTCAAGTGCTGGGATTGCAATTTGTATTAAAATATAGGAAAACTGAAGTAGGGCCCAAAGTGATTAGTAATAGCTCTTTTATTAGGTCATACTCCTAATGTTCTAAGTAGTTTCATCATCTAGGTTCTAGGTGAAGATAATCTTGTTATCTATGAATATTACAGATAGCATCCCATATACACTACCAAACTTTGTTATATTTGCCTTCTGAGTGTGTGGCTACCACATTCCAGTCCTAACTGAATCCCTTGATTCAAATGTTGGGTACCAGAATAGTGGTGGACAATGAGTACAGGCTTCCTATTTTGAAGTCTTTTCCTAAGATGGCATTATGGACCTGTAATGGAAGAGACAGCTGAGGTAACAAAATTCAGTCATTCTTTCATGATCACAGATAATAAATTCCTCTCTTATTAGATGGTTGAATCATCCTATCACATGATTATTTAGCCACACAAAAAATTAAGGTTTCTTCTGGAGCTCCCTCATTGTCCTCTGAGCCTTCACCAGAATTTCCCTCAACAGTCTGTTCATATTGTTCATATAAATGAAGACTAGTCTACCACATAAATGGCATCACATCCATGTGTATGCAGTCAGCATAAATTCAACTCAGTGGGCTATTTAAAAAATAAAAATGGGCATTATATTGAAAGGGTCTGTATGTGGATATGGGAGAATTCAGGGGATGATTGTGGGTGAATATGAGCAAAATGCACACACACACACACACACACACACACACACACACACATATGTGAAATACTCAAAGAATTTATACAAATATTATATTAAAACACAGACATTCTCAGACATACTTTGAACTCTTCCAGTTTCTTCTCATTTCTTAATTTCATAATTCTTGTCATCTGTTAGTAGCAATCCGGTACACTATTACCAATTACTGGTCTTTGTTCACTTGGGATACCAAAATAAAAGATCATATACTGTATAACTCATCTTATATACAACAGAAGTTTATTTTTTATAGTTCTGAAGACTGGGAAGAGCAAGATCCTTAGGTAATATGAGATTCAGTGTCTAGTAAGGGTCTGCTTACTAATTCATACATGGTGCCCTTACATGGTATAAAAGGCAGAACACCTCCCAAGGCCCTCTTTTATAAGGACACTAATTCTGTTCATAGTTCTACTCTTATGACCTAATCAAATCTCGACAGCCTCACTTCTTAATACCACCAGACTGGTGATTAGGTTTTAACATACGAATTTTTGAGGGAAACATGTATTCAGATTATAATATTCATAATAGATCAGATGAATAGATAGTGAGATATGTGTATATATATATAAAATGAGGAGGAAATACATAACAGATACCAGGCAAATTTGCAGGAATGGGAAAGTCAGGAATGAAAAATCAGAGAAAGGTAGATCATACAAGGCTTTGTTGGACTGGTTTATAGCTATATTTCTTAGAATTTATAATTTAATATAAAAATTTGAAAAATTGATTTTAATCAAGGAAACAACATGATTATATTAATATAATTTTTTGAAAAATTTCTCTGGGGGAAGTTGGAAAACATGTTATAGATAAACTATAAGAAAGATCCGTTAACTCGATCAGGCCCTCTGATTAAGTGAGATAGTCGATTACCTTGAACTGTTTGGGAGGCCCCCAGGCAGTGGGACCAGGACCTGTCCTTAGTGCATGAGCTGGCTTTCTCGAACCTAGGGCCTATGCAGGGACACTTTGCTCAGCCTGGGAGGAGGGGACTGGACCTGCCTAGACTGAATCTACCAGGCTGAGCTGAATCCCCAGGGGAGTTCTTGCCCTGGAGGAGGTGGGAATGGGTGGTGGATTGAAGGGGGCAGGAGGAGGGAGGACAGGGGAATCTGTGGTTGATATGTAAAATTAAATTAATTATATTTTTTTTAAAAAAAAGAAAGATCAGTTAAAACAGAATACCAAACTTCATTTGAAAGAAACTCATGAGGAAGGAACCAGTATTTGGAGAATGTAATGGTAATAGTGGATACACAGAAATTGAACAGAATTTATTAATGATGTAGATATTACATTCAAAAACAGTTTATGACAAAATTAGGTGACACAGGGCTGTGCCAAAGAATAAGCACAGTAGGCAGCATGAAATGATTAGTCTCCAGGTTCTTAAGTCCAGACAGAAATTTATCTTGGATAAATTTCACCTAATGGTACTTTAGTTTCATTGTGTATAAAATATGCTTAATTACAGCACTACTTCACTTTTAAAAAATAATTAATGGATTAAACTTTATAAGATATTAAAAACTGTGTCTGATATGTAATAAGCAGTTCAATAAAACTTTGAAAAGACTACCAGGTTTCCATGTTGAATGACTATCAGAGGCCCTTTCATTTACTGGTTTCTAGATGCTGTCTTCTTAAAGATTTATGCATTAGTAAGATTTACATAATAAAAGAGAAAATTTTTCAGTAGCTTTTAAAAGTTTAGTGGTATGTCATCCATATCTGCTCCGTTCCAGTAAGACCAGAGATGGTGGCAAATCATGGGGAGGGGGGAATATAAGAGGTAGGAGCTGTCAAGAAGACACAAAGGAGGAATGGGAAGAGAGAAGCAGGGAAAGGAAGATATGTAAGAGCTTACAATCATCTTCGTGACCATATGTCAAATGGACCACGAATTTCCCATTGGGTCCAACCACTCAAATGCCCACAGTACCTCAGGAGCAGGAATATAGAAAACATTTCACAAAGTAACGCATATGTATAGTACATAAGTTCATTTTACCTGTCAGCATTCTTAGAAAAGCCAGTTAATCCACAGAATGAATGGTATCAGTCAGCTGTTTAATCAGTATCAAATACTTCCTTGAATGTGTGACTAGGCATGTGACACAGGTCCTGCCAATCATGACATCCTATATCTAAAAGATTCTAGTGACTTCAACATGACTAATCAGAACTCTTCTATTAAACCGCTATATGAACAGTGGGAGTGACACAAATTCTTTATGAGTCACAGCCTAGAAAAGTATAGACTTGGTCTTAGCTATAACAAACTTTTTGGTGCAGGGGAAGAGTCTCTATGAAAATGGTCTTGATGCACAGAGTGAAATTATACTTCAGCTGGAGCACTAACTGGAATCATCTACCTTTAGGCTTCCCAATTATATGAGCCAATTATTTTTTCTTAAACTAGCTTGAATTATATTTATTGTTTTTTTAAGCCACAGAGTCCTGATTAGTGGAATATACTTGAGGCAAATGTTCCAGAAGATTCCTTAAAAGATTTTCTAACTTTAATTAAGAGGCAAAAGCTTTCATATGACATACATGGAAGAAAAACACATCATAATAGGACAATCATTCAGAATATTGTCCCAGAAAACTTAGATGAATTTCTTAATAAGAAGGAGCTATATGGGCAGAAGGAAATTAAGTTAATGGTAAATGGAATTTAGCAGAAATTTATGGAGATAATTTTGTATTAGTGATTGTAGAAAAGAATAAAAGAGAGATTTATACACAATTACAATGAGTTAAGAGTAAGAGTTACTTAAGACTTGATCAAATTCCTTAATGATTTGCTGGAATTAAAATGAAAATGAAGTTGAGAATGGTTGAGGCTTCATTACTATATGGCAACTACCCTATACACTACAGAAAATAAGTTAAAAAACATTTGAGAACATCCAAAATATCCAATGAAGTTAGATGAAGAAGTAATCAACCATTTTAGATTCTATCTTAAAAAGTGCATCAAGGGAAAGAGAAGCAAGTAGGTATTGGTAACATGTGAACTGCAAAAGGTATAGAACTGTGAATGCATTTACTGTCCACTCACAGGCTTGTTTCATTTCTAGTACTTAAGAACACCATTAATTAATTCACTGAGAAGAAAAGAGAAATCTTCAGAAAAGCCTTCAAAATGCCATCTGGCTAGTAGCTCATAATCCAGGTGCTTACAGATGAGTAAGACAGAAAAAGGATAAGTTTATATGACATTAAAGATATGTAACTATTACTGTATTTTTGGAGGTTTTGCTTTCTAAACATGGTTTACATAGGACTAAGAGTAAGATCACTCTAAGTTCCTTTTTGCTCCTCACCCATGCTCTTTGCAGAACTCTTTCCCTAGGGAGATGTAAACAGATATCTATTCTCTTCTTATATGGCTATAATGAGAAACTGAAGTCTGATTAGACCAAAGTCCAATTTAGAGAAACATTGAGTTATTCGTGTAACTTGTGAAGAATGGGTGAGGGACTATTTACAGAACTGTGAGTGATAAAAGCTGCTGAACTACTGAAAAGTCTCGTACCAGAATAGATGACAACATCACCATAGCTACCTAGATATTCTTCCCTTCTATTAGCCTTCCTCTCCTTATATATACTAACATCTCCCAAGACCCGGGGCCAATTAGAACAGAATTACATACAACTAGCCAGAAAATGCAGGAAAGAGCCACTTCAGTATCAGGCTAGGGTCTGATAAGCTACACTCTCCTATCCTATGAGGGAACTTAACAGTATCAGGCCTACTCTTGATAAATCATTTACAAGCAGTTACAGCTTCTCTGATGAAGATGATGGCTGGTATCCTTCAAGGCTATCACTCTAAACAAATGTATAACCCACTCCATCACTATGTACTTTCACTAGATAAAAATGCTTCCAACACCACAGGAAATAAAATTAAGCAAGGATAGCATGAGATACATACCTGTTATTTCTTGAATACCACTTTTATAGCAGTTTCTTCTCATTCATATCAATCCTTCTATGTTTCAGTTTCAAAGAGGGAAGTACTCCTTCTGCCTAAAGCTGGTATTTTCATTTGTTACCCATCAATTCTCATTTGCTCAGAAAACTTATTAAAATGAACATTCTCTTTTCTTGCTCTGTCTACCAAGTCCTTTCTATCACCATTTAAATAAGTTCAAATTGCCCTATCATAACAAAGATAATTTCTTAATCCTCTTGACATGCTAATTCATTCCTATATTTCTTTTTCAGGTATAATCAAACTTTTGCAGAAAATATTTACAGTTGCTATCATTATATCCACTCTGCCAACATTGTCAGTCTCAATATATTAGGTTTCTTTACCTACTTACTCATCAAAATATCCTTCACCAAAACTACCAAAGAGTTTCATATACTAAATTTAATGAATATTTCTAAGTTGTTGCCAAGCAAGCCCACAAAGAAACGTTTGATATTATTGACAAATTCCTGTTTCTAAAAATATGTTCTTCTTTTAGTTTTTTCTACCCTTCATGTCAGGAATTTTCCTCTTCTTTAAGCTCCTGATATTTCTCAAGATTCTGTACTACAATCTTTTTTCTTTCTCTGTTTTCCTCTTTTCACTATATTTTCAGATAATGAGAAATCTTGTCCACTCACATGATTCTAATTGTCATGGATATGCAAGAGACTCCAAATTCGTTTTTCTAAGTCCTCTCTCCTTAGATTCAAGCACATACACTCAGCTTTCTAAGAGGCATCACTATTTGGCTGTAGAGCAGGCATCTAAATCATGACATATGTAGAATCACTTGCATTATATTTTTATCACTTGTCAAAATCTCATTCCTGAACTCACCCTAGTTTTACATTACTTTCTTATAATTTCTGCAGGTTAGAGTATCCAAAAGACATGTCAAAATCCAGAATATTTGAAGAAAAACTTTTAAATATTTCCCTTAAGTCTGTCATTATATGAGCTAAACATAACTTTAAAGTATCCCAACTACCTCAGTAGGCTAATCCACTTTCAAGTGTAAGGCACAACTTTCCTGTATGTTTGACTGGAGATTGTTTAATAGTAAAAGTATTCTGTGCCAAATATTTAAACTTATAGTTTGATATTCTTTTTTTTGTGGTGGGGGTGGGTGGTTTTGAGGTCTCATGTATGCTATACAAGCTCACTACCACTGAGTTACATCCTCTACAGTTCTATAGTCTTAAAATAAAATACTTACCATAACACCAGTAGCACAGACACTGAGATTAACAATGAGACCTCTTGAAACTGAAAAGCTTCTGTAAGGCAAATGACACTGTCAATAAGACAAAACAACATCTCAAAAATAGGAAAAATTCTTCACCAACCCCACATCTGACAGAGGGCTGATTTCCAAAAATATATAAAGAACTCAAGAAGCTAGACATCAAAATACCAAATAACCCAGTTAAAATTGGGGTATAGATTTAAACAGAGAATTCTCAACAGAAGAATCTCAAATAGCCCAGATACACTTAAAGAATTGTTCAACATCCTTAGCCATCAGGGAAATGCAAATCAAAATGACTCTAAGATACCATCTTATACCTGTCAGAATGGCTAAGATCAAAAATACTGATGACAGCTTATGTTGGCGAGGATGTAGAGCAAGGGGAACATTCCTCCACTGTTAGTGGGAGTGCAAACTTCTACAGCCACTTTGGAAATCAGTATTGGAGTTTCTCAGAAAACTGGGAATCAATCTACCTCAAGAACTAGCTGTACCAATCTTGGGCATATACCAAAGGGATGTTCAATCATACCACAAGAACACTTGCTCAACTATGTTCATGGCAGCTTTATTCATAATAGCTAGAACCTGTAAACAAACCTCAACTGAAGATTGGATAAAGGAAATGTGGTACATTTACACAATGGAGTATTACTCAGTGGTAAAAAACAAACAAAAAAACCAATGGCATCATGAAATTTGCAGGCAAATGGATGGAACTAGAAAATATCATCCGGAGTGAGGTAACCCAGACCCCAAAAGACAAACATAATATGTACTCACTTATAAATGGATATTAGCTATAAAGTAAAGAATAACCAAGCTGTAATCCACAGCCCCAGAGAAGCTAGGTAATAAGGAGGGCTGAAAGAAGGATGCATAGATTTTCCTGGGAAGGGGAAACAGATAAGATCTTCTGGGTAAACTGGGGGTGGGAGGAAGATGGGAACATAAAGGATCAGGTTGGGGACGTTTGGGGTGGGAAGGAAAGGGAGAGCAATGGAAGATATATCTTGATGGCGGGGCATTTTGGGGTTTGGGAGAAACCTGGTGCCAGGGAAACTCTCAAGAATCCACAAGAATGACCCCAGCTAAGACTCCTAGCAATAGTGGAGAGGGTGTGTGAACTGGCTATCTACTGTAATCAGATTGATGACCATCTTAATTGTCATCAGGGAGTCTTCATCCAGTAACTGATGGAAGCAGATTCAGAGATTCACAATCAAGCACTGGGCCGAGCTCTGAGAGTCCTCCTGAAGAAAGGAGGAGGGATTGTAGGAGCCAGGGGGTCAAGGTCATGAAGGAGAAACCCACATAGACAGCTGACCTGAGGTCATAAGAGCACATGGACTTTGGACCAACAGTTGGGGAGTCTACATGGGACTGACCTAGGACCTCTGCATGTGTGTGACAGTTGTGTAGCTTGGTCTGTTGGTAAGGTCCTAGCAGTGAGATCAAGACCTGTCTCTAGGGCTTGAGCTGGCATTTTGGAACCTATTCCCCATGTTGAGATGTCTTGTCCAGCCTTGATCCAGGGAGAGGAGTTTGACTTTGTCTAAACTTGATATGCCATGCTTTGATGACTCCCATGGGAGGCCTGCCCCTTTCTGAATGGAGATGGAGGAGGAATGGATGGGGGGGGGGGATAGATGGGAGGTGGGAGGAGGGAATGAATGGAGAGGACAGAGAGGAAACTGTGGTCAGGATGTAAAATAAATGAAAACAATTAATAAAACAAGCAAACACACGAAAAATTAAATAAACTTGCTAAATGAGCCAATTTCCAATTCTGGCTAAGCATACTTTACTGAAATATTATCAGTTAAGTAAGTATCCCTCTCATTTACTCAAAGGTATGGTCTTTGCAGCAAATTTGCCTTAATATTCCACTAATCCATGAGATACATGACATCAGACAAGCGTGATATTTTTTAATATAAGAATACACACATCAAAAACACTTAGTACAAGATTCAATTCATATATCAAAACTACTGTAACAACACATATTTGGCTTATACACTTATAACTAATTATTTCAACCCTATCATCTCCAACATTTCACAAATGCATTCCATTTACTCTATGCACATAGCCACTGCCCTTGAGAAAAAATCAAGATAGTTTTTATGCTAAACCACTGTAAAGGTATCCCAATTATTTATCTTTTGCCTTTGATTTTTCTTCCTAAAATCTAACCTCTACAGAGCAATCAGAATAAGTCATACGATTTCCTTCCTTCAGACCTTTCATAGACTTATCACTGTACTCATAATATCTTAATTCCTCACTATAGTCCACATATCTATACTAACACTTCATCTATTCTCATTGCTTTCCCTTACCCAAATGGACACTGTGAAAGGAGACAAGAGTATGTATTTTTAGAAAGGATAACCAATATGCTTCCTTGGATGAGTATATCAAATATCATGGTAGGATGCCTGGAGTCAAAAGTATTGATAAGAGTACACAGATATTACTTAAAGTGTTCTAAAGTATCTTCATATACACTAACATGTTTAAAATAGGTAGAATGGATTATTGTTTCCACTTTTTCAATTATAAAACTGGAAAAACAAAGACAACAGTAGAAATAGTATTTTTTAGTTTCCAGTGGAGTCATGTACTTCTTGTGGAATAGGCTCATGAAAATACTGAAATATGGTATTCTCATGCATCATTTTTATTTAATTGTATCTTCTTTTTAAAATCACATATTCTTTTACTCATAACATTTCCATTGCTGTAGAGACTTGTCAAATAAATTGAAAAGTAATTTAACTAGAATTGTATATAAAAAGTAGGACCTTCTTCCCCTCAAAGTTTTTCTATTGTATTTCAGTTTTTTAAAATTAAGAAAAATACTAAGTCTAAAATTTAGGGATTATACAACATTTCATATCTTCAATGTTATGATATTCCCTAGGAAACATACTCAGGCTTTACATATGGCATCGCTAATGCCTGTGCCATACCTAACATGACAAAATCCCTTGATGTATTTGTATTGAATAAATATAAAGATTTTCTAGCAAATTTTCCAGATCAAGTGTCTATCAGTACAAAAAAAAGAAAGATAAATAATGCTGCTTTGCCTATTTAGTTAATGTATTTCCACTATCACTATTACTGTACTTATCAAATGACCACACTCTTTCTATTTGTTATAGGCATTCATTGGATTTTAACTGCTTTTTTTTCCCTACATTTGATTTTATTTAACAATACTCACAAATATTTATTAGGCATGGCAGAGATTGCTAAATGGCCTCTAATACCCACTGCTCCATTTTTTTTTCAGTTTTAGTTGGAATGATGCTACTCAGCTAAAAGCCATGTTCTATAATTTCTTTGCTCTATGACATGTCCATCTTACTAGTTTCTGTACAATGCAATGTGAATGGTTCAGTGAGTAGCCCTTCAGTTCCCCTTAAGAACAACGTTGTTTCCCTTAGACTGGTTTGGAATATTCTGCAGAACATAAAATTACTTCTCTTGTATTTGGATAAGAGCATTTTTATAACAGTGTAGCCCATTTCCTAATCAGTGGAGTACATCACTTCAACTGATGAAAAATATTTCAAAGTCAAAAGTGTCATCTTGTCTGGGGACTAATTAAACTTGAAATCCTTTATTTTGAATAGGCTTTGAGATATATAAGGATTGCCACCCAAATATTTAGTATTTTGGAATATGTATAGTCAGAGATCGAGAGCCTAGCACATACATAGCATCTAAGAGGTGCACTCTATTAGGTGATTAGTTCCCTGGCTTTGTATGAGTGTTTTAAGTAGGTTTTCCTAAAAATAACACTTGCTAAACTGCTTCCCACAGATGACTAAAGCTCTATCAGAAGCTAATTAATGCTGTGTTCCTGTTAAAAACACATGTTTGGGTGCACATTTGTGGAAGGAATAGGGGAATGATAGAGAGTACAGTCCTTATGCCAATTTAGGAAAATCATGGTTAAACAGCTTTGTTGACCATAGAATTTCTTGGGGAATTCAGTGTGCTTTAATATTTGACAAGCTTTGTATTTTTTTACCATACTCTAACAAGATGCCGTATGACTGTGATTCTCAACCTTCCTAATGCTGCAAACCTTTAATACAGTTCCTCATGCTGTGGTGACCCCCAAACACAAAATTATGTTCTTTGCTACTTCATAACTGAGTTTTTACTACTGTTATGAATCATATGTAAATATCTGTTTCTTCCAGTGGTCTTAGGCAAACCCTGTGAAAGGGTCATTTTACCCTCAAAGGGCTCAAGACTCACAGGTTGAGAAACACTGCCATATGAGTGTAGGTATGGGGTAAAAACCATCCATTAACAACAGTGTCACATGCTCATGGGAATTCATTTAAAATAGAATACTCTCACCATAATTAACATCCCATTTCTAATCACTTTATGGACCTAAGTTACTTGCTCAGTTCTTAGGGATATTTTAAATCTTGAAATCTCTGACTTCAACAAGTCTAGATTTGAATCTAGACTCCTCAGCTATGCTTGTGCCTCAGGCCACCTTGCTTGCAAGGAAAGTTTCTGAATATCATTAGCATTTACTATACTGTTGCTACTCTGTGAGTGCCACCTTATAAAACATGCATTAATCTAGCTTCTGTCATTAAACATTCTCCTTTTGGTAGTGCTATGAACTAAAACAGCAGAGGCTTACTTTGAATAAAGTTTCTTGGCATTGAAAATAATAACCCTGCCTTGTTTTGTTACAAAGAAATAAAAGGAAGAGTTCTTGCTACAGTTTTCCATACCATCAAATTTACCTCAAATTGCTATTGCTTCAAAATCATAAACTCCAATGAAGCAAGCTAGCCAGAATTTGATAATACAATAAAGCTGCCTTGGGGGAATTATGGAAGGAGGCTGAAAAGAAAAAAAAAAGTACTCAGCATAGTCATTGAAGCAGCAAAGATCTTAGATACTTGTGAATTTCATCCCACTTAATAAACTTTAAACAAAATATGATGGTATTGGTTGTCGTTTATATTAAGCAGCCCAGAGAATTACATGTTCCAATTATATGCCTGAGAGCAGAGTGATTGCTATGAATCTGTGCTCTTAGGCGGTATTGATCAGCAACACTTTGCAAAAACACAAGGCAATCAAAAACGATCTGTCAATGAGGCGGTTCACATGAGGCAGTCAATGCCACTGTTCCTACCTTTTCCCTGCCTTACATTTACATTTTACAATAATAAGAACAAGAGTTTTCAAACCAGTTGAGATGAAGACGCCATTGCAGTCAGAGCTCTTAAGTATATTTTGTAGCTCATTACATTGGTAATGAAACAAAAAAAAGGCACTGTAGTAAAATCCATGACCCACTGCTGTGAACCTCCTAGCACTGAGAGAACCAGAGCGACTACTCAACAAACCTACTGAATTGTTCTTATTGCCTAGTCTCTATACATTGGAAATTTCATTAGATGCAACTTAATAAATAATAAATGTCTTATTTTTAGAAAATATCTAGATGTCTTCCCAGTTAATTGCAAAAGCACCATATTTAACGCATAGATAATGTATAATGTATATTCTCATGAAAACCAGTCAGTGTCAGGATCCCTCTTATCTGAAAACAAATTTCAAAATTATCATATAGACAAAGACTAAATAAAGAATGTAAAATGTTCCTCATGATTCATCCCTTTCAGTCAACAAGTTTCTTAATTGAAAATACTAAAAAAAAAAAACAAGTTTCTTTTCAAAAATCTATTCTTAGGCACTCTCAGAAACGATTGCCAATAAACAATAAAGTGTGTGTGTGTGTGTGTGTGTGTGTGTGTGTGTGTGTGTGTGTGTGTGTATTGTGTACGAAAGAAAGACAGAATTAGTCCATATTTGATATACTTGCTTAAATGTATAAATATAAAGTAGCTCTTACTAAAATTTAAATTAACATTATGAGAAAACCATTGTGAGCTACCAAGTCTTCATATTCCCACAGACTTTCAGATGAACAGGGTGCAAACCAGAATACTATGAACTAACTATTTTAGGTACCCTTGAATTTTTCAGTTTTGTCGGTAGCTAAAGTTTTCCTGCCTGGCCCACAGTCAGGACAAATCTCTCTCACCTGCCAGTCCCACAGCCAAGTAAACACAGAGACTTATATTGCTTACAAACTGTATGACCGTGGCAGGCTTCTTGCTAACTGTTCTTACAGCTTAAATTAATCCATTTCTATAAATCTATACCTTGCCACGTGGCTCGTGGCTTACCGGCATCTTCACATGCTGTTTGTCATCGTGTTGGCTGGCAGTGTCTCTCTGACTCAGCCTTCCACTTCCCAGCTTTATTCTCCTCCTTGTCCCTCCTATACTTCCTATCTAGCCACTGGCCAATCAGTGTTTTATTTATTGACCAATCAGCAATGCCATACAGAACATCCCACAGCATTTGTCATTCTGGCCAAATTGTCCTTTGTACAGTTTCGATGTTTAAAAAAAAAAAAAAAGATTGCATTCAAAATCATTGTCAGTTGTATTTAAGCATCAGACACTAATGGCCTGGTGGTCCAAAAAAGCAGACTGTATGTTGCATGTTACATTATATAGATGTGTTGACAAATCAAACCAATTTCCCTGACACGGATGAACAAAATTATTACAAAAAGCAGAAAGAGAAAGCAGCTTCTCCGCATATAACTAGTAACAATGCAGGTAGAGTTGTCACACTGAACAGCTCCAAGGGTCATATATCTGACTTAGTCCTGTACAGGCCCTGTCCATGCTGCTACTGTCTCTGTCAATTTATATGCGAATCAGTTCCGTTGTTTCCTTGATGTCTTCCATCCCCACTGGCTCTTACAATTGTTTTCTTCAACAGAATCTCACTGGGTATACAAACCACATTGAAGGATGAACCTCATGGCCAGCAGTGGGTGGCCAAAATGAAATCAATAGTAATTTTGGAGAGCTTCTATCTCACAATGCTTTGTCTAGTTTTTTTTTTTTTTTTTTTTTTTTTTGCCTTACAGGTATTTTGCTTATATATTATGGTTTACAATTTTGTTATTATGGGTTTTTCTGTGTGCGTTGATGTGTATGTCTTAGTGTGTCTTCTGATTTTTGGGGGGAGCTCTCTTTTCTGTTTGTGGTTCTGTCCTTTCCTGGTTTATTTTCTTTTATTTTACGATATTTTTAGATGCCTGTTTGTATTCTAATGACAGAGAGAAAGAAAATGTGTGGTTTTGGGGTGGGGAAGTATGGAAGATCTGAGAGGAGTTGGGAGAGGAGAATACATAATCAGAATAGATTTTATGAAAAAATCAATTTTCAATAGAAAGAACTATCATTTTGTCAACAAACCTATGCACATGCTAAATGAAAGTCAGTGCATTCTACAGTAAAAGCTGTATGGGGTTTATAGCTATTATCATGAATATATAACTCAGAACACTAAAACCTCTTTAGTTTTGATTATTTATGCTTAAAGATGGTAATATTGGCAAATGAGGAAAAGGTGAATTCATTAAGAAATAGAGAAAGTGAAGAACCTAGATTAGGCTTATAAATAGGAGATTTAATTATTTTTAATTTTTCTATGTTTTACATTTTAATGGAAAATAGATTCTTGTCTCCTACAATAATACATCCTGACCACGGTTTCCACTCCTCCGAGATACCTCCTGCCTTTCCTCTCCCTCAGATTCACTCCCCATCCATTTCCTTTTCAGAAAAGAGCAAGCCTCCAAGAGAAGGCTGCCGAACAGGACAAAACAATATACAGGACAACTCAAAAGGCCTCCTATAGAGACTGCACAAGGCAACCCACTAGGTGGAAAAGATACGTTGAATTTGTAGTGAAAAGGCGGCTGTTAGTTTATTTTAAAAGGCAACTCTAAAGAGACAGAAGGCAGAAAGGAAGAGAGGCTTGACATGATCTTAGGTGGAATCGTGTTCATTCATGGTGGTGAGGGGACATCTTTATCACCCACGTGTGCTGATGGTCAAAATGTCTAAAGAGGAAGGTGGGATGTGGTCCCTTGTAGGGGCAGAAAAGACTTTCATGGTCTGCAAAGAATGTTGGAGAATTTAGTCTTTCTGCAGGAAATTATCAACAGCAATAAATTAGAAACCAGAAAACTATGATGATCTCTAATTAAGAATTTTCACAATCACAATCCAGGAATCCCAAGCATCAAAATGCTATAACCTGATACCATAGACCCGTCACTTTAGCACCTTGTAACCTAACCCTGTGACCAGGGCTGTCCTTATTTCATGAGCCCTAATTGCTTTAGGAGATATTGCCTAACTAGAAATTCTGTGTACAATGCATCACACTGCCCTCTCAGAATTTGTACTGGCTAATCAGGACTGTCTTCCTGTGCATGGCATGGATTACATGTCATGAAGCTGTACAGAAAGAAATTCACCCTACTAGTTAAAGGATTTCCCCCAAATGGGAGACTATCCACCCATGGCAAGCACATTGTCCTGCACTACAGACTATCTTCTACTTAATGGCATGTACTTAATAAGCCAGTCATTTTATTTTGTTCTAAAGGGTGAATTTATTTCTAGCCTAGTAATCCTCTCCCTGCTACTATAGCAGCTGAATATCCAGTCCATTACAATATTATTATATTTAGGAAAAAATGTCACCAGGTATTTATAAGTGCAGAAACAGATTGAGAACACTATTTGGACTTGTAAGGAAAGTTTTTATATGGCACTGCTGACTTTTAAGAGTATGAATTTAAAATGGTGGGAAGAAATTTAGAAGAAATATATTTTAGCTAAGGGTTAAGAGGTATATGAGATACCAGGTGGGGAAGCTAAAGAGACAACCTGTAAAATATGTATAGTTTTAAAAAGGAAGGGAAAATGAGCAAAAGTATAGAAAGGGCATCAGGGTCAAGAGGATATGAAGGAGAAAGGAACCTGTGGGAGAACCCATCACCCACTAGTCACTGTTTCAGCATGTTCCATCTGTTCTCTGAGCTCAGGTAACATGTTCTCCACTTACACAATGGTCCTAATGACTCAGCAGTTTTCAAATCAGTTGTTTTTCTAACTCTTCTTCCTTATTTTGAGCTCCCATATCTTCCTTCTTTGTTCTCTTAATGGATTTCTCCCCATTCCACCCCCAACAGTACAAGGAGAGAGTATGTAATTTTCACAGAGGGCACAATTGTCCTCAAAGAGAGAACAAACAAAGGTTCTAATTTCTTCTGCATCTGGACTCAGCATGCTCTTTTTGATGACCTACTCTCAGAAGGAAAATTTCCACTGTGGCCTCTAATTTTGTAAGTAAGATTCTTCTCAAGGTTACAATCTGGTTGCAGGTGCAAAAAAATGAATGTGAGGGAAAATATTCTAAATGGAATCTATGGCTCATCAAGCTGTAGTTGACTTTTTTTATTTATTTAAATACTGGCTTTCCTTTACAGCAGAAAATATGTATTATGACCATAAGGCATCTGCAATCACCACAAAGCTGAAGCTGGCTGAACAGTTACATGATGATTAGACCAATATACTTTAGTGATGTCTTTCCTGGTTCAGAGTATGCTCATCAATTCTGTATGTTAGGAAACTACACTTCATAAAAGTCAAAACGACAGGGAACTGGGTTCTAAATGAAGATCTAACTGTATTTTAACAGTAAATGTTTATTTGCGTTGATTTCATCTCAGCATCAATGCACATTGGATATTAAAAATATAAAGTTTGGTGAGTGAAGACAAAGAAAAACACACAGCTTTTTATTTGGGTCATAATAGAAATGAATGAACTACCTTTTGCTACAATATAATAATGAAACTGGGAACATGCATACATACTTACTAAGGACTTCACTGCATTACTCTAGAGTATCATTCACACAATAATATGTAAATGAAATACTGTGGAGTTGTACACAGCCCAATGTGTTAGATTGTACACAGTAACTCAGATGATATTCACTGATACAGTGTGTCCTTGCCTACAATGTTATTACAACATTTCCATAGTATAATAGTTTTACTTTTGTACATTTTTGAACAATCATGTTTGAAGTGATGTCCTGATAACATGAATCAATAATTTCTAAGCTCAGCAGGTAGAAGTGCTTGCAGTCAAGCCTGATGATCTGAGTTCAATCCGTGGTATCCACATGGTGGAAGGAGAGGACTGATTCCTCCACATTGTCCTCTGATGTCCACATGTGTGCTATGGCTGTGCTGCAGCAAATAACATGCACACATAGAGACAATAAGAAAATATATGTTTTAAAAAAATTCAGAGTCCACGTAAATGTACGCAGTGACTCTCTTTTGGTAGGTCTGGACTACAGTCCAGAAATTTACATTCTAAAGAGCACACAGATTGTGCTGAGGCAAGTGGACCTAGACAGAGACATTGTCTTAACAATGCAGATTATTTACCACAATATTGATTTTTATTTATCAAATCCTTTCCCAAAGTATTCTGTAAGATGAAGATATGCTCCTGAAATTGTCTTTATGTAACTAATTTCACCCATGCTATAGAGATTTCTGATTCCTTTAATAACTGAAATGGAAGTCTTTGTGAATAGAGTCTATCACTAAAGCCTGTAGTCGCTTTGTCTGTGGGCTACTGACACTTAGAACAACATGTCAAAGAAAAATGTTATTTTTTTAGGCAGAAGTTAGAAATTCAGTGTGAATCTTTTCATTCCTTGCGTGAGAATTTTATTTAGACTAATTCTATTCTAGTGACTGCCAAATGCTCGCAGCATGGCTGATTTCCAGTCAGTACTCTTCTTAGACTAAAATATCTTATTTTTGATAATTTCCCCTGCATGATTGCTTCTACTTGATAGGTTAAATCTGGTGTTCTTGTCTACTTATATCCTTAACCTCTCCAGAGAGGTTACTCTTAGGAATCTCAATAATGTTCAAAATGTTTTCTGTTTATCATCACTTCAAATGTAATTAACTTGTCCTTTAATTTTTTTCATTAATGAAGACATTAGCCAAACACAGACATATCAACCCTTTAAATCAAGGAATAATTCCATACAACAGATTCCATGTTTCAGTTGCTTTGGCTCTATTTCAATGCTTCCATAAACATGGGGTCAATGACTAGTAGCATGTACTTATAGAAAATGTGCCTAAAAGCCAACACTGCCTACTTAGGGAATGTAGAACTCATAATCAGATGTCAAAATCCAACCAAATGGCTTTTTGTGTTAGCATCAAGAGCTTTCTTCATTTGTATCTGAAAATTCTCATAATTTAGGAATGATGGAAACCCTCTACTCTCATGGTAACATAGCAGTTGTCTTCCCTGGGCTCTGAGAACAACTGTATTCTTAGTTAATTCAGAGACAGATTTTAGCCAGTGTATTTGGCATTAAGCTGTCCCTGTTAGACATGCTCAGACCTTACCCAAAACATATAGCATAGATGGTGATCTCCATGAATAAGACTTACAAGAATTTGCATTGTTAATTTTTGCATGAACTTTTCCTGAAGTGATATAAGCTCCCCATACTGCACCTCTCACATTTCAGCTCCTCAGTACTGTGTGTCCCTCTTCTATTTTCTCCCAGTCTTTGATATTTGTTAGGACATCAGCCAGTGATGATAGCCAAGTGTTCTTTTTTTTTTAATTTTTATTTTGCAATACAATTCAGTTCTACATATCAGACACGGATTCCCTTGTTCTCCCCCCTCCCGCCCCCTTCACCTTCCCCCCAGCCCGCCCCCCATTCCCATCTCCTCCAGGGCAAAGCCTTCCCCGCAGACTGAGATCAACCTGGTAGACTCAGTCCAGGTAGGTCCAGTCCCCTCCTCCCAGGCCGAGCCAAGCGACCCTGCATAGGCCCCAGGTTTCAAACAGCCAACTCATGCAATGAGCACAGGACCCGGTCCCACTGCCTGGATGCCTCCCAAACAGATCAGGCCAATCAACTGTCTCACCCACTCAGAGGGCCTGATCCAGTTGGTGACCCCTCAGCCATTGGTTCATATTTCATGTGTTTCCGTTCGTTTGGCTATTTGTCCCTGTGCTTTATCCAACCTTGGTCTCAACAATTCTCGTTCTAGGCCCCGGGTGGATCTCTGGGAGTCCAATTAGCGAGAATGAGGAGGGTTTATATAAGCCAAGTGTTCTTAATGGCTTTTGTAAACCAGTCCATCAGAGACTGATTTCTGTCCTAGGTATGTTATGCAGTCTCACCATAAGGGAGGATATGTAGTTATATTATTCATATTCCACAGCATTCAGACTGAACCCATCTTCCTCCATGGCCCACAAGCTGGTGAGTCAGGCTATAAACAGGCATTCATCCCTTATTTACAATTTTTTCCTTATTCAAGCAGTTCAGCTGCTGAGTAACTTCTTATACTGGGCCATTATTAAGCCCCTGTCTGCATGCTGAATCACACATTTGCCTTCTTCTGTATTAGGGCCAGATCTGAGGAATAGCTTCCATCACCTTACCCTGCTCTCTTCTTCCTCATTGTCTGACTCTATCTACAGATTCAAAGTTTTTTGATCCCATCAGGGCCTATTTAACACAGTTATGATTTGTGCTCTTTCTCTTTCTGCCCCAGCCATAAGAAACAGCAAACCAATATCTGTAGCACATCATCTTTTTAATCTGATTTATTCTATAAGTAAGAGGCTAGTGAAAGGCCACTACTGTAATTCCTCCTTTATACGAGCAATTTCTCAAGTCGCCTTCTCAGCCTCAGTTGCATAGCAGCAGGCAGACAAACTGAACTGTCTTCCTATTTGTGCTATTCTGATGTATTTTCTATTCCTTCAACAATTTTAGGGCACCTCCATACTCACACAGCAGACTCCACTAAACAAACTAGACACTATTCTGTACCACATAGAAGAAGATGGCCATCCTGAGATTCTCCAAATGGACACTGTACCTCCTGGTGGCTTGGCTTTAGATACACATCTTACTACCCAAAACAAGGTTCATGCAAACATCACATAGCATGAAGTGATACCATCAAACAACACATGGGGAAGGAGCAGCATGTTGGGATTCTCTGTGAAGATGCTCCATCCTCAAACTCTTCAATCATAGTCGCATGCCTTACTGCCCAAAGTAAGGACCATACAAATTTTCCTCCCAAGTTTGTCTTTGTTTCTGCAGTGTACCTGTTCAGGCTCCAAGTGATGCCTGTGCCCTCTCTGATGATATATGAGTAAATATGCATTCATTTGAGGTAGGAGAACTACAACAGATGGAAGTATGATTCTACCAAAGTTCAACTTGACAAACCAGTTTATTGGACTTTTCAGAGTATGGATTAGGGTTTACTTACAAAAGCATGAGTGACTCTAAAGTAAATATACCACAGAAATATCTTACCTCAGCATTGATGATATCTTCCCTAGATAGATGGAGTCTCCCTTACATTGAATCTTTCACACTTTATATAGTGCATCATCTACTAATACACACAGATGTGGCAAAATTACATAGAACTGGCAGAGAGGTGTAGGAAGAAGTGCCTGGACTCTTGGGCTAGGGTCTTCTGACAATCTCCACCCCTTTTATCTACTAGAGAATGTTAACAAGCTTCATCTTGAGTGTTCACACAAGTGCTCACAGCTGTCTCTGATGAAGGCAGCAATGACTCTTATGCTCAAAGAATAGCATTCTGCAACAGTATTTATTATACAGTGCTGAATCTTCTGAGTACTCTAATTTCACGATGGCAATCTTAACAATCTTCCAAGGCCTAGAATAAGACATTTAGAATCAAACCCAGATGCGAAGGCCTCAGTAAAGGTTGGAATCTTCTCAATATTTCTTACCTGACTTGCACAGACAAACATTTAATGATGTTGGGAAGAATAATTGGAAGGAAGAAATAATGCAGAGAGAGGGGAATTGACTTAGGGTGCCAATGTCATTGAGAGGTTCCCTGAGGTTGAAAGGCATGGAAAAGTGAAAATAATCTCAGACAGAAATTCAGGCTAATTAAAGCCTGGCCGACAACTTCCTTGCACATCTAATAGGCATATGATATTCTAAATTAGCCCTAAACAGAACTTTTGGTTCATCACCTCCTACATCATCACCAACTAAAATTATCTTCCCAGTCTTCAATCATGAACATCCTTTCATTTAAAAGCATGGGGTTTTTCCCCCTTATTCTATGGTTTTGGATACTCTGTTATATAATCATCGTATCAGCACATAATGTTACATATCCTTTCTCTGGTATGGTTATCATTCATCATTAATTGCAGTCATTACATTTTTTCTTGAACAAAACTTCATTTTAAGCAACAAATGGACCATTTTTTGCTTTAAGATGTACAATTTCTTTACTAAATTTGTAAACACCTTAAGTTTCTTCTTCAAAAGTATTTCTATTCATTTATATTTTATTTCTAATTATTTTTATTTATTTTACTTATACGTATCTAAGATTTATTTAGATATAGGAAATAAAATAGGCACGTGAAACTCCCACTTTTAAAAACATACACTATGCCACTGTAACAGAAGCATTGTTGTTCTTTATACAGATGATGAATGTATTAGTCGGGGAAGTTGAGAAACTTGATGAAACTCAAATAGCTGACAAATGATAGATGTAAGGGTTTTAACACAAAATGTCTGACTCCAACATCCAGGCTTAATCATTGTGTGTTGTGATGGTATTTCTCAGTGGTTATGGAATTTTCTCCGTAAGCATGGTATCATATATGAAGTTTCTATTCTTTTTATTTCTTGACCAAGAACGCAGTTTTAATTTCTGTTTAACACTATCTCTAAGCTTCAAAATTGGATAAATTCTGTTCTTCTTACTGCTTTGCTGAAGTTTTCTGTCTGATGTAATTGTCAGCTTTCACATCATCATTAAATCATTTTTCAAGTTAAGAAGATAATGTACTAGAATTTTGATTTAAATTATATTTCTGTATTGATTGATTTAAAATAATTGACATAATGTTCAATGAGAAAAGGGTAAATATCTGCATTTATTTAAATGTTTTTACATTTCTAACTCAGCTAATTTTAATACGTTATTTCTTACACATTATACTTACTTGTTCGTGATTTTGTTTCTAAATGTTTTGTTTCTATTATGAATGGGAGGTGACCTTGTGTGTACATGCATATAATCCATTTATTTTTTTTGTTTTGTTTTCAAATTGGTTATATTTTATAATCTGATTTTAGATAAATGTCTCTTTTCTTTTGTAGATAGCATTATCACTTCATTTTAAAGCCATTTTCAGTGAAAATACTTTACAAAACACAATTTGTAAAGTAAGTCCTTTCCTAGTATGTAACAGTCCATCAAGCAATAATTTGGATATGGTTCTTGATAAGCTTTGCTTTTTAATGTCTGTGCGTTACGCAAAATTTGTTTTTATAAGGTAATAATACAAAGACCCCTTTAAGAAAGTCTAATCTGCCCCTTTCCTGAGTTATACCTAGATGTTTTTTAAGCATTTGTCCAACCTACACAATCATTTTAAAATGTGTTGCCAGACATGGTAGTTCACTCCTTTAATCCCAGCACCTGGGAGGCAGGGGCAGGCAGATCTCCATGAATTCAAGAGGTCTGCATAGTGAGTTCCAAACAGTCAGGGCCAGAAAAAAGCAAAAAATAAAAACAAACAAAAATATATAAGAGGAAGGGGAAAGTTATGATAAAACATTTCAGATAAAGGTATAGATAAATGTACATAAAGAAGGCAAATACAACAAACTTGTACATATTGCATGAGAGTCTTACCAGTTTTGTTTACTACAATTTACATTTGCTAGATCAAGCTACAAAACAAACACTATAGCTTCCGTGACTTAACAGAAAATCACATGTCACAGTTCTAAGACCTGGAAAATTCAAGATCCGGGAGCTGACAAGGTAGAGGTCATTCTGAGGCTACTTCTGTCTAATCTTCCTTATGTGTGCACAGACGGGAGTGAGGTCTTGGTGGCTTGTCTTCTAAGGAAACTAATTCTATCAGGGCCCTTTGAAAGAACTCGTTTTGCCTTAATTTCGAAATACTAGTTAGGAAAGCTTCACCATTCAAATCTTGTGCTGATCGAACTCAGGGAATACCTTCTATGTTACTGATAGTACTAAATTCCTTATGTTTTTTCTTTATGTTCTTAAGTAACTCTTCTTGATGTCTCTAGTTATATACCACCAGCAAATACAATTTTGTCACACACACACACACACACAAACACACACACACACAATTTTATTATCTTTTGCTAGTGATGTAAGTACAAATTCCACCAAAATGTTAAATAATAATAATTTAGGTAATATCTCTGATTTCTGGTCAGATTATCTTGTTTCTGCTTAGAATAGAGATGGTTATAGTGTTTAAATAACAATATAATTTTGACAACTACTCTAATGAAACAATTTATAATTGTCTTATTTTGATTAGTAAAAAGTACTGACATTTATCATTTATTATCATCTGTCACTATGATAGCATGCTTTATATTTTACTTTTGGATGTTTATGGACTTGCTGTTATTACTACAAATGTCATTAGTTTTATTAATACTAGACTCTCTTTCAATCCTAGAACTAAACAGTTTGTTTGCATTCAATTTTCATTTCTTTTACTTCTGTATATTTATTAATAATAGACTTCTGATATTCACATACGTATTTAAAGTAAAAAATTCACTGTATTTTTTAAATAATTGACAACTTTGTTAGTAGCCTACTGTGAGATCTGATACTATATAAATACCATTAGAACTATTTTCCAATTGAAAGTAGAATATAATTTTTCGAATATTGCCTCTTGTTATACTGTGTTTCATTGATGTAACTGGGAAGACTGCTCTTTTCTGAAGGAGCAGTGGATCTGTGGGAGAAGGGAGAAGGTGGGGGACTAGGAGGAGAGAAGGAAGGGAAAATTGTGGTTGGGGTGTCTTGTATGAGAGAAGAATAAATAAATAAAAATAAATAAGTGAGTGAATAAATAAATATGTAGATTCAGCATTTGTAAAAATTATCCTTGTGGCTAGTGTTTCCTTTAGATTTACCCCTTATTAAATTATCTCAAGAAATCAACATCAGACTAGAAAATATTTATTTCACCCATCATTTCAAATTCATTAGTAAAATGATGTCTACTGAATCCTCTTAAAACTTTCATTTGTGTAGTTTTTCACTTTGAATGTATATTGGGTTTCTTTAGCCTTCCTAATTTATCCATGATGAAAACTTATGTTCCATCTTTCCTTTAACTTATTAAAATATTAAAGAACTTGGACTAGAGGGATTTCTAAGCATTTAAGACCACTTTTTGCTCTTGCAGAGAACCCTTGTTCAGTTTGTAACACCACACGGTGGCTCACAACCACACATAACTCCAGTTCCTGGGGATCAGACATCCTGCTCTGACACCCTCAGGCACCAGGCATGCATGCAGTGCACAAAAATACATGTGAGCACAAAATAAAATAAATAAATCTATTTTATTTTATTTTTATTTATTTATTTATTTATTTATTTTTTTTTTGTTTTTTTTGTTTTTGTTTTTCGAGACAGGGTTTCTCTGTGTAGCTTTGCGCCTTTCCTGGAACTCACTTGGTAGCCCAGGCTGGCCTCGAACTCACAGAGATCTGCCTGGCTCTGCCTCCCAAGTGCTGGGATTAAAGGCGTGCGCCACCACCGCCCGGCAAATAAATCTATTTTAAAATCAACTTATCCATACTTACTGTTGAATTTCTGCCTTCATTTATCAACATTTTGACACTCTTTTTTGTGATTATAATATAATTACATCTCTCCCTTCTCTTTTCTTCCTCTAAATCTTTTCCACTCTTCTTCAAATTTATGGCCTCGTTTTTATTAATTGCTACTGGATGCACGCACACACACACACACACACACACACACACACACACACACACATTCCTATATATGACCTACTCAGTCCGTATAATGTTACTTGTAGGTATGTTTTCAGAGCTGACCATTTGGAACTGGAAAGCTAATTGGTGTGCTCTTCTCTGGGGAGGGCCACCACCTCTCCTTCTTCAAGCTTTACTATATTGCCTCTAGCTCTTTGTATGGGTTGAGACCTCGTGAGCTTTAGCTTATACTTATTGTTTGATTTTTTCCATTTTCTTACTTATTGTTTAAATTTTCATATAACATATTTTGATCACATTATTTCTCCTCCTCAGTGTCCTCTCAGATATCCCCTACCTCCCTACCTATTTAACTCCAAATTCCTATGTTTTTCTCTAAAAACAAAACAAAACAAAAACTCCAAGAAAAAAAGAAAATAAAATGAAAAACACAAAGAAGTATGGAGTCCATTTTGTGCCATCCAGTTACTACTAAGCATGAGAGTTTACATGATTTATTCGGTGTCTCTCCTTTGAAGGAAACTAAATTTTCTTCTACCAGCAGCTATCACTTGAAGTAGCTTCTGGGTTATGGTGTGAGAATTTGTACCCACTTCCCTTTCCCCATGCTGGGCTTTTGCCTGGCTTGCATTTGTGAAAGTCTTATGCATGCTGTCACAGTCCCTGTGAGTTTGTATGTGCATCAGTCTTGTGTCTGGAAGACACTGTTCCTTGGAGTCATCCACCTCCTCTTCCACATAGATGTCTGCATTTTGAGGGGAAGGTTTTGATAAAGACATCCAATTTAGGGCAGAGAGCTCCAAGGTATCTCATTATCTGCATGTTGTCCAGTTGTTTGTCTCTGTGTTAGTTACTATCTATTGCAAGAAGAAACTTTTCTGATGAGGACTGAGCAATGCACCGATCCATGGGCATAGTGTTATGTCATTAGTAGTTATTTTCTTGTTATGTTGCTTTAGCAGAAAAATAGTATTAGGTTTTTCCCTAGTCTCATAACCTATCTTGTCTCAGTTTCCTGGACATTTTATCACTGTCGTTTCTTGGTTCCATCTCATGGAGTGAGCCTTAATTACGATAAAAAAAAAAAGTGCTCGGTTGTTGCCGTAACATGTGTCACTATTAAACCAGTATATAATACAGTCAGGTCTGTCCTTGTTATAGGTTACAAAGTTTGCAACTGGGTGAAACTAGTCATTACTTTTCTCCTTCAGAAGCCAATTAATTACTTCCCATGAATGCTAGTTAGTAGGAATGCAGCTTCTAGTTGGGCACCAGCTCAATTTCTCCATGTTCGATGACAGTAAGTGGTGTCTTCAGCAATCATGCTTTATTGTCAAGATGTGGAGGGTAGCCAATAGCATTGGAAATAATACAAAGTTTTGGGGGAGGGTCTATGGGACTACTTTGACCAACAAGTTTGGAGGTCAACAAAAGTTTCTTAGTGAGATCTGAGCTTGCTTTACCCAGCAGGGCTACATTAGAGGATTGCTTGACCATGTGCATGGTTACTAGGTAATTGGAAGGGTCTACACTTGGCTGAGCTAGGGGAGGTCTTTGCTCTACCCTTTAGCATTCCTATAAATAGCCCTTTAGAAGAGATAGAAGGGGCCAGTGGATAATGATACAGAATATCCCCCGAGGCTATCCTGTGTTTTTATCTGTTTCTCTCCCCTCTGTCCTTCTATCTAATATCTCTTATCCCTCTCTCCTCAAGAGTTCCCTGTAATAAAAATGTGGGAGCTGGTCTCCCACAAACAAGATGTAGCTCATTTCTGAAGGTTTTGACTGATAGTATATGGTGTCAAGCTGTGGCATTGTCTTTTCCATTTTATGGTAACTCCATTTCAATAACTTTCATACATTTATGTATTTTAGGAACCTTCTAGAGTAGTATGTTTCCTTCTAGCTTTTCCCATATACTCTCATTTATCCAGCCCTCCCATGATTTGCCTATTTAATGATCCTATTCTAGTTTCCCTTTATCTCTTTATAACATTGAATTTTCTTCTCTCCTAGGGAAATCTGGGGATTTTAGTCTTCTACTGTTACTTTTTCCCAAATAATTTACCGTGTAATATTTTTATTCCCCTTAAGACCCCTGCCTCCAATATTCCGTAAATGAGATTTTGAATTTGAGTGTTTTTATTTAAGAAATTAACTTTATTATTAATATTTTAATCAAGATATATTTTTGCATCTTCATTTACATTTATTGCCAGTTTTGTTGCTCGGTGGTTTAGAAACTGATTTTTAATGTTTATACTCTGAGGAACTCATTGAGATTTGCCTCGTGATCTATTTCAATTTGATAAAATACATATTACTGTATTAGTTTTCAATATAGTATAAAAATTGTTATAAATTTAGAAGCTTAAAAAATCAACTTAATATTTCATAATTCTCATAGGGTAAAATCTCAACATATCTAGATTTTACATAGGGAGTCATGGTGCCCAAATCAAGGTATTGGTCAGCCTGGGTTCTTATTAAGGACCTTTATGATGAACATGCTTTCATGTTCATTTAGATTCTTATTTAGCACTTAATTCTTGGTGACTGTTAGATTGAGTTCAGGTCCCCATTACTTTATTGACTGTTAGTCTTCTTATATGCCTTTCTCATCACCTAACCAGTCTTGGAACTGTAAAGTTCTCCTAGTGGTTTAATTCTAAGTTCTGCCAATTTCTGACTCTTCTGTAACATCTCTCACTAAGATCAATCAGATATTTCTTTGGTTTTTAAAGTTCCTTTAACTAGAATGAACCCATCTCAATAGTCTCGGGTAATCTATTTTAACATTTATGACTTAATTGTGTCTGCAGCCTCTTACACTATAGATTAAAGTATAATTGTAGATTCCAAGAATGAATATCTGTATGAATCCATTTGGCTAGCTATAGCTATTTCTGTTAAAAAGAGCTATGGGTTTTTAAGAAGATTGTCTAATTAGTAATATATAAAATTTACTGTGTTATTCAGAACATATCATTGTTTATTCTAATTCTGAACTCATAAACTAAGATTTATGCTTTATTAGATTCATTTATAGCATTTATAGCACTTACGATTTTAGACAGTTTTGAGCCCTTGAAACATTTCCGAAAACATTCTAAATGTTTTATATGAAATGATCCTTTTGAATCCTTACAATACTGTAGGGTAGATATTTTAAAGATGCCTAAGAAATTTGGCTAAGGCCATACAGCTGAGGAATCTGTAAAATTGGATTTAAGCTTAGCTTGCCTCTGATTTACTATGTGTCTGAACTTTATGTATTTCACAGTTCATTAGCATAGTATTTTTTCAATTTATTTATTTTATGTGTATGAGTGTTTTGTATTCACAAATGGATGTGCCTAGTGTCCATGGAGGTCAGAACAGGGAATCAGAGGATCAGATACCCTGGAAATGAACTTAGAGACAGTTGTAAACCACCATGTAGGTAGTGGGAACAGAACCCAGGGACTCTGCAAAAGGTGATGATGCTTATTATTTTTGTTGAATGAAATTTTCATCATATAAATGACTCCTTTCACTATGTTTGATTTGTTTCTTGGCTTGAAATGATAGCACAACCATATTTTGCTATAAAATAAACTATAAAAACAGGTTGAGACTGAAAACTAAAACATACTTCCTGTAATACAGCAGGTATATATGATATACATTTTTGGAATGAATTTCTTCATCTCTAAAGCAAAATAACCATGCTGACTGCTTTCCTACTATTTTTAAAGCATTAAATGAATATGCATGTAAACTTTTACTAGTAGATAGCATGTAGTAAACACTCAATGCATATTAGTTATGATGAAGATACAAATAATATCCTCAAATCCAAAAAATAAAATACTACAAAGTAAAACTATTAAACAGCTATAATAAAATTCTGTATAAAGACTAAATCTCCATGACAAATGTTCAGTGGTCCACATTAGGAATGAAAATACTAATAATGTGATGCTGTTTATAGAAAGACTATATAGATCCTTTATTTTTAAAAGTTACATGTGGAAGATGTATAAAAATGAAATCATATGATAAAATGATTTGATGAGAAGGCTAACACCTGAGAAACATTGCATAATAAATTATCTCAGTGATGTATGGTTTGAAACAATCTTTCTACAGCATAGTGATAATTTTTATAATATTTTTGAAATTATAATTACACCAGTTCCCCCTTCCCTTTTCTCTTTTGAACGTCTCCCACGTACCCTTGCTCTCTCTCATTTCATGACCTCTTTTTCTTTAACTGTGATTATATATATCAAATGTGTATATATTATTTAGTTTTATATATATATATATATATATATATATATATATATATATATAAAACTAAATAATGCAACCTGTTTAGTCCATATAATGTTACCTGTATGTATATGATCTCAGGAAGGGAGAAATCTAAAACCTTAGACATAGTACTGATTTTTTTTTAAATAGTTATCTTCATTGACCTTTATGGATCCTGTTGTGCACAGGAAACAATAATCATTGGTAATTGATATCTCTCAATATTGATGGTCTTAATTCCTCCAGTAAAAAGACAACGACTAAGAGAATAACTGTGAAAACAGGACCTTTTGCTGCATCAAGAAACACACCTCAACATCAAAGAGAGATATTACCTCAGGATAAAGAGTTGGAAAATGATATTCAAAGCAAATGGACCTAAGAAAAAATCTGGGTAGCCATTTTAATATCTAAAAAAAATAGACTTCAAACCAAAACTAACGAGAAAAGATAAGGAAGGACACTACATACTCATCAAAGGAAAAATCCACCAAGATGATGTATCAATTCTTAACATCTTTGCCTCAAATACAGGGGCATCCATGTTTGTAAAAGAAATTTTTTTTCTACAGCAGAATTCACGTATTCACCATCACACACTGATAGTGGAAGATTTCAATACACCACTCTCATCAACAGACAGGTCATCTAGACAAAACCTAAATAGAAAATGCTAGAGCTAACCAACATTATAAACCAAATGGACCCAACAGATATTTACAGAACATTTTACTCCAAAACAAAGGAATAAGCATTCTTCTCTGAATTTCATAGAACTGTCGCCAAATTTGACCAAATAGTCAGACACAAAGCAAGTCTCAACAGACATAAGAAAATTATGTAACTCCCTGCGACTGGGTGGTGGTGGCACACGCCTTTAATCACAGCACTCGGGAGGCAGACCCAGGTGGATCTCTGTGAGTTCAAGGCCAACCTGGTCTACAGAGTGAGATTCAGGACAGGCACCAAAACTACACAGAGAAACCCTGTCTCAAGAGAACAAAAAAAAAAGAAAGAAATTAAAGAAGATATCAGAAGATGTAAAGCCCCCCGCCCCTCCGCCATGCTTATGGATAGATAGTACTAACAGTAAAATTGGCCATCTTACCAAAAGCAATCTACAGATTCAGTGAAATCCCCCATCAAAATCCCAACACTATTCTCCACAGACACTATTCTTCACAGATCTTGAAAGCAGAATTATCAACTTTATATGAAACCCAAAAAGACCCAGGATAGCTAAAACAATAAAAGAACTGTGGGAAGTCTCACCATTACAGGTCTCAAGTGATACTACAAAGCTAGAATAACAAAAGTCACACGTTGTTGCCATAAAAACAGATGTGCTGAACAATGGAATCAAATTGAAGATCCAAGCATAAACCTACACACCTATGGACATCTGATTTTGATAAAGAAGCCAGAAATACACTTGAAAAAAGATATCTTCAACATATGGTGTTGGTCTAACTGTATGGCTGCATGTATAAGAATGCAAATAGGTCTATACCTACCACCCTATACAAAACTCAACTCCAAATGGAACAAATTATCAACATAATACAAGGTAAACTGAACAAGATAGAAGAGAATGTGGGTGATAGCCTTGAAATCATTGGCACAGGAGAAGAATTTCTGATTAGAACACCATTAACACAGTTACTAAGATTAACAATTAATAAATGGAACCTCATGACACTGAAAAGCTTCTGCATGACAAAGGACACTGTCAACAAGACACAATGGCAGCCTATAGAATGGGAAAATATTTTTTTTACCAACTCCACATCTGATAGAGGGCTAATATCCAAAATGTACAAAAAAACTCAAGAAATTTGATATCAAATAACCAAATAACCCAACTGAAAATGGGGTACATATATAAACAGAATGCTCAAGGAGGAAAATTCAAATGGCTGAGAATCATCTAAAGAAATGTTCAATGTCCTTTGCCATCACAGAAATACAAATCAAATTACTGCAAGATTCCATCTTATACCTATCAGAATGGCTAAGATCAATAACATAAGTGACAGCTCATGGTGGCAATGATGTGGAACAAAGGGGACACTCCTCCATTGCTAGTGGAAATCAGTATGATGGTTTCTCAGAAAGATGGGAATTGATCTACTTAAAGATCCAGCTATACCACTCTTGGGTATATACCCAAAGACACTTCATCCTACCATGGAGATAATTATTCAACAATGTTCATTGCTGCTCTATTCATTCATAATAGATAGAAATTGGAAACAACCTAGATGCCCCTCAACCAAAGAATGAATAAAGAAAATGTGGTATATTTACACAATGGAGTATTACTCAGCTCTTAAAAATGTGACATCAAATGGACAGAACTAGAAAAAAAAATTATCCTGAGTGTGGTAACCCATACCTAGAAAGATAAATATGGTATGTATTGGCTTATATATGGATATTAGCCACTAAATAAATGATAACCAAACTACAATTCATAGGCCAAGAGAGATTAGGTATAGAGAAAGGAACTAGGAGGGATACATATCTAGGAGGAGGAAATAGAATAGACTTTTATGGGTGGATGCTGTGGGATAGTGCTCTTGTACACTGGTTTAATAAAACACTGAATGGCCAGTAGCCAGGCAGGAAGTGTAGGTGGGGCAAGCAGACTAGGAGAATTATGGGAAGAGGAAGAACAGAGTCAGGAGTCCACAGTCAGACACAGAGGAAGCAAGATGACAATGCAAAACTGAGAAAAGGTATCAAGCCACATGGCTAAACATGAATAAGAATTATGGGTTAATTTAAGTGTAAGAGCTAGTCAGTAATAAGCCTGAGCAAATGGCCAAGCAGTTATAATTAATATAAGCTTCTGAGTGATTATTTTATAAGTGGGCCACAGGACTGTGGGGGCCTGGCAGGACCAGAGAAATCTTCTGAATACAGGTGGACTTGGCATAGGTAGGGATGAGTACAGAAGGATCAGGTGGTGGGAGATAGAGTTGATGGAGGGAATGAAGGGAGAGACAGCTGGAATTGAAGGGCACTTGAGGGATTGTATGAAGACATAGTTCAGTGGAAACTCCCTGAAATATATGAAGGTGATCCTAATGAGGTCTCCTAATAAAAGGTAGGTGGAGTCCCAGCTGGCCATCTTTTGTCACCAAAGGAGGTTTCTAGGACTGTGTCTACATTGCCTTCAATTAAGTTGTTGGCCAAAGGGGTACCATAGAAATCCCCAAACATCCCAAGCTATTACCAATATAAAAGGTTGCTCTCCACAAATTGACAATAAGGCCTTATTGCTGAAGATATCACCCACACAACACATTGAACATGGAGAGGCTGAGCTGGTACCTACCTAGAACTTTCTCCCCAATGTGTCTTTCAGAGGGAAAAGAACTCTGCACGCTCCCAAAATAGCAACATAAATATGAACCCAACCCAAAAACCTTTGATCTACAATCTGTCCTGCCTGCAAATTATGCTAGGGCAATGATGGTGTAAACCTTGTGGGAGTAATCAATTGAAGTCTGATTTGATTTAAGGCTCACTCTATCAAATGGAATCCATATCTGACACTGCCTGAGTGACCAAGAACCAAAGACTAGGTAACCCAGAGATTAGGTAAAAGCAAATACTACTAGTCTAAAATTAAAGGTAACAATAGAATGACTCCTAATGATATTCTGCTATACTCATAAATTAGTGCCTTATTCAGCCATCATCAGAGAAGCTTCTTCCTGTAGTAGATGGGAACACATACAGAGAACCACAGCCCCAGACATAATGCAAAGAATGAGAGACCTTAAAACACAAGGTCTAAATGAGGTGGCTTTTAAATCACTCCCCTCAGAGCTTAAGGAACCCTGAGCAGAAAGAGTAGGAGAGACAGGGATGGAGCACACCAGGAGAACAACGTCCTCTAAATCAACTGAACAAAGGTCACATGAACTCACAAAAAATGAATCAGCAATCACAGGACCCACTGAGGTCCACACCAAGTCCTCTACATATATACTGTATCTTTCAGTTTAGTAATTTTATGGGACATCTGAATGCATGAATGAGTGGGTCTTTGATTCTTGTGCCTTCTCTTGGGGCTCTTTTCTTTGTTTGTTTGCCTTGTCCAACTTCAAGGTGATGTTTTTTGTCTTATTTTTTTTTTGTTACGTTTGGTTGTTATCTCTTAGAAGCCTGTTCTTTCCTGATGAGAGACAGAAAGGGAGTGGATCTGGGTGGGAGGGGAGGAAGGGAGGAACTGGAAGGAGTAGAGGGAGGAAAAACTATAATCAGATTATATTGTATAAGAAAGAATCTATGCTTAATAAAATATTATAAAAATAATACTGTTATGCATCTATATATATTTTTCTCTTTAGTAGATATCATAGAGGAATCAGTAACCACTCATTTTCAACTGATCAATATAACTAAATCAGAATCTGATTCATAATACTAACTTAATGTATCATGAAATTTTGTAAATACAACTAATTTAGTAAACCATCTCCCTTTAGCACTGCTAACAAGTCACCTACCACTGAACTAACCCTCTATTCCTTAAACTATCTTGTCTGGTGATCAAAAACTACATGGATATATGAACTCTGTCATACAGAAGAAATCAGTCTTCACATCAAAAAACATACTTGCTAACTATATCCAGAGGCAGTTTTGGTTTGTCAGATGTTATATAAAAGTCACATTTGATATTTTTCTTTTGATTAAGAGACATAATTTGTAAAAAGAAACACACATATCAATTAAATGGCATTATTTCCATGTTTTATAGCACAAAATGATTTTGTCTATTATTTGTTCAATGGTTTATGTGAATTCAAAGTGTTTGAGTCAAACATTTTTATTTGCCTGAAGGTCCCCTTTAGCTTCCCTCCATAAAGGACAGAATGATTCTTTAAGGTTGAATATAAATAAGGCCTTTTCTTTTCCATAAATGTGTGGCAATGTTATTATCACATGTATGTTATATAGGGCATGCAAATTTGATGTTAATTGGTAACAAAAGTATTGGGTCTTTAGCCATTTGTCTAGTAGTTTAGTCAATATTATTGAAGACAAACAGCTTTTAATAAATCATAAGAAACAATAAGTTGTTTTTCAGTCTATTAAATTCATAAAAACTTACTGTTGTAACATGAGAATCAGGTTATGTTGATGAGTTTCATTACACTTAAATTTTACTTATTCATATACATAATATGAATTTACTTACTACTGTGAGTTCAGTACTGAAGATTGTCTCAGTCTATATCATGGTACTCTAACAGTATAGCACAGTAAATTATAAACTGTAGAAGTGGATCTGGCCTATGGTCCTAAAGTCCATGATCAGGGTGTTATCTTTGTTGAAGGCCTTCTTTGTGTATCTTTCATGGCAGAAGGGCAAAGAGAGCCATATATGAAAGAAAATCAGATACCAAACTCAGAGCCTCAAGCCCTTTTGTAATCAGAATCAATCAATCATGAGAGCATAAAACTCTTGGCATAATTACCCTTCTAAAGGTTCCAACACATGGACTTTGGGAGAAGAATTTAAACCAGAGGAGAGAATTAATAAAAAATGAAATTTTAGGTATGTTAACTTTAAGGAATTCATGAAGATGAATGAAATCATACATATATTTACATCAGGGTAAAGCAGATAATGTGTAAAATAGGGGGATGCAATGGCAATTTTAAAAAGGAAATATTGCTTCAAGTTGAGAAAATTAAGGATGTCCCCATGGAGAAAGAGTGACATTTTAACACATAATTTAAGAATGGGCAGAGTATCGAGATGGAAAATAAGGATACTCCAAAGTGAAAGAAGTGACTAGGAAACTGATGAAAATGTGAGTGGTTTTTTTTTTGACAGAAATACAGAATTTATAAAGGGGAATGCTTTATTTTTTACATCTATATATGTATTAGTGTGTGGTGAAGCTATAGAATGAAAGTGGATATCAAAAGAAAATTTGCAGGTGTCTTTACCCATGGATTCATCTCAGCATCCCTAAAGGAGAATACTTTTAAAGCTGAAAATATAAATCTCACTGAGGGGAGACAGAAATGCAAGATTCAGAAGTATGGAATTTAGAATAAACTGAGAGACTCTGTTGGTTGTTAAGTATCAATGTGGCATAGATTATTAGCTTGGTAATATAATACAGTGTAGATTGGAAATAAGAAGATTGAGAGTAAAATGACATTCTGAAATGACTGAGAATCAGAGTCAGAACCACTGTAGTGATAGGAGCGTAGACAAAAAAGATATTTAAGATATGTAGCCAATATGATTTGGCTATTTACATTTTGATAGGAATCAGATGCAGAAAATGATGAATTATTATGACTGACATTCAAATGTGACTAGGAATACACTAGTCCCTTAAGTAACAACAGGGAATTCAAAAGACAGAAAAAATATGAAAATAAAATGATGGGCTCCATCATTACCTGATTGTATTCTTCTTGTTCTATTTGACCAGTACTCTTATGTTTGAGTAGATTATTATTTGAAAACCAAAAGTGCTTAACAAATATCATGAAGATATGGGCCCTTTATGGGCCCTCATAACTACCACTAAGGAAAGAAATGTTTGCTGTAGCATGGTGGTGCAAAAGTGAGTCCTATGTTAGTCACTGTTCTTATTACCAACAAAACAACCAACAGAAATGAATTTAGGAAAGATAATGTTTATTTGGGCTTACACTTTTAAGTTGCAGTCCATCATGATGGTAGAGGAAACAAGGCAGAAGTGGTAGGGCACTGGTCACATGGCACCCACAGCTGGAAAGCAGATTCAGACAATGCAAGTGTTCAGCTCATTAACTCCCTTCTTATTTAGTTCTGAACCCCAGCTTTCACATGAGTTATTGCCACCCACATTTAGGGTGGCTCTCTCCTCTTCAGTTAGCTTCTTCTGAAAACAAGCTCATAGAAGTGTAGTTCCACAGTGCTTCTGAATTCAGTCAAGGTGACACTGAAGATTAATAATCACAAGCTCAATTCTTGACACCCAAACACATCACTTCTATTCAAACCATTCCACTGTTGGACCCCTAGAGTTTCATTTTCATCTCACAGTATAAATAGAAGTCAGTCTACCAATAAACTTCTCCATAGATGCTAACAGTTATAACATTACTTGAAAGTTCAAAGTTCAGGGTCTGTAGAGTCTCTGTAGAGTCTCAAAGCAATCTCTTATCTTTGAACCCATATAAAATGAGTAAGAAAGTTGTCTTCTTTCAATACACAATTGTGCAAATTAAACATCCCCATTCTAAAAAGGAGGAATAGGGGCATGCCGGTGAAAGAGGTTAGGAAAGCAAGACATAAACTCATCAAGGCAGACATTAAAACTGGCCACAAAATGTCTGCCATCTCTGGCACTTTATTTTTCTCTCCTTCATCTTTAGATTTTGATTAAGAAGAATATTCTCTCCCCAACATCTCCTAAAATAATCTCATCTCATCAGTCTCAAACTAAATGGTTTAATGGAATGGAGTTTTATCCACTTCTTCCAGATGGACATTTGACACGTGCATGGCTAGTGAAAGCAATGTCTTACCCTCAGTGCATGAGCTATGTGGGAGTGAGCTCGTTTAATCAATGAAATCTGAGTTCATGACTTTGGCTGAAGTCTTAGGGAAGCAATTATCTTTTCTGCTGTCATTGCATATACTATAGGAAACGTGAGCTACAGTTGTCAGTGGCTGCTTTTGCTTGATAATGAGAACGACTCAGGATGAAAAGGTTTAGTTAAAGCTAGCCCTGGCCCTCACTGGCTGCAGCACACAAGAGCTGACCCTGTAGTTAGGACATGGGTAACCTAACCCTGAGGGCATGAAAGCAACAGAGCTGACCCCATCCTCCTCATCTGTCAGGTGGTGGCACAGGTGAGGGAAAGACGCCCCTTGCTACCTGTACCAGGCAAGAGAGCTGGAGAGCTGGCCCTGGGTTCATGAAAGTGAGAGAACTAGCCCTGCCCCTCACCAGCACACAGGAGATCTGGCCCTGCACCTTGCCTGGAGAGCACACTAGAGCTGACCTTCATGGCAGGGGCACAGATAAGCCAGTCCTGAGGGCATGAGAACAGGAGAGCTTGACCCCTCCCCTCCCATACACCCCCTACAACAATCTGGAGAGAGGGCCCTGCACCTTGCCTTGGCAAAATAGTAGAGCTGGCCCTGGCGGTGTGAGTATAGGTGACCTGAGGATCTGAGAGCAGAAGAGCTAGCCATATTCCTTTCTGCAAGTTGCACTGGGTGAGCTAGCCAAGGCAGTGCTGGAGAGCTTGTCCAGGCAGTGGCGATGAGGGAAAGCTGATGCGTTGACCAACCCAGCTACCACCCAGGCCCAGAACTAGGACTATGAGTTTGCCCACCCCAATATCTACCTCATCTATGAACTGTTGGAGCATGTAAAGGGAAAAAACCTACAGATCCAAATCAGCAGGATCTCCACAACACAGGACAACAACAGGATATCCAAAAGGAGGCCCAGTGAGAGCCCATTTATTTGTGGTGTAGCAGAAGCCAGAGGCCTCAAGCCAGACCAATGTCTCAAGTACTTGCAATGAGTACTTACAAGTAAAGATGAATTGACTAACAGGTAAATTGTGTGACTCAAAGGGCCACACCCCAGCTTCCACAATATCTTTCTCTTTCTTGTTTTGTTTTGTTTTTGTTTTTGTTTCTGTTTTGTTTTGTTTGTTTTGTTTGTTTTTTTGTTTTTTCTTTTAAATTTGGTTTTGTTTTGGGGGGAAAGACAGTGCAAGTCAGAAGGCAGATTTGAGGGGACAGAGAGATAAGTGAGCTCAGAATGCATGATGTGAAATCCACAAAGAATCAATAAAAGTTAAAAAAACATAAAATTTTAGTTCATGAAATCCAATATAGTTTCCATTTTAGACCCTGATATTTCTACTCCCAGACTCTCTCTCTCTCTCTCTCTCTCTCTCTCTCTCTCTCTCTCTCTCTCTCTCTCTCTCTCTCTCTCTCTCTCTCTCCGCCTCTCTCACTCTTTCTCAACACACACACACACTAACTCTGGTGTTCTAGTGGTTTGGGCTGTAAAATTCTGAATAATGTTCACTCAAAATCTCATTGTGACCTATAATCGCCTTGATTTAGAGAGAAACATAAAATAATAATTGTACAATGACTTCGGATGCTATCTCCACAAAACACTTATATTTTAGAGTAAACAAGGTATTATTTCTTGAAGAGTATACAGCTAGCTATGAGAAAATTTAGGGCAAGAACTAAGGAATCCTAATTTCTAAGTCATTATTATCATTTTCCAAATAAAACAGAATTACAATAGGCAATTCCAGTCAGGAAAGCTACTTCTAACTACAGAGAAACATTTTTTTTTTGGATACAACAGAGTACTTGTGCATACAGACTCATGATAGCTATGGCTATGTGTACAAGAGTTGCGTAGTACCAAGGTAGCCATAATACCTGTATGGATGAAGAGCTGTCGGCAACTGATGTCTTCTGGGAGAGGGAATGTATTCTTCAGAGATGCAGCCCCTAAGAGGCTGCCCATGCTCCAGTAGATGACACTACATCCACGCACATACTGGCAGCACTATGTGAACTCAGATTTTTCTTTCAAAAGAGTAATGAGTTTTGGAGAGAAAAGAGGTACAAGTCAATGGAAGGACAGGAAGGGAGGAAATGGGGGATGGATTGATGAAAATACCTTATAATCATTTATGAAATTCTCAAACAATAAAAAAGCAACCTTCATGCATTTATTTCTGTTAGTAAATGCTCTCTCTAGCAATGGAGCTCTGTTTCCTTTATTGTCCATGACTTGGTTCATGTCTTATAATGCATAAATGTATTCTAAATGAAATGCCAATAGCTTAGGCCATCATTTCATATCAGCCTCCTCTTTGAATAATGGGGTTTCTTCTTTAGGTTTATGTAGATCCCTTCATTCCCTATGGCTAAAATTAATTCAAGTTGTTTCTGCTGCCCTTATCTTTCAATTGCAAGCCCAAATTGCCTCAGAGAATCCTGTCAAGTACGTGTGCATGCCCTCACCTCAGACAACTCCAATGACTGCTCAGCATAATGAGGAATGGGACATCTGCTTCTCGCAAGTTAATTGGAGTTGGCTGACCAGAATTTTGACGCTTTATTTCCTGACCTTTTCTTAAATGAACATGCATCTCAAGCCTAAAGAGAAAAAGCAGAATTTGGGGGAAGGGAATATCACCATGTTCTGCAGAACAGCTGGCTGTTTGCTTGTACTTATACCACCATGCCTTCAGTTGTGGCAGTACTCTCAAGGACCAGTTGGGTATTTATTCCTTGATACATGATATGAATTTTAAGTTGAATAATAGGCTCCCTGTCTTGATGATAAAGAAACTGAAGTACATAGTTAAAGGACAAAAAGACAATAAGGAAAATAAATGTACAAAGGACATAATTGCAGTTCACAATACCTATTACATACACATATTAATGTACACACACAGGCACACACACACATATATACATATATATATGTCTCTCATATATATGTATATATATATATATATACATATATATATATGAGAGAGAGAAATGGGAGAATATTATGAAGAAGTAGAAGAGAAGAGCTTTTAGGCCCCCAAACATACAATAATAATAAAGACAGTGAAATGGTAATTACCCAGAGAGATTAGTAGGGACATATTGTGCACATGCATTGAATTATCTCATTTGTTCTTTAGTTCTTTCCTCCATAGTGAAACATCCCCCCCTTATTGGGTGGCTTGTTGAGATTTGGGGAGTAAATGAAACTTTTAAAGTTCATGAAATAAACAAACATTCAAAGGAAGCTCGTGAAACTAACAAGATTTATAATGATTCTCCCCACAGTTATACAAGGAGTAACTCCTGCTAGAGAAAGAAGATTCTCTGGCCAGCTGAGGTTCCTGAAATCATTTAGGGAGCTCTAGGTAGGTAGCTTTCATGAGTTCTCACCTATGCTATGGTGGGCTGTTTGGTAGTAATGCCTTTGAGTCATTCATGATTCTCTAAATAATCCTTCACTCATACTCCTATGTACAACCCCAGTTATTCACTGATTTACTAAGATAGACTTAGGTAGAATTATTTCTTTGGCATTTTGCTGCTGTCCTACATAGAGGAAATAGACATATGTTCATGTCTGCCCAGGGGAAGCCATACAACAGCATTATATCCCAAATATATATGTATACTTAAAATAAAAATAATCAAAATCTCTTACATCTGTGTCTTTCATAAATAACCCTATTTTGTCTGAGTCTCAAAAAGTTATGACCATGACATTGCCCCACAAACATCATCAATTTTACAATGCATCATTAACTTGTACTTTATGTGTCCAGCATTTGAACTTTCCTAGGAACTATCTCCCCATCTCCCACCTTTCTGTCTTTTGAAGTCCAAGTCTATGCTCTCACTTGCAGATCAAGTTCTGTAACCATGTGTGATGGGGGAATGTCTTTCTGTATGCTGCTAATATGTGTTGCTCTGATTGGTTGATAAATAAAGCCATTGATATCAGATGCCCATTGAGTAAAGCATTTTTCTTTCTTCCTATTAGCCAAACCAAATAATCACCCCTTCATTCCAGAGAGGACGACTGGAAGAATAATATAGCCTCTACTATACCAAAAAGTAATCATAATATCTAATTTTTTATTCTCTTTTGCTAGACATATGGTCTCACAATACCACTGAAATTGGCCTATAATAAGTTGCAGAGCCCGGGATAGCCTGTAATGTCCAGTCATTCTACATCAACCTCCCAAGTTCTGGGAATGTGGGGGCAAGGCTTTCCTCCCAGCTTATTTAGACTTTTAATTAAAACATATTTTAAACTAAATATTACTACCAACAGACAAGAGTTAACACAAAAAATCCTTCAGATTGCTTTTATGCAGTACTGCTAATTTGGGGTATTCCTGATCTTGTGATAAACTAGCAAAGGAGATGATTCTTCAAATCCTTTCAAATTGTATCATAAAAGTAAATGCTCACTTGATTAACATTGATAGCCCAAGCATTAAACATGAATGAATTGCTGAGTAAAAGAAACATGTGCTTCATAATCAGATACAATTGTGTAAGAATTTTGACTCTCAACTAATTTCCTGAACACATGAAATGGCAAATTAAAATTTTGGAGCTGCAGTTTTCTCAACTGCAAAATTTGACTAAGAATAGCACTAGCATCACAGGGTATTTATGATCATTAAATAAGATGGTAGAGCATGGTACTTAGTACAATGCCTAGTTTGTAGGAAGTGTGGTAATATAGGAAATGGTAAGAGATAAGCTTGATAGAGAAACTAGGGGTTATATTTGAGCTTTGTTCCTTACCACATGTTCATCTTGGGCAATTTATACAACCTATCTAAGCTTCAACATAGTTCTACCAAATGGTAAAAATAAGAGCATGTATTTCATAAAATACTATGAAAACTGAATGGTGTGATCTATATATTCAGTGTTAGATACTATCAAATTTGCAGGTATGCTTAGAAAGTCACAACTTAGGCTTCTCACTTTTCAGTTAAATGTTGTCCAAACAATGAATTTATTCACTCATAATTCTTATTTGTTATATTTTCATATCTAATTTTTTAAAAGAATTATGAGTGATGTAATAGCTCACTAAACTTACAGACTTCCTAGAGGAGTACTAGAAACATACACTTTCTATTTCAGTTTTCAAGCACTATTGAGGTATAAAGGGTAAGCAAAAACTATATGCATACAAAGTATACAGCGTTTTTTGGTATATTGCTATAGTTAAGCTGATTGAAACACCCATCACCTCATAGTTACCATTTTATTTATAAAGAAACTACTTAAGTATATAGTATATTACCTAATGCATTGACAATGAAATATATTAGGGCTCTAGAACATATTAATCTCACAGTCAAAAGCTTATACCTTGCTTATCATATGTTGATTATACAAAATAATAAGTTGTGTTGTCATTTTACATGTCTTTAATACACTTTGATCACATTCACCCTCAATACCTGTTTTGTTCCCACTCATCCTGACTCCTCTTTACAAATATTCTCCCTTCTACTTTCAACTCTTTACATTTTTGTTGCTGTATTTGGGGTTGTGGGTAACATGCTATGAAAGAATTCTACCACGTTCACGCCTTGAAACCTAGAATTTGTGTATGAAAGATAATGTGATATTTGTATTTTCTGTCTGGCTTGTTTAAATTAATATAATTCTCTAGTTTCATCTATTTTCCTGCAAATGAAATAATTTCCTTTTCTTTTGTAGTTAAAAAAAGGAACTCCATTGTGCATGTATCCCACATTTTTGTTTTCACTCCTCTGTTGATGAGCACATAGGCTGCTCCATAGCTTAGCTATTTTGGAGGCTTAGATAAGAATGGACCCCATAGGCTCAGTTGGTGAACAGTTTGGGGAGGATTAGGAGGTGTGGCCACATTAGAGAAGGTGTGTCATGGAGGGCAGGCATTGAGATTTCAGAAGACTCTTGGCATTCCCAATTAACTCTCTCTTCCTCCTACTTGTATTTTGAGATGTGAGCTCTCAGTCATTCTTGCTGCCATGCTTTTGCTCTGCCATCATAGACTGACCCTCTGTAATAATAAGTGCAATTAAATGCTTTCTTTTGTAAGCTGTCTTGGTCCTGGTGTTTTATAACAGTAACAGAGAAGTAACTAAGGCAGCTAGTATGAATTGTGATGGAACAAAGATGATATACATATGTCATTGCTATAATGATGACTTAGAATCATATAGATGAAGCATATGGTACTTCCCTTTCTAGGTTTTGGAGGAATCTCCATACTGATTTCCATGGTGGCTAGGATTATTCATAGTCAAATCATGGTGTATTAAGGTTACTTCCCCCCCTATATTCTCATCAACCAGTGTGATTTGTTGTTTTCTTGTCTAGCATCTCCCCATTTTCTTCATCTTCCTCTTTGATAGTTCTCTTTTTGTTTTGTTTCTCCAAATTTCACACAAAAATGAGTTGATTTGGTATTTGTCCAAAGAGCTTGGCTTATTTCACTTAGCCTAACACTTTACACATAACCCTTATTGTCACACATCCAAGGTTTTATATATCTGTGTGTGTACATTTTATTAATCATTCTTTTATTTTTCCTTAGGTGACATTTATGTATTGACTTTTGTGAATAATGTTTCTTTGAAACAAACACATAGTGGGATTGCTGCATCTCATGAGAGCTGTATGTGATTTTTTTCTAGCAGCCTCCATCCTTTTCCCATAATGCTTGCACCAACTTATATTTCCAAGTATGGTACCTAAGTGATACATTTTCTGTACACTCACAACACACATTACCTTTTGACATTTTCATAAAAATATCTTCACACAGGTAAAGTAATGTCTCATTGTGGTTTCAATTTGTAATTTTGTAGTTTCCCTGATGGTAGCAATATTGAACACATATTCATGTCAGAGCATTTGTTCATTTTTAAATTGCATTATTTGGTTGAGCTGTCATAAGTTGTAAGAAATTCTTACACGTTTTAGGTATTAATCTCTTATTGATTATATGATTCCCAATTGTTTTCTCCCATTCTGTAGTTCTATTTTAATCTTGTACATTATTTCCTTTGCTGTACAAAATCTTTATAGTTTAATTTGATTATTTTAGCCTTGTTGGTGGTGGATTTTGAAGAATCAATGCCAACAACTGTATCCAGTAGCCTTACTCTAAGAACTTTTGTGACTTCAGGTTGCATATTTAAGTCTTTAATTGATTTTGAGTTGTGTTTTGTAACTGTTATAATACAATGCCCTATCTTAATTGTTTATTGTAGATATCCAGATTTTATAGCACATTTATTGAAGAGAATCTTTTCTTTTTGGATCACTGAACTATACATATAGTGCTTATTTGTGGACCTTCTATCCTTGTACAGTGGCCCATGTGTCTGTTTTTCTGCCAGTACTATACTATTTTCATTATTATAGTTTGCAATGAAACTTAAAATCTATGTTTGTAATTATTACAATTGTGTTCTTCCTCAAGATTACTTTAGCTATTGGAGGGGGTGAGATTTCGTAAGATTTTAGGGTTGTTTTCTCTCAATAAAAAAACATAGGAATTTGGATATTTATTCAGGAGGTTTTCTTTATATACAAATATGTCATTTGCAGACACATACTACCTCTTCTTCAAATTTGAAGTGCTGTTTATTTATTTTTCTGGCCTAGTTAACTCTGCTTATGACTTACAACATTAGGTTAAGCACACATTGTAAGAGTGTGCATCCTTGACTTGTGTATAAAATTTTAATTATTTTTATTTATAAGGTTTCATAAAAGTATATATTATATGTTGGACATGTTTTGCCTATCCTCTTTTGACACTTATGTGGCTTCTATGTCTTGGCTTTTGTAAATAATGCTGCACTGAATACAAGAATGTGGATATCTCTTATACATAGGATTTTATTTCCTCTGGATGTAAACACTTAAGTGGGACTGCTGGAACTTATAATAGATGTTTACATTCTCCATTTTCTTGCCACTTCACCTGCATATAGCCCCCGTGGTTATTTTAGACAGCTTCACTTCTACATATGTACTTAGATGATTTTATGTATCTATGTAAAATCTAGGAACCACAAATGAGACAAAACATATTTATCGTTACACATATGTATACATCACATACTCCTTTCATTATTTGATATTTAGTGTTTTGTCTTCATGTATGCATGTTTACCATGTGTATGCCTGGTGCCTTCAGAGGCAAGAAGAGGGTTTGCATCCCCAAGAACTGGAGTTGTAGACTGTTTGTAAGCTACTATGTGGGTGTGGGAAATGAATTCAGATCCTCTGGAAGAGTAGTCTGTGCTCTTAACCACGGAAGAATCTCTCTAATTCCTATATCACATTTTCTTTATCCATTCCACTGTCATTGGACATCCATGTTAGTTCCATAACTTAGATATCATGAATACTTATTATTAATTATTTATTAAAATAAACATTGATGTGTAATTATCTCTATGACATGTAGACCTCTAGTCTTTTTGGTAAATACCCAGAACTAGTAGCTGAGTCTGAGTCATCTGGAAGATCTATCTGTAGTTTTGTTTTGAGAAACTTCCAGACTGATTTCTATATTGCTAGAGTAGTTTGTATTCACATCAGTGTGAATAACTGTTTACTTTTGCCCACACCCTCACTGGTATTTGATTCTGTTTCTTTATTTAAAGACTCCATTCTGATTAGGTTAAGTGGAATCTCAATGCCATTTTGACATATACTTCACTAACTGCTAATGAGGTTGAACTGATTTTTTCCATGTTTGTTGGCCATTTGTATTTTTTTTTTTTTTTGGTTTTTCGAGACAGGGTTTCTCTGTGTAGCTTTGCGCCTTTCCTGGAACTCACTTGGTAGACCAGGCTGGCCTCGAACTCACAGAGATCCGCCTGGCTCTGCCTCCCGAGTGCTGGGATTAAAGGCGTGCGCCACCACCGCCCGGCTCCATTTGTATCTTTGAGTTAATATCTCAATTGTTGGTCCTAATTCAAGCCCTGAAAATTCATTAGGAGTGATTCCATATCAGCCCTATAATTATTGCCTTGTCACTCATATCAGGCTCATGTTTTCCACTGAACTTATTTCAATTAAAACTGTTTCTTTAATTACTCATTCATCTATCTTTCCCTACTATCATTCATACATTGGTCCATTTATTTACTAATGGCTTGCTTCATGCTAACTACTAGGCTAAGTTCTTGACAGTGCAGAGGAAAAACTAGTATTTGTGATCAAGGTGCTAATACTCTTCTCAGATGAAATGATATAATGAACAGATATGTGTAATTATTGTTGTAAAGGTCCGTGAGGTGGTTCTGTGGGATCAAAGCAGTTTATCTACAAGCAAACAACTCCAGTTAAATCTCTGGAGACCATAGTAAAAAGAGAGAACTGATGTCTGAATGTTTTCCTTTAATCTCCACATACATGCCATGGAGTACACATGCATATGAACTTGCATGTGTCTGTACACATGTGTGTGTATGCGCGCGCAAAATTGCTCTAAAGAAAAACTTCTAGCTGTGGTAGAAAATAAAGTGTTAATTAGGTAAAGTTTTCAGAAAGCACTAATCTGAAGTGTTGACAGTAAATAATATTTTCACATAGCTCAAATTAAAGTTTAATTACCTAGGAACCCTGAAAATGATTGTTCTATCAAAATCTGGAAAAATTTCATGGGAAGTATAAGATAAACAAAAAACAGTAAATGTTTGAACTTATTCAAAAGAAAATATTTGTAGAAAAAAATATATTGGCTATTGCAAAGTCAATGAGCAAATAGCATTTCTACTGCTATTGATTAGAAACTAAAATCACTAAAAATAACAAAGTTTTAAGAAAGTTAAGCTAGAAGAAAAAACATGCTCTGAATACTTAGAAGCCTTAGGAGAAGAGATTTATATTGACTGATTATATTATTTATATTTGAGCTATACAAGTCTCAAATATAATTGTATAATACTATCTGAACAAAGTAGTTTATTGGAAATAATTATAGTAAGTAGTGCCACACATATAACAAAAGAAGACAATATCTGATAAGAAGACTGGATATTTGAAGTTGAATCTATTCTGTAAACCACTCTACAAGCAGCTCTTTCTACAATTTTCCTACTCAACATAGGTCTTTGGACCTATATGTTCAATAGCCACGTGAATAAATGAATGGACTGCAAAACACTACAATTCTAAAGATAGCAATGACAAATGGAGCTAAGGATAAAGTGCTATAAACTCAACTCCAGATGCATCAAAGATGTCAACATGAGGCCTGATATACTGAGTTAGACATAAGACAGACTGAGGAATAGTCTTGAACTCCTTGGCACAGGAAAGGGTTTTCTGAATGTAACACTGTTAGCACAGGCACTAAGAACAATAATTAACAAATGGGACATCATGAAACTGAGAAGCTTCCATATGGCAAAGGACAGCATCAGTCAGATAAGGTGGCAGTCAACAGAATGGAAAAAGATTTTTACCCACTAAGTATCCAGTAGGGGTTAATATATAAAATATAGAAAGAATTCAAAATACTGGACATCAGTATAACAAACAACCCAATTAAAATTGGGGTGCAGATATAAACAGAGTATTCTCAAAAGAGGAAACAGAAATGGGTGAGAAACACTTAAAATGTTCAAAGTTCAATGTTCAGAGAAATGCAAATCAAAATTACTTTGAGATTTCTTCATACACCAGTCAGAATAGCCAAGAACAATAAAACAAATGATATCTCATGGTGACCAGGATTTGTATTAAGGGGAACACTCATCCATTGCTGATGGGAGTGCAAACTTGTACGGCCATTGTGGAAATGACTGTGGCAGTTCATTGGGAACAGGGGAATCAATCTACTTCAAGATCCAGCTATATCATTTGGGTAAATAACCAAAGGACACTTCATCCTACCACAGAGACATGTGCTCAACCATGTTCATTGCTGTTCTATTCATAAAAGCCAGAAATTGCAAACAGATTAGATGTCCATCAGTGGATGACTGGATAAAGAAAATGTGTTATATTTATACAACTGTATATTACTCAGCTGTTAAAAAATGAAATTCATATCTAAATGGATGAAGCCAGAAAAAAATTATCCTGAGTGAAGTAGCACAGACTCAAAAAGACAAATATGATATACATTTGCTTATATGTAGATATTAGCTGTTAAGTCTTCAATAAGCAAACTATAATCTATATAACCACAGAGGTTAGGTATAGGGTAAGGGACTGGGGGCAGGGAATTAAATCACCATAGGAAGGGGAAATAGATAGTCATGGATGGATTGGGGGAAGGATTGGAACAGGAGTATCAAAAAGGAAGAGGGAGATGAGAAAACACTGGGAGCAACAGCTAACCTAGGGAGCTTTTGACAGGGCAGATGGAAACTTAATACAGTAGAAGCTCCCTAAAATATATACACATATAAAGGTGATCTAAATAGAACTTCCAAATAATGAGGGAGAGAGAGCCCCTACTGGACATCTCTCCACAAAATGAAGCCTCCAGTTCTGGGAATGTGTTACATCTAATTGAGTTACTGGACAAAGAGGCCCCATGGGAACTCCCAAATAACCCAGGCTATTCCCAAGGCTATTGGCTGTTCTCCACAATTGTCAGTGACGCCCTATTGCTGAACCCAAACCTGCACAACTCATTGAACATGGATAACTTGAGCTGGTGCCTACATAGAGCCTTTACTCCTACTGACTAGTATTCATGATACTGACAGGTACTCTGTACATTGTCAATGAGGAAAAGATAAACACCAACCTAGCTACAAACTCTTCAATCTACAATGGTGATCTGCCTGCAAAACACTGTAGTAAAATAGTGGCACAAAGTTTATGGGGATAATCAACCAATATTTGACTGGCTTTAAGTCTCACTACATGAGATGGAACCCGTGCCCACACTACTCAGGTGGCCAAGAACATGAGACTAGATAGGCTAGAAATATAGCTATAAAAAATGACTCCTAATAACATTCTGCTATGTTCATATGTGCCTTGCTCAGCCATCATCAAAGAAGCTTCCTTCTGTAGTAGGTAGAACTAAATGTGAGACCCACAGCTGAACAAAGTGAAGAGACTGAGAGACCTTGTAATACTCAGTCTTAAATGGGAGGTCTCCATCTATTCCCTCCCCTCACAGCTTAGGGAACCCCACAGAAGAGTAAGCAGAATGATTGTAAGAGCCAGGGGGAATGGAGAGCAGCAAAGAAACAAAGCTTCCTAAACACAGTGGGACTGATGTACATATGAACTCACAGAGACTTTAGCAGCATGCACAGGGCATGCACATGTCTAGGCCTGATGGGGCCCCAGTGCTGAGAGTGGATGTTGACACAAGCCCACATCCATAACAGAAGCTATCTTCAATTGATAACTACTTGCAAATGAAAAATTAATTTTCTCTAACAGAGTCTCACTGGGTATACAAACCACTCTTAAGGCCAGGCCCCCTGCCTAGCAGTAGATGGCCAACAGAAACAAATGTATTGGTATTTGGGAGGTTTTTGTGCCTCATAATGCTCAGTCTTGGCTTATTTTTTATTTTTTCCTTTTTTTTAAAAAACCCTACATGTCTTTTGCTTACATATTATGATTTCTGGTTTTATATTTTTATGGAACTTATGTGTTTGCCAGTGAGTATATGTCTATATATTTGTCCTTTTTCCTTGTCTCTGTTTTTCTGTTCCTTTGTTTGTTTTGTCCTAATCAGGTTAGTTTGTTTTTATTTTGTCATATTTTTTTCTATTTTTTTAGAAGACTATTTTCTGATGAGAGAGATAAAGAAAGGATGTGGATTTGGGTGGGTTGGGAGGTACCCAGGATCTGCAAGGAGTTGGGCAAAGGGAAACTATAATCAGAATATATTGTATAAAAATTATTTTAATAAAAAAGTAATAGCATGCTATCTAAAATATTAACAATGGTTCCCAAATTGTCTTATGAGTGGTCCTCAACTTCATAAGATTATAAATAAATTGGAGAAGCCAGTTACAAAGAGAACGCTTTGTATTCCAGTTGTTGTAGTAATGGCTCCCCATGGGTCATGTCTTTGACAATATACATGCTTTTGTAGTTTCCTGTATGTCACATTAACTGTGAACTTTCCACGCATATTAGTCATTGTTCCACAATTATAAAACAATACCTGAAATCAATCAGCATTAAGAAGGAAAGGCTTAATTTGGGCCATTTTTTTCCAGTGCACAGTCCCTTTTGGCCTGGGGTATAGAACTTATTAAAAAATGTTCATAGTATGCTCTGTCTACAAGGAAATGATGCTGCTGCAAATAATGAAGAAAGCCAGGCAAATTATTTCAGGTATCCAAAATCCTGAAAAGAAATTTAGGTTTATAAATAGACCAGCATTGTTATCATGGTCAATGCCATGATCAATCAGATTTGTGCTAGTAAAGAAGTCCAGGTAAAATATAGAGATTACATTTCTTTGAAAAGCCAATTTTATTACTGTAACATTGAGATAAAAGTTGAGATTACCTTTAATGAGAATAATAGCAGTAAGTAAGAAGTGGACAAATATGGAAACTTCCATAAAGCGGTTTCGGTAGTATTTGGGCACTGAGGGAATAAATAAGGACAGTAATTGGCATAAGTATCTGAGTAATTGAGTAAGTACTGAAACAGGTAACTGTACTTTAGGAAACTTAGAAGGTAAAAGTGGTTGTGAGCTAAGGGAAAATGATAGATCTTTTTGATATATGCTGAATTGAGAATGGCTATGTAAAATGATACTTGTACATGCTCACATATATACATATTAGAATCATTCAAGAAGCAAAGAATGAGATAATCAATTTTCCATATTATATCTGTAATTCAAGCAACAAGAGTAGAAAAAGTATCTCTACATTGTATTGATAATGTGAAAAGAGGTACAAGGACATATAACTTAAAAAATGTTAAAATTGAAGAGATGTTTGGGACTAGAGAAGAGGCTCAGCAGTTAAGAGGACCTAGGTTTGAGTCTCAGCACCCACATAGTGACCCACAGCTGTCAGTAACTTCAATTTTTGGAGATCTGATGCCCTCTTCTGGTCTTTAAAGTAACTGCATATGCATGGTGGACAGACATAAGCAAGACAAACAACCATACACACACAAAAGAATGAAAAAAATGAAAAATTAAGATATGATCAAAGAAAAATACCCCACAAAGGAAAATAATGGGAAACATCCTATCCTAAAAATAGTCTATAATAATGTGGTGCCATGGGTGCACATGTCTCTAGAAAGTGTATCATAAACAATTTTAGAGATATTTTCATTGATGAACTGCAGACATCCTTGCTTGGCCAGGTTATGCATGATCTGGTTAAGAACAGCCCCTTCTGTATTCATGATCACCACTCAACTAGTTGGTAAAAGCACACTAGACAAGGATTTGACTTATTATTTTGAATGACAGTTTATTAAGAACTTTCAAACCTCTTTGAAGCAGTCAGTAAGATTCCCTGAAATAAAAATGTATCCTTTCAGTGACTATATCTTTCTCCTAAGAAATAAAAGTTTTAATACATTCTTTCTTAATGACATACTAACCACTTGAATGAAGCAATATACATAACATTATTATTTATCCCAGGAACATAGAAGTGTGAATATATTTGTGGTTCAATAAATATAATATACATTAATAGGTAAAGCAGATAAACTACATTATCATCTTTGTAGATAATGAACAATTGGCAAAAAAAACCATTGTCTTATCATGATGAAACACTCAAACAAATAGGAAAGTAAAAAAAGTACTTAATCTGAAAAATAAAATCTACTGAAATTCCCCATTCAACATCATACTTATTAAAAGACTGCATGCTTTTCTCTTGAAGTTAAGAAGAAAACAAAAAATGAATATTCTCACATATTTAACCATGTTTTGAAAGTTTTTGGTAGAGAAGTTAGAGAAAAAGAAAAAGGAAAGTATCCATATTGGAAATGGAGAATAAAGTTTTATTTACAGGCAGCATAATATCACCATACAGAGAAGACTAAGCAATCCACCAAAATCTTCTTTGGCCTAACAATTTAATATATAAAACTCAATTATATACCCATATACCAGCACTGAACAATCTGAAAATAAAATTAACAAAATAATTCCATTTACAGATGCATCAAGGGAAAATAATTTAAAATAAGCTTATTTGGATTATAAAAGTTGAACACTAAAAACGACCAAATAGTTTTTAAAAACCCTAAAAAATAGAAACAAACACCATATTTGTATTCATGGATGATAGAAATAAACTCTGAATTGAAATTGAAATCTTGATTAGCCAAATTGTTATTCAAAATCCCATATTGCTTTATTTATTTATTTATTTTTATTTATTTATTTATTTATTTATTTTTATTTCAAAGGCTAGCAAGCTGATCCTAAGATTCACATGTGACTGCAAGGATCCAAACAGTCTTGAAAAAGAACAGAACATGAGAAGCTATATTTCCTGGCTTAAAAAGTCACTGGAAATAAACAATAATAGTGTGGCATTCGCCTAGAAATGATACAGGACATTGTCATTATAATTCTGGATATGTATTCCCACATATACATATTTCTATGTATATTTAGGCTAAAAATACAGTATATGTAACTGTATTATATATTCTTGGATTATCAGTGTTATTTGTATTATCTATGTTATCAGGCAGCCATCAATTAGTCTTGGAGTAGACCCAAGAAAGGACTACTCCAAAATTTGGATCTTGCAAATTTTGGCACTAAAACTAATTATTGAGTACCTAGCAATGAAGCATATGAGCTGCACACTTATATATTGACTTGTAAGTTTCAAAAAAATTGTGATTCTATTTTAAAGACTTTATCAACCACAAAACACAAGTATCTGCCATTCATTAAGATCAGGACTAAATACAATTATCAAATCTGACAACATTGATTGAACAAGGAAGTAATTTATTATAAAATCCCTAGGAATTATGATAATATCAAGGAACCTTTACCCCAGGGAGCAAATCAAACCTTTCAGAGATTACTGGATGCTATGTTTAATATAAATCCAACACTTTAAATATTATAAATTTAATACTTGGAAATCCAGAATGCTTCTGAAGTCTTTTATCCAAGGATATTGGTAAACTTAGTTAATACAGTTTTGGAGTCCAGCAGGTCCCCAAAACCATCCTGAAATGATTAAACAAGTTACTGCTGAACATTGTCAATAGACATGATCACTAATGACTACACTCCCATCTTTGGTTCCCTGACTTATAGGGTGATGACACATGAGAAATATAGACTAACCATTCAACCAAAATTTTAAAAGGTGTTTATGGAAATCAGAGTGGATAACAGTATTAACAAATATGTGAAATGTATGTATCTCTTACTATCTTCATATAAACCATTTTTGACCTATGCTCAAAGCAAAGCCATATTTTAAACAGAATAGCTGGTTATTTTCAGCTCATTCAGGTGGCAATTGCAATTGTACCTGTAATTTCAGAGAAGACAATTTTCAGGAACAAAAAATAGTCTCTACCACCTAGTATACAGTAATAATGCAGCCAAATACTTTCCCCTCCACAAATACAAAGAAAATAAGAATAAATTACCTTTCGGTTGGTAGATGAAGGAACTAAATACTTAATCATCTTGCCTCAAGAGTATATTATCTCTAAAAATTGTTACATAATTAAGTCCATAGGGACAGTGATAATTCCAAAGGACACTGTGATTGTTGATGCACTATGGTGGCAGGTTCAAGTGAGGAGGAGAGTGTAGCAATTATCCTACGCACTTTAGTCAGATACATGCCCATCAAATTGTAGGCTAAATCTCAAAAAAATTTAGAAATCTACAACTAATTTACTAGTTGGCTTGATGGGTATGGTAAATCCCAGGAAAGTTTAGTAATCTACAAATAGTTTACTAGTTGGCTTGATGATTATTTTCTCCAGGATAATATGAAACGTGTTCCAAACCAAGAGACAAGTCACTAATTTCATTTTCTTAGGCTTATGAAAAAAAGTATAACACTTGATGGAACTGTTTATATAAACTACATTTTGTACACTGATTTAACTCATATATTGAATAACCAATAACACCTTTGGGCAGACATCAAAACAATGAAGAGATCTGCAGATATTCTCTCCTACAAGGCTGTTGAAGCAACTTTGTTATGCGATTATTATGACAAACTCATCCAATTCATAAAGTACCTATGGAACATATGAAACAACTGATATCTAATAAGAGACTCACAGCAGAGACTCCTAGAATTTCAAAGCTGACTTTTGCCTACAGTTTTAAATATACATTAACATTGATGAAAGTGGTTTTTGGCTTGCTACTTGGTGTTAATAGAGACTCAATTCTTGACGATGAAAAAATTATTTAAACTTTGTGGCCAACTCAAATTACATATGACAAAGGGTTAAAACATTTCAAAATGAAAGTAGTATTGAGGATTGTCTTGAAGATACATGCAAATTACATGACCCACAGAAGATGGTTTACAATGACAATGTCCTTGAATCTGTCAAACTGTTGTCATTCCCCACTATGCACTTTCCCCATGTATGGAATCTATGGAGAAACAAAGTCCCATTTAAAAGTAAGCTGACTCAATATGCTGTCTTATTTCTAGAGTGCATAATCTCAATATTCCATTCTTATTTAATATTGACCATAAAGAATGGTGACAAAGGGCTTAACTATGGAATAAAAAGCAGGACTATAAGAATAAGATATATTTCCATTGATTTTAAAGAAATATTATCTGCAAGCTTGATATACACTATTTCTTGATCAGCAAATTGGCCACATTATACCTTATACATATTTTTAGATATTGAACGATCAGTGACAACGACTTTAGAGAAGATGTATGTGAACTGGTGTGTTAGAATTTGCCAATAATATGAAAATGTCTTTGTTCTTTTCTGAATTGTCACTGAGACACCATTATTTAGACAGAAGTTGCCAGTAGTAATATAGTAGATGAGATGATACATCTCCAGGTTCTACAATACTCCTCAATAATCTCATGCATAATGTTATCATAATAGCAGCAAAAATGATTCTTCACAATTCATCAACAGGGTATTTATCCTAACCACTAACTACTACTCCTACTCAGTGAGTACTGAAGTTATCATTACTAGGTAATATTCAGCAGCAAAACCCAGTGGTTCACCATAGTAATATGTTAGCTCACAAATCTGCAACACAGCATGGATTTGAGAAGTGAAGCCACCTTCTGTTTCGAGCAGTATCAGACAGGAGAGTTCAAATTGGGGTAGGAAGAGTCATTTCTCTAGTATGGTTTACTTTTACGACTAGCCATTTGCTGCTGACCATTTCTCAGGAACCCAGGAGCAGCTGAAGAATAGGCATTTCAATTCCTCTCCATGGGAGCATTTTCACAGATTACTTGGCTTCCTCCTAGCATGAACATTTGGTTCCAAAAGACAGCTTCTCAAGAAAAATTTCTGTGACTATGGTTGTTAGTTTGTAACTAACAACCTGACATGACCTAGAATGACCTAGGGAGGGAATTTCAAGGAAGGATTATCTAGATTAGGTTGGTCTGTGCGCCTCTGTGAGTGGATTATTGTAATTAATAGGAATACCTCCCCAGAATACAGGTGACCCCATCTGCTGTGCAGGAAATCCTGAACTATAAAAGAGTGGAGAAAGTGAGCTGAGCAATGAGCATTTCTCTTATAGGCACACTTGCTTTTACCTCCCTGGCTTGTTACTGTAGTCTGTCCTTCAAATCTGTTCATTGACGAACTGCATGTCTCATAAAACAAAAGCTTTTTAAATAAGGATGTGTAGTGATGAATGAGAGAACACAGTTGTTTCACCTAATAATCAATTATTCACTGTAAATGAACTAGATTTATGTTTTTGAGAAATCTGCAAACATCTAAAAATACTATCTTCATAGCTGTATTTCTTGAAATTTTTACTGAATATTGACAACTCTCCTATTCACATTCAGTACCCTTATATTCCTATACCTCATCTTTCTTCCCAGTGTTTTATTACCTTACTATGTAAATGACTATTCTTTTTATTCTATGAGACATCATACTATAATATTTTCTGTCTTGTTCACTGATACATTCCTAGTTCTAAGCACAGTACCTGACATGTATAAAACATTCCATAAATATTTATCATTTTACTTAGCAAAGAGAAGTATGATTTCTGTCACAAAGTGCTGGAAAACAGAAAGATGTTTCGGGAAATTCAGAAAATCCATATAGATAGGCACACTAATAATAGAATCCTTAGACAAAAAATTTGGTCTTCCCATGTAAAGAAATCATGGATTTTTTAAAATAGTTATAAAATAGAGGTAAAACCAGGAGATACAGCTAAAATTAAGAACCATTGGAGAGGTAATATGGAAACGTAATGCGTAGATGGTTCCTAAAATATGTACATATATGAAGATAATCTAAAGGAAATCACCTAATACTGGGGGAAACTGAGCCCAACTGGACATCTCTTGTCACCAAATGAAGCTTGAAGTACCTGGATTGAGTTACATGTAATTGAATTGTTGGTCAAAGGGGTCCTGTGGAAAACCCCAAACAACCCAAGCTGTTGTCGAGGCTATAGATTGCTCTTCACAAACTGATAGCAAGGCCTCACTGCTAAAGACAATACCTATATAATTCATTGAATGTGAAGTGGAGCTGGTGCCTACATAGAAACTTCACTCCTACATTCTAGTTCCTTTGGTACAGGAAGGCACTCTACATACTACCAACAGAAAAACTGGAACATCAACCCGGCCATAAATGCTTTAATCTACAGTAGTATCCTACATGCAAGATATGCTAGGATAATGGTGGCACAAAGCTTGTGGGAGGGAGTAACTAATAAATATATGATTTGATTTAAGGCACATTCTGTGAGATGAAACTCATACCTGACACTTCTTGGGTGACCAAGAACCCAAGTCTGGATAGCACAGGGACCTACGTTAAAAACCAAATAATACTGTCCAGAAAAAAAGTAGTAATAAAAGAACTCCTAATGATATTCTGCTATATTCATAAATCAGTGCCTTGCTCAGCTATCATCAGAGAAGCTTCCTGATGTAGCAGATAGAAACAAATACAGAAACTCACATCCAGACATTATTCAGAGAGTGAGAGATTTTAGCCAAAAAAATGGGATGTCGCCATTAAATCCCTCCCCTCAGTGCTCAGGGAACCCTGTAGAACAGGAGGCAGAAAGGGTGTAAGAACCAGAGGGGATACAGGACACCAAGAAAAGAAAGCCTTCTAAGCCAACATGAGCAAAACGCATATGAACTCAGATACTGAAATAGCATGCACAGGGCCTGCATGGGTCTACTCCAGGTCCTCCGCGTAGACATGCTTCTAGTTTAGTGTTTTTATAGATTTCTTGAATGTGTGAACAAGTGGGTCTCTGATTTTTGTGCCTTTTCTTGGTTCCTTTTCTTCTGGCTGTTTGTTTTGTCCAATTATGATGTGCTAGTTTTTGTTTTATCATATTACATTATATATTATATTTTATATATTTATCCCTTAGAAATCTGATTGTTTCCTAATGAAAGAAAGAGAAAAAGGGAGGTGGAGAGAACCTAGGAGGACTAGAGGACAGGGAAACCATAAGCAGGATATATTAGATGAGAAAAAATTATTTTTAATCTAAAAATGGCCTCTGACTAATTCAAAACATAAGAATTATGGCTGATGAGATTGTTCGGGAAATAAAGGCACTTGCTACCAATCCTGACTGCCAGAGTTCTATCCCTGGGACCTACATTGCAGAAAGAAGAGAACTAACTTCCAAATAAAAAAGAGAAAAATAGTTTAATAACAGTCTTTACAAGTTTCTTACTTGTAAAGTTACTTCACAGGCTTCAGAACTTACTTAAATATGAGTAAGTTTACTAAAAAAATGACCACCATCCACAGATCTGGTACTTCAAATAAGACTATTAAGTCTCCGTGTTTAGAGAGAGATTGAATGTATGTTCATTTATTTGTGGGATGTTTGTGTGGACTTAAACAGAACTGTACTTTTGGTGCTTGCGGTGTGTGTACAGTGGTGTATGCTCTTTTCACAAACAGCTGAGGAAAATGGAGCATATAGTGAGTGGTAAGATGCTTAGTTGCCTGCCATTCTGCGCATACCAACACTTGACCACCTTGGAAGTCTAAACTTCCCAAGGTAATATACTGGGAATATTCTTCCTTAGTCTGCTTTGCAGGATTGTAAAACTAAGTTTTACCAATGGGAGATTTGCAAATCAACAACATCTGGAAACAAATTTCTGGTGGGTCTCCATTTTCCTGTCTTGGCCAGTACCGCAGTTGTTCTCATCTTAGCAACTCGATTCTGTAAATATTTTAAAATTATTAGATTCAAACCTGTCTCTTTAGCTCTCCTAGTGATTCTGTAAATTACCTAATACTTTGAATTAGAAGAAACATGATCTTGCTAAAATTATCCAAATCTAAGTCTATTTCTGGCCACTAAGGTCTCTAATTGATACATTTTCACATTTTGATTATGGAATTGTTTTCTTTCATTGTTTATACATTTTTTCCTCTATAGATTCAATTGTATCATGTTAGTCTCTAAAGTTCATAGCTGCTGCCATATGTTCTTTGGTTGATTACGCCTTTTAGCAATTTAAATCATCTCTTTGCTCCAGTCAGTGCTTTTCCCTACTGAAATTAACACTTTTATACTTGATCTGAATTGTCAGGTATAACTTACTACAGTTTTTATTTAAACTTTCTGTGTCATTTCCAATTCAGCTTTTTCTTTGCTAAACTGGCTTTTTCCCCTTACAAAATTCAAGATGAGTGATTATATGAAGCAGTTTACCTCTATCATGTATTTTATGGTTAAGTGGTTTGAATGCAAATGGCCCCCAAAGGATCACATATTTGAATGCTTGATCGCTGGTTGGTGGAACTGTACTGGGAAGGACTAGGAGGTATGATCTTTTTGGAAAAGGTATGTCACTGAGTTTTCAAAAGCCTGTGGCAAGCTGCATGTCTGTTTCTCTGTCTCTCTTCCCATCACCACCACACCTCCAATTTGCAGATAAGATGTAAGCTCTCAGCTACTGTTCCAGCACCATGCCTTCCTGCCTGATGCCATGCTCCCCCGTCATGATGACAATAGACTCATCCTCTGAAACTGTAAGCAAGCCGCCAATTAAATGTTCTCTTTTATAAGTTGTTTTTGTCATGGTCTCTCATTATATTGTTAGAAAAGTAGCTATGACAATGATAAATATAAGATTTAGACTTACCATACCAAGCATTTATTTATCATACCATTTATTATTTCTACTTAACATATTTTCTTATATTAATATTAATGGTGCTGTTGCTTATTAATGATGGCATTTTTCTTTTCTTTTTAAAACTCTTATCAGTTCCTTGAGAATTTTGCACAACATATTTGATATATTCACCCATCCACAACTCATCCCAGATTTACCAGACTTTGACTCCTTTACAAAAGGATCAAGATCAATATGTGCTATACAAATATTCTTGAATGTGTGGCCTTCCATTTTTGAGCCATAGTCTCATGTAGTCCAAAGTGCCCTGGGACTTCCTGTGTCACTGGAGCTGACCTTGAACTCCTAGTCCTTGGCTTAACATTCCACATACTGGGATTACAAGTGTGCATCACCCACCTTCCTCCTTCCCTCCCTCCCACCCTCCCTTCCTCCCTCCCTCCCTCCCTCCCTCCTTCCCCATCCCTCCCTCCCTTCATTCCTCTTTATTTATTTATTATTCCTTCCTTTCTTTTATTGCTGTATACTCACTAAGAATTGTGCTGCTTTCATGAAGAAAATTTATTTCAGGTATTTCAAATAATATGACCATATCTTCCATGCTATACCCTTTATTGCCCATCACTTCCCACTTATTGCCAATCTCCTTCCTTTCTCCAGTCCCCCTCTATTTACAACAAAGAGAAAGTCGTATACACAGTTTTATATGTCTATTAAAATATAGCATCTATGAATGAAATAATAGATTGGATATTTGTTTTTTCTTTGGTTAATGGTTTGTTCTTCCATATTTTACATTACCATTGCCTTAATATTTCCAAATTTTTAAACATGTTACTATTTCACAGAAAACAAACTGTGGCTCATTCTCTTGACTTGAGATTGTTGAATGATTTATAAGCATTACATTAATTCCCATGCAAAACTCCAAGACCACATATGTCTGATTTCAATTGCTACCATTATACTATATTCCTTAAAAATTTTAAATGTTACTATAAAGCTATTTAATGTAAATGTTTACAGAATATCTTTGAATTTGACCCATACCCTGCACAACTCCAAATATTCACAATCTGGCTTCTCAAAAGAAAAAAATCTGATGAACATTGGCATGGAGCAAATAAGTGCTCACATTTTCTAGTAAATTGAGAAGAGCTATCTGGCTGTGATTTTCCTTTACCTTACTTCCAATTCATTTACCAAATATATTAGGAACATAAACAATGTGCCACAAAATATTCTGGCTATTTGGAATAAGATATTAAAAATCTTGAATTTTAGTTTAGTTTATAAATTAACTCAAGATTATATTAAGTGGTTTATTTCACCAATACTATTATTACTTTTACTTAAGTGTGTTTGTGTGGGCACATGCATGTGGGTACCAATAGAAGCTAGAAGACACTTCATTTTCGGGGGTAGGGTGGGGTTAGAGTTATAATCTTTTGTGAGTTGTCTGATAAGAGTGCTAGGAACCAAACTCAAATCCTCTGAAAGAATGGAAAGAGTGGTGTGCTCTTAAACTACTGAGACATAGCACTAAACCCTCAGTAGTTTTACTGGAGATTTATATCTCCTACAATTCATCATCTTTAATGTGTTTTTCCACTTGGTTGCTATTAATTCTTTTTAAATGAATTTTTTCAGAAGAGATAATGTGGGTGAAAAGTTTCTGATCCCTACATGTTTGAAATATTTATATTTTTCTGTCTTTAAATACTTGTCACAGCACAGTACAATTATTTAAAGACAGATATATATTATATATATATATATAATTTTTTTTAACATTTTAGGTTCTTTTCATTATTACAGTTAAAATGTTTAATATAAATATATGTTCAATTTTCTCTTATAACAAATCGCTTTATATGAAGATGTATATTTTTAGTGAAATTAATTTTTATTCTTTTATCGATTCAATTATTTTTATTACATTTTCTTTGCTGTTTTTACATCTTGTAGCTATTAGGAAAATCTTACAACATCTGGATGAGCTTTATAAATGACTATATTATACCAACCTCCCAGGCAAGATGCTCCCACTGGTACAATATTGGCATGATTGTTATGGGATAACTAACTGCTTTCTGATTGGATTTGAGTCTTGCTCCACAGGAGGTGATTTCATAAGTTTTCAAGGAACACCATGCAGCATAGTCTGGCCAGATGGTAGAGAACAAAGAAGTGAGCCAACATGAGGTTGGAAGTGTAGGTAAAAGTTTAGTAATCATTCAAAAGTGCAGCTGAAATGCACTGAAGATCTTCTTGCTTTTAGGCTTTTCATGCAAAGTAGTTTGAAAGAATAAGAACAGGAATAAAGTAGATTTGAAAAAAACATAATAAAATAAAAATTTAAGTAATTTATTAAAACAAAGCACAAAGAAATGTTAGAAGTGATCTTTTGTAAAAGAAAAAATAAGTATATGCACCACTTTTATTTCCAGAAATTTAATTTACTGTCTATAAGAATTGTTTTGCCAATTGTACTACTATAAGGTTTGGTTTTCAGAATAGTTAATTAGTATTTAATATACATTGACATAATAAATAAAAATTTTAAATATTTTTCCATTTTATTGTTCTTTCAACTTCATCTATGGTTCAATAACTAAGAATTGTGTTGGTATTTTGATGGGGATTGCATTGAATCTGTAGAGATACCACCTTATGCCTGTCAGAATGGCTAAGATCAAAAACACTGAAGACACCTTATGCTGGAGAGGATGTGGAGCTAGGGGAACTCTCCTCCACTGCTGGTGGGAATGCAAGCTTGTACAACCACTTTGGAAATCAATATGGCGATTTCTTAGAAAACTGAGAATCCATCTCCCCCAAGACCCAGCTATACCACTCTTGGGCATATACCCAAGGAATGCTCAACCACACCACAAGAGCACTTGTTCAGCTATGTTCATATCAGCATTGTGTGTAATAGCCAGAACATGGAAACAACCTAGATGCCCTTCAACTGAAGAATGGATAAACAAAATGTGGTACATATACACAATGGAATACTACTCAGCAGAGAAAAACAATGACATCATGAGGTTTGCAGACAAATGGATGGATCTAGAGAAAATCATCCTGAGTGAGGTAACCCAGACACAGAGACACAGGCATGGTATGTACTCACTCATAGGAGGATACTAGATGTGGAACAAGGATGACTGGACTGCTACTCACATCACCAGGGAGGCTACCTGGAAAACAGGACCCCAAGAAAAACACGGGGATCACCCAATGACAGAGAAATGGAATGAGATCTACATGAACAGCCTGGACATGAGTGGGGGTAGTGAAGGGCGAGGGTCGAGGGAAAGAGAGCTTGGGGGAGCGGGAGATCCCAGCTGGATCAACAACAGAGAGGGAGAACAAGGAATAGGAGACCATGGTAAATGAAGACCACATGAGAATAGGAAGAAGCAAAGTGCTAGAGAGGCCCACAGAAATCCACAAAGATACCCCCACAGCAGACTGCTGGCAATGGTCGAGAGACAGTCCGAACTGACCTACTCTGGTGATGGGATGGCCAAACACCCTAATTGTCGTGCTAGAAACCTCATCCAACTACTGAGGGATCTAGATGCAGAGATCCATGGCTAGGCCCCGGGTGGATCTCTGGGAGTGCAATTAGCGAGAATGAGGAGGGTTTATATGAGTGAGAATTGTTGAGACCAAGGTTGGATAAAGCACAGGGACAAATAGCCAAACGAATGGAAACACATGAACTATAAACCAATGGCTGAGGGGTCCTCAACTGGATCAGGCCCTCTGAATGGGTGAGACAGTTGATTGACTTGATCTGTTTGGGAGGCATCCAGGCAGTGGGACCGGGTCCTGTGCTCATTGTATGAGTCGGCTGTTTGAAACCTGGGGCCTATGCAGGATCGCTTGACTCGGCCTGGGAGGAGGGGTCTGGACCTACCTGGACTGAGTCTACCAGGTTGATCTCAGTCCGTGGGGAAGGCTTTGCCTTGGAGGAGGTGGGAATGGGGGGTGGGCTGGGGGGAAAGTGAGGGGGGCGGGAGGGGGGAGAACAAGGGAATCCGTGTCTGATATGTAGAACTGAATTGTATTGCAAAATAAAAAATAAAAATAAATAAAAAAAAGAATTGTTTTGCCAGTTGTACTACTATAAGGTTTGGTTTTCAGAATAGTTAATTAGTATTTAATATACATTGATACAATAAATAAAAATTTTAAATATTTTTCCATTTTATTGTTCTTTCAACTTCATCTATGGTTCAATAACTATTTCTATGTTAGGCTTTTTAGCATTAGTTAACACCCTTTTAATATTTTTAATTAGAATTAAATTGTACATATTAATCAGGTATTATGTAATATTTAAATACATGCATGCATTTTATAATGTTCAAACTCATATCACCAAATATTTCTCCTTTAATATTTATAATTTTTATGGTGAAATAATGTAAAGCCTTTCCTGTTTATTTGGAAGGGTTTGTTATGCATCATAGGGTAGTGCTAAACATCCAACGCAGGCCAAGGTTGATTCCTGTAATTGCCTGCTTAGCTCTTGTATACTGGAATTACAAGTGGGAACCACCATGACTGCTCATTCTTTTGGTGTTTGTTGAAATATACAGTAAATGATCATTACCTTTATTCACTCTGTTAAAAAGAGCACCATAAATAGTATTCCTATCTATTACTTTGCACCCATTGATAACATTTCCTCATACTTCCCTTTTATTTATTTCTATCTTTAAGTAACAATAACTACCTTTCTAGTCCCAATTTCTATAATTTTAAATCCATCAGACTTTTTCAACCAATTATTTACAAAATGTCCTCAAACATTTTTCTCCATCTTTATTTATTGTGTATTTTAAAGTCATAACTTTGGTTGTTATAATTCAGTGTCTTTCAATTATGGATAGTTCTGTTTTTTCCTTTATAAGTTCTGGCTTGAGAATAATGGTTGTAATCTTTCTTTCTGAAAGAAAATTATTTTAATAAGTTTTCATCAAGCACATTTTTAATCTTCTTTAAATTTACTCTGTCTAGGATTTATTTTGTGTTAAGAGTGTAAAAGAGATACATGTTATTGTTCCTGATATTAATAGAAATATTTTAAAAATAGCACTTCTGAGTATGTTCTAAGAAATATGACAAAATTACACATCACTATATGTTCAAATGTTTTCCTAAATGCATTTGGAAAAGCTAAAACAACTAAATTAGCTTTTTTAATTCTTTCCAGAGAATTTATTATGTTACTACCCTTTGTAACTCTCCAAAGGAGAACACTAGTGCTACTACAGAACTCTTATTTTCACTGAGTCTCTCAAAGGGCAAGTAATCACCCATCTGCTAACAGTTTGAAATAAATGTATGTATTAAATTAGCTGAATACCAAGTCTATTTTTGTTATATTTTATCTGTAAATGAGGATAAGGCAAAATCAGTTAAATAATGACACTTTTTGACAACTAGGCAAGAACAAAAGTCCCCCTTATTCTAGCTCCCCTTTCATTTTTATTATCCTCATACTTTGAAATAAATATTGATAAAGTATGGTATTAATTTGGCAGACCACAACTCATATATGTATGTATGAATGTCTATTTGGTAAACCACACCTTATATCTGCTATATTTAATACCAGAACTTGTGAAGTAAGGACAATTCAAAGTGAAGCCACCCCTGAGTACATAGGGAATTCAAAGCAAGGCCATTAGACCTTGGCCTCCAAGCATTTCCAACAACAAATGATGGGATAAATAGTCCCAGATTTTTCTATGTTAATATATGGTCATCTTCAAATTTCTTCCTACCAAAAGTTATTCTTCTCTTTATTAATGTCCTGTGTGATCCATGGTTCTTGAATCTGGAAATGACTTGTGGTATTTTTAACCAACAGAACATAACAAAGTCAATAAATATGGTGCTCATATGTGAATTTATAAAAACATAAAATAATTTTTAAAAATATAACAAAGTTATATTGTATGATTTTCAAGACAGATAAGAAAGCTTACAGCTTCTGCACAGGTTTCTTACTATGTTTACTGATTTTCCATCTCAAACCTACCATTATGCCATAGGGAAACTCAAACCATTCAAAATATACATCATTTGAAATTCTCAACTGAATTCACAATGGACAGTCAGCATGAACTGTGAGACATGTAATTGAATACAACTGTATTGGATTTCCAAGATCAAATTTAGACCAGATAACTCCAAAATTGGCCACCATTGACTGAAAGAAGCTCAAAGTGAGTACCATTCTAATCACCAACTGACCTATAGAGTTTTAGAATAGTAGTTTTGTGATTGAACTTAGAAGTTGTTAGTTATATGGTAATTGTTAATCAGATAACCCCATAAACTATGTATGGAGGTAAATTTCCATGTAGCTCTACACTTTTCATGGATATCTGGAGGCTACATATGATGGTTATTATTGTCTACTTGACAATATAGAATCAACTGAGATGGAGCTCTGGGCATGCCTGTGGAGAATAATATCTCAATTATATTAAATTAATGTAGGAAGACCCACCTTAACTGTGTATGTGACTATTTACTAGACATTGGATCCTTGGTTGTATAAAATGAAGAAAGCCAGATGAGCACAAATGTTCACTATGCTCTTCTTCCTGACTCTGGAAGGAATGTGACTGGCTGTCTTAAGTTCCTGCCTTCTTAGTTTCCCTGCCATGATTGACTGTACCTTGAACTGTCAGTTAAAATCAACCCTTTATTTCTTAAATTGCTTTTGTCAGGCTGTTTTCTCATAGCAACAGGAAAAGAACTAAGATAGTACATCCCTGATTTGTGTTTCATATGTAGCTCTGTAAAGTGGCTTTTTATACTAGCAATGTGTCAGAGACAAATTTCCAAGTGTTCTTCACATTATTTTTTTCTTGTGTCTCTCTGTCATTATGTCCTTTCGCCTTGTCAATGGGTTCTGTCCCAATTCTCACTGAGAATGATCTCATTCTAAGACTTTATTCATAAGAAAATGCAAATATTTTTGTTCTATTTGCTTTCCAATGCTACAGGGAGCATCTCACTTTTTTAACCTTGGGAGGGCAACTCTTCAACTAAAATATATAGTGATCTCTAAAATACATTATCAGTATTGTCAGTGGTAGTCTAAAGTTCATGAAAAGAGACATTCCTGTCTTAGATTTTTATTTATTTTTTAAATAAATTTATTTATTTTACATCTTGGCTGCAGTTTCCCCTCCTTCCTCTCCTCCCATACCCTCACCCCACACCTCCTTCCCCCACCCCTCCCCACCCCCCAATCCACTCCTCCTGCTTCTATTCAGAAAGGGACAGGCCTCTTATGGGTATCAACAAAGCATGGAATATGAAGTTGTGTTAGGATTGAGTTCCTCCTTTTATATTTAAGGCTGGGCAAGGCAACCAAGTGTGAGGAATAGGTTCCCAAAAGCCAGCCAAAGCATTAGGGACAGCACCTGCTCACACTGTTAGGAGTTCCACAAGTAGATCAAGCTACACAACTCACATATATGTAGAGGGCCTAGGCTGGTCCCATGCAGGCTTCATGGTTGTTGGTTCAGACTCTGGGAACTCCTATGAAGCCAGGTTAGTTGTTTCTGTGGGTTTTCTTGTGATGTCTTTGACCCCTCTGGCTCCTATAATTTATTCCTCCCTCTCTCTTCAGCAGGATTCCCTGTAGCCTAATGTTTGACTGTGGGTCTTTGTATCAGGCTCTATCAGTTACTAGATGAAGGCTTTCTGATGACAAACTCAAGTCCAAGTGGATAAAGACCTCAACATAAATCTAGTTACACTGAAACTGATAGAAAAGAAAGTGGGAAATAGCATTGGAATAGGAGACAACTTTCTGAATAGAAAACCAGTAGCACAGACACTAAGATTGATAATAAATGGGACCTCATGAAACTGAAAAGCTCCTGTAAGGCAAAACACTGTCAATAAGGCAGAACAGGAAGAGATCTTCACCAACCCCACATCTGACAGAGGGCTGATCTCCAAAATATATAAATAATCCAAGAAACTAGATATTAAAAAATAATCCAATTAAAAATGGGGTACAGGTCTGAACAGAGACTTCTCAACAGAAGAGTCCCAAACGGCAGAAAAACACCTAAAGAAATGTTTAACATCCTTAACCATCAGGGAAATGCAAATCAAAATGACCTGAGATTGTTATTTTTATCTTTGCAAAAAGTAGAGCAGAAGTCCAATATCAATGCTTTGGACCAATTGAAACTCTCTGGAATGATAAATGCCACAGCATATTTACTTTCTAAATTATAATATAATCACTTTTTTTTAGTTCAAGATTCTTCCGTGTACACGACTCTGGGTATGGCATAAAAGCAACTTGTCCTCACAGTCCTTGAGAAATACTGGAGATTAATATCATTTGAATTTGGTATCCTTAAAGTTCTGTGGTTGTGCCTTTTGTAGTCATTGCAGATTATAATTATAGCCTCTCTTTTGTTCTTAATGTTACAATGCTGTATTATTACTTTGTTTCTTCTGGCTGAAGACTCTTGAAATAGACAGTACTCTCTCTAAGTTTATTATAAAGAACAATTAATTTGTTTTGTTACACAACCTTCACTCACACTCAGCCTAGTAGCCCCAGTTAAAGGAAAAAGAAAAGAAAGACAAAGATAAAATCAACACAGCCAATTTATCATAACACACCCTGAGTTCTAACACCAATATTTTCTGAAAAGCCTAAGACATTCATAATGATTTTGTTGGTTTATTGCTCTCCTCTTCTGCCTTCATTACCCCAAACTAAAAACATTTCTGTTGCACATTGAATCACACTCAATAAATGCACAAATGCTGAAGTTTGAAATCAAGAGTCATAGATGAGAAATTCTGATACAATTGAATGTGCAGCATTTCATCTCAAGAAAGTAGCTTTACTTCAACAATACACAAATTTAAACTCACAGGGTACTTTAAATTGCAAAAGCCACCCATTAAAATATATGGAAAATTAGTAACATTCTGTCAACATATTATTACTTTTGCCATTCAAAAATGATTTTCATCTATTTTGGTTAGCCTATGACATAATTAACATTCTAAAAGCTGATCTCCATGAAATTTCAACAACTTAAAGGGCTTAACTGCATTGTAGCTATCATGGAAACAAAAGTACAATGTTCAGAGAAGGGCCCAAGGGAATGAAGAAAAGAAGATGCAAATCGTGTTCTCAAAAGGAAGTACGATAGTAAAATATACCCTAATGTGCCACTCAAATTTAAAATGTGCCACATATGGAATTTAAAAATCCGTGGACAAGTCATACATTGATGTCATCTCTAATGTCATCTCTAATGAAGGATTACTTAGTCTCTAAAGTAGCCTTACAATAATATGAAACATATAAATTTTATCTGACTGTAAAATGTTTATCCTAACACTGTTTCAAATTGGAATTTCCCAGAAAAAAAAAAACTATATATGTGTTAAACCTTCTAAAGGACTAATTGACTAATAAAAATTTTTTATTGTGAAGGGTTCAAATTCTGCACATCTACAGCCAAAATATGCTGGGCTATCTTTAGTCCACTTAATAGACACTCATGGCCCAACTCTGCATCAGGTCTAACATCCATTTGACGATGTATATGCTGTGAATGTGTATTTGTTACTTGTCTTCTAGTTGTGACAAACACGGGACAAAAGTGACTTAAGGAATGAATGGTTTATTTGGGTTCACAATTTGAGGGTACAGGTCATCATGGTAGGGAACTGGGGGTAGCAGAAGTTTGAGACACCTGGCCCAGGAAGTAGAGAGCAAGGAATTCCAGTGCTCAGCTAGCTTTCTCATTTTTTTATGCAGCAGGAACAGCTGGTAGAATGGTTCAGCCCACATTTAAGGTGGATCTTTCCACTTCAAGTAGCTTAATCTAAATAATCCCTAATAAGCCCAGAGAACTGTTTCCATCATGATTGTAAATCCTGCTAAATCGGCAATAGTAACCATCACAGAACACCTAAATTAGACCACTAGCTTCCACAAATTCAACGGCTAAAAAATGTCATCACATAGCATCTGAAACTGAAATGTATCACAGACTTCTCCATTTTGCTGCAAATGAGCTTCCCAATGTGTTCATAAGTGTGTTTGTAAGGTTTCTTGATTTATTGCTTTCTATTGTTCTATAAACTTAAAAACTTCTTGAAACAATTTTCACTTTCTGAGCAACCAGGATCCGTGTTTCCAGGACATAGTCCCTCATATTTATCTTAAGAATAAACTATGTTTTATTCCCTTTTAAGTAAGAGCTGTGTGTTGCATTGACAACCTGAAGCCACATAAAATGAATACCACTCTGGTATCTGAGAAGTTCAGCTTTTAGAAAAGGTATAAATAAGTATACCAATATGACCACCTCATGAAATGTCACCAGTTCTGTTTGAGATATCTCTGAACAAGCAGACAGGGAAGATGAGGGGATGTATGGGAGAGAAGGAAAGGAGGAACAAGAAGAGGTAAGAGAGAAAGACACAGGGAGATAGGAGAGGTAATTTAACTGAAATTACGGAAATCCAGAGCTGTGACAAATAAACAATAGGGGAAATAAATATTTCAAAGGATGTTTTATCTGGGGCTGGAGAGATGCCTCGGAGCATAAGAGAATTTACTGATCTCTTAAGAGCAAAGAATTTGGTTCCCAGCACACAAACTGGGTGGCTCATAACTGTAGCTGGAGAGCTTTTCTCTCCGGGTCCCACCAAGTCCCGCCAGTCCTGGAGCCCACTTATAAAACAAACACACAGACGCTTACATTATTTAAACTGCTTGGCCATTAGCTCAGGCCTATCATTGTCTAGCTCTTCATCTTATATTTAGCCCATTTCTATTAATCTTTACTTTGCCACATGGCTCATTGCTTATCGGTACTTTACATCTTCCTTGTCCTGATGGCGGCTCCAGGTAGTCTCCCCTATCCTTCCTCCTTTCTCAATTCTCCTCTCTGTTAGTCCCACCTATACTTCCTGTCTGACTATTGGCCAATCAGTGTTTATTTACATAGAGTGATATCCACAGCACATAACTGCCTATAATCCTAGCTTCTGGAGGTATCCTGAATTCTTCTTCCGGCCTCTGTGGGCACCAGCATACATGTGCCATATACACAGACACATAAACAATGACAAATAAGTACATTTATTTTGGAAAGATGTTTTATCCAAATATATGCTAGTCATTGAAGCATTGTCTCAAGTGAATATTACTTTGTCTATTTATACTGCACATAGTATATTTACCTTCAATGTATAATGGAAACCTTACAACAAATCTTAAGATAATGAGGAAGTACCAGAAAGACATCCACAGTCCCTCCCATACATTTTTATGAACAGGGCCACATTCCATAGCTCTGACAGCATTTTCATCATATCCATTTTGTCAGGTTTATATAGACTTCATTGTAGATTATTTTTTAATAATTTAACCTGACAGGTATGGCTATCTGCCTGTCCACACATCTCTCAAGACATATATATGAGAGAATTATGTCACAGATAGAAATATCTAAATCCCCCTAGGCTGTCTCTTATAGGCAGATCCAGTAAAAATAATTTTAGAATGTATTTATTCCCCTTTCAGGTTTATTTCTGCAGCACTCAATATGAAAAACAAGAAGATATTGATTAGGCTCCTGGGAGAGTTACACTGATTGTGCACAGTCTAAGTGCACAAATAAGAGGATTCATTTTACTGCATCCTAAACTGCAAAGGCAATTTAATCCATATTATTTTCCAAACAATTTATGGCTCTGTCTCTGTCAAGGCAGTCCCAAGGAAAGTTTAGTCAGTAATGACTGATTCTTTAAGCACAAGCCAGCAGTAGACCTCTGATAAATTTAGGACAGAGGAAATGATTGCATTCAAATGCTGAGAAGGCACTGGCATGTGACCAAGGAAAAGCATCGGTAGATCAAATATCATTTCCCTCTAACTGGAACATGAGTTTTTGCTGGTATCCATATATTTTCCCAAAAAGCTTTTCAGGACCTTCTATAATTTTTTTCCTGTGTTAAAGAACTCTCTACTAGACTTCCAGACCATACTGTAATTTCTTTGTAGTAATAATTTCTATTTTTAGGAATTGTTCCCAAGATATTAAGTAGAAGCATTGTATAAAGGTGACTATATCCCTTATTTATTCATCATTATTATCTTTAGCCTTTAACAGATTCTGACACTTACTAGGCACTGAATATATGAACAATACACAAATCAAAGTTCCTAATAAGCAAAAATTTTTAGAAAGTAGCTTTGTTACTTTTCTACCTGGCAGCTTTCTGGAAGTCAGTATTTTGCATTAAACATAACCCAAAATTCTTCAAGAAAACACAGAGAATGAAATCATCCTTTATTGAGTACTACTGGTAGTCTAAACACAGAATAAGACATTTTTATTGAAAATTTTAATTCATACTAAGCATTATGCCACCTATGTTAATCCATTATTATAATTTTATAGATTAAAATAAACTAAAAATAGAAATTTTGTGATTATCATACTCTGTATTCACTTGATTTTTTTCCCTGTGCACCTGCTGTAAAATAATCCTTTTGTAGACTGTAAAGATATGTTGCTATCATTGTTAATAAAGAGATGACATGCCAATAGCTAAGCAGGACAAGGTTAGGGAGGAGAACTAGTCTGAGAGAATGCTAGGAAGAAGTAAGGCAGAGTCACCAGCCAGACAAAGAAGAAGCAAGAGATGAACATGCCATACTGAAAAAAGGTACTGCCACATGATAGAGTGTAGATAATAAATATGGGTTAATTTAAGTTGTAAGAGCTAGTTAGTAACAAGCCTAAGCTATCGGTTGAACAGTTATAATTAATAATAAGTCTTCGTGTAGTTATTTGGGAGTAGGCTGGAGGGACAGAAACCCCACCTACAAGCACCAAGAATATTAACAACTGAATTCAGTTATCTTCAAATACTGAGAGATAAGCACATAGGGTAGTACATGCCTGTAATTCCAACACTGGAGAAGAGAATCCGAGCAATCAAGGCCGCCTTTAGCTGTATAGTGATACTGAGGGAAGCCTGTGCTACGTGACAAAGAAAAGAAAAAAGAAAGGAAACGAAAAGAAGAGAAAAGAAAAGTTAGAGAGGCCCACAAGATGGCTTAGTGAGTAAAGGTGCTTTGACACCTAGCCTGACAACGTGAGTTTGATCTCAAGGAACCATGTGGTAGAAGGAGAGAACTGCCTCACATCAATTGTTCTTTGACCTCTACACCCATGCTATCACACACAAATACACAACGCCACCATCAATAACAATGGTAATAATAAAATAAATAAAGGTAATATAACATTTATGAAATAAAAGTAAAGATGCATCAACCAAAAGTGGCACTAGGTCAATGTAATCCTCAAATGGCAATGAGAAACATTAGCTTTGTTTACTGGTAAAGAAATCAGTATTCAGAGAATTTAAATAACTCATCCAAGATCATGCAGTAAATGAATGTGGACCTAATATTCAAAGCCAGATATTTCTGATCCTAAAGGTGCAAAAGAATTGGTGATATAGCATCCATATTTTCAGAGTGATTACTTATTTCATTGATATCTAGGTATACACATCTTTTAAAACCAGGTTTATTCCTCTAGAGGTATCACGATCCCCGACTTCAAGCTCTACTATAGAGCTACAGTGATAAAAAACAGCTTGGTACTGGCATAAAAACTGACATGTGGACCAATGGAATTGAATTGAAGACCCTGACATTAATCCACACACCTATGAACATATAATTTTTGACAAAGAAGCCAAAACTATACAATGGAAAAAAAGAAAGCATCTTCAACAAATGGTGCTGGCATAACTGGATATCAACATGTAGAAGGCTGCAAATAGATCCATATCTGTCACCATGCACAAAACTTAAGTCCCAGTGGATCAAAGACCTCAACATTAATCCAGCTACTCTGAACCTGCTAGAAGAGAAAGTAGGAAGTAGTCTTGAATGCATTGACATAGGAGATCACTTCCTAAATATAACACCAGTAGCACAGACACTGAGAGAAACAATCAATCAATGGGACCTCTAGAAACTGAGAAGCTTTTGTAGAGCAAAGGATACGGTCAACAAGGCAAGCAACAGCCTACAGAATGGGAAAAGGTCTTCACCAACCCCACATCTGACAGAGGACTGATATCCAGAATATATAAGGAACTCAAGAAATTAGACATCAAAATGCCCAACAGTCCAATTAAGAAATGAGCTATAGAACTAAACAGAGAATTCTCAACAGAGGAAACTCAAATGGCTGAAAGACATTTAAGGAAGTGCTCAACATCCCTAATCATCAGGGAAATGCAAATCAAAACGACTCTGAGATACCACCTTACACCTTTCAGAATGGCTAAGATCAAAAACACTGAAGACAGCTTATGCTGGAGAGGATGTGGAGCTAGGGGAACTCTCCTCCACTGCTGGTGGGAATGCAGGCTTATACAACCACTTTGGAAATCAATATGGCACTTTCTTAGAAAATTGGGGATCAATCTCCCCCAAGACCCAGCTATACCACTCTTGGGCATATACCCAAGAAATGCTCAATCATACCACAAGGGGCTCAGTTATGTTCATATCAGCATTGTTTGTAATAGCCAGAACCTGGAAACAACCTAGATGTCCTTCAACTGAAGAATGGATAAATAAAATGTGGTACATATACACAATGGAATACTACTCAGCAGAGAAAAACAGTAACATCATGAGGTTTGCAGGCAAATGGATGGATCTAGAAAAAAAATCATCCTGAGTGAGGTAACCCAGACTCAGAAAGAAAAACATGGTATGTACTCACTCATAAGAGGATAGTAGATGTAAAACAAAGATGTTTAGACTGCTACTCACAACTCCAGGGAGGCTACCTAGAAAACAGGACCTCAAGAAAGACACAGGGATCGCCCAATGACAGAGAAATGGATGAGATTTACATGAACAACCTGGACATGAGTGGGGGTAATGAAGGGCAAGGTTCGAGGGAAAGAGAGCTTAGGGGAGTGGGAGATCCCAACTGGATCAAGAACAGAGAGGGAGAACAAGGAATAAGAGATCATGATAAATGAAGACCACATGAGAATAGGAAGAAGCAAAGTGCTAGAGAGGTCCACAGAAATCCACAAAGATACCTCCACAGTAGACTACTGGCAATGGTCGGGAGACAGCCCGAACTGACCTACTCTGGTGATAGGATGGCCAAACACTCTAATTGTCGTGCTAGAAACCTCATCCAATGACTGAGGGAACCGGATGCAGAGATCCATGAGTCCAATTGGCGAGGAAGAGGGGGATTTGTATGAGTGAGAATTGTAGAGACCATGATTGGAAAAAGCACAGGGACAAATAACCAAATAAATGGAAACACATGAACTATGAACCAATAGCTGAGGAGCCCCCAACTGGATCAGGCCCTTTGGATAAGTGAGACAGTTGATTAGCTTGATTTGTTTGGGAAGTATCCAGGCAGTGGGACCGGGACCTGTCCTCAGTGTATGTGCTGGCTGTTTGGAACCTGGGGCCTATGCAGGGACACTTGTCTCAGCCTGGGAGGAGGGTCTGGACCTGCCTGGACTGAATCTACCAAGTTGAACTCAATCCTCAGGGTAGTCTTTTCCATGGAGGAGATGAGAATGGGGGGTGGGCTTGGGGAAAGGAGGGGGAGGAGGGAGAACAAAGGAATCCATGCCTGATATGTAAAATTAAATTAAATTATAAAATTAAAAAAACCGGGTTTATTGAAGGCTAATTCACATACAAAATGTGAATTGACACCAAAGGATTTGAACAACTGTCTATTTAGCTTATTAGCTCATTCGCTGATTGGAAGATTCTTTTGGTATCTAATTTTGTAGTTCTTTGTGTAATCTAGATATTAACAACCTGTCTGAAATACAGCTGGCAAAGATTTTCTCCCATTTTTCTAGACTGTCTCTTGACTCTGGTAATTGTTTCTTTGGCCATGCAGAAGCTCTTTAATTTCATGTAATATCGTTTGTGAATTCTTAGTGTTTTTCTTGTTTTATTGTAATCTTTTCAGAAAGTTCATGCCAGTGCCTATGTCTCAGGGTGTTTTTCTTGTGATTTTTCTCTAGCAATTTTGAAATTTCAATTTATATTAAGGTCTTTGATGCAACTTGGACTGAGTTTGTGAAGGATGGGAGGTGTGAATCTAATTTCATTTTTTTTCTGCGTATGAATATCTTTTCAACATAATTGCTAAAAGAATATGCTTTCTCTGAACTATGTTTTTCACATCTTTGTGAAAATATAGGTGGCTGTGGTATTTTGAATAAGAATAGACACCATAGGCTCATATATTTAAATTCTTAGTCACCAGGGAATGGAACTGTTTGAAAGGATTAGTTAGAATAAGAAGTATGGCCTTGTTGGAGGAAGTGTGTTACTGAGGTTTTGAGGTTTCAAAAGTCCAGGATAGACTCAGTTTCTCTCTACCTGTGGATCAAGATGTAGCTCTCAGCTGTTTACCTAGCACCATGCTTGACTGCCTGCTGGCATGCTTCCTTCCATGATAATAATGGACTAACCTTCTAAAACTTTGAAATTGTAAGCAAGAACCCAATTTAAGATTTTTTTGTTTTTTGTTTTGTTTTGTTTTTTGGTTTTTTTTTTCATAAGCCTTGGTTATGGTATCTCTTCACAGTAATGGAACAGTAATGGAAACTAATGGCTGCAGCTTCATAGGCATGTTTCTTTGTATTCTGTTGTGTTCCATTAATCTGCATGTCTACTGGGCTGCTTTGTGACTCTGGCTCTGTCATATAAGTTGAGATTAGGTACTGTGATATCTACAGCATTGTACTTTCTCCTTAGGATTGATTTGGCATTCTGTCTTTTGTTTTTACAAATAAATCTTCAAATTTATTTTATAGTTCCATGAATAATGGCGTTTGAATTTTGTAAGAAAATGTGTTGATTGTAGAAAGCTTCTTTCTTGACATTGATATTTAAAAGGGCTAGTAAGTTTTTTTATTACTTTGCTAAAAACATTTATGAGATCTAAGAGTATTCTGGTAGAGTCCTTAGTGTCTTTTAATTATAGAAACAATTTATCTTCAAATGGGGATATTTTAACTCTTTCCTTCCCTGTTTATATCTCTTTTATTTCTTTTTCTTGTCTTTATGCTCTAGGTAAGACTTTGAGCACTATATTGAAAAAGAATGTGGAGAATAATCACCTGTTTCATTCTGTATTTTATTGGAAGCACTGATTTTCCCAAATTTATAGGTTTCATTTATATTCATTTATATACGTATATATGGAGAGAGAGTTTATACTATTTTACTATTTTTCCAAATATCCCTTCTGTTACTAATTAAGGACTATTAAAATGAACTTTGCTAAATGATTTTTTTTTAATCTTTTGAAATGGGCATGTGATACCTAACTTTCATTTATGTGCATGTTGTATTACACTTGGTGATTTCCATATGCTAATTCTCAAAAGAAGAAAAACAATAGCCTATAAATATTTTTTAAATGATCAGCATGTTTCCATGTTCCACCATAATGGAAATGCAAATTTAACTACTTTAACCCTCCATGTTATCCCTTTCACAATGACTAAAATCAAGGAACATTTTTTTGTTTTGTTTTGTTTTTGAGACAAGGTTTCTCTGTGTAGTTTTGGTGCCTGTCCTGGATCTTGCTCTGTAGACCAGGCAGGGATTCTAGATTTTCATTTTCACACATGAAAATATATTTTAATTCTTATAATTAAATGCATATATATTAAGTCACACACATATAATATATGTATATACGTATATAGTATACAGTAGATCATGACTTTAGAAAGGGAAACATTGAGAGGAACAATTATAACAGCATGGTATGATGGTTAATCTTGACTGTCAACTTGAGGTGATTTAGAATCAGCATGAAACAGATCCTTAGACGGTTTTGTCTGTATTAGGTGGGATGACCCACCCTAAACATGGGCAGCACCATGCCATTATCAGTAGTTCTAGACTGAATAAAAAAGAAAAAGTAACTCAAACAGTTTCATTCATTTCTTTTTGCTTCTCAACTGCGGATGTCAAGTGATCAGTTGAATTAAATCTTTGTGTCTTTGATTTCTCTGCTGTGAAGGACTCTACCCTTTACCTGTGAGCCAAAACAAACCCCTCCTTCCTTAACTTATGTTCTCAGGCATTTTGTCACAATGAGAAAAGTTACTAATGTACACACTATCATAAAAATATTTTAAATGTGGTCTCTGTAAAAATATCTTTTTTTTTTTTTTTTTTGGTTTTTCGAGACAGGGTTTCTCTGTGTAGCTTTGCGCCTTTCCTGGATCTCGCTCTGTAGACCAGGCTGGCCTCGAACTCACAGAGATCCACCTGGCTCTGCCTCCCAAGTGCTGGGATTAAAGGCGTGTGCCACCACCGCCCGGCCAAAAATATCTTATTATACTTCAACATGATTCTTAATTTGAGACAATATGAATAATAAGGTGAAATGAATGCTGTAGGAATTGTAATGCAGCAATGGTTACTCAGCATAAGTCCTGTAAGATCTTAACGGTCAATCTGATACCTGAAATAGCTTCTAAATGACTAATGAGTGGGTAAAGTGTATAGTATGGATATGCTAGACAAAGTGATAATTAATGTGCTAGGGAAGGCAGAATGAGGTGACATGAGATATAATTGTATTATTCAATATGTTGTATGATTATATATTTAATACATAAATCATTGATTCCTGGAAGTTTCATTTACTATTTCTATAAAAGAGTTGTACATGAGAACCTATCGCTCCAGAAAGCTTTGCTGTGGATGAAGGGGAGAGTTACTTCAGTTTGTCCCTTTACCTAAATTTAATTGCAGTAAACAAGATTAACACTATATTGCAATTAAATTACTTAAACTAATTGTTTACCATACACTTAGAAATTGAAAAAGCAAATAAAGAACAGAACACAAGCTGCAAGCAAACTGTTTATTAATAAAAATTCAGTCTGTTTTCCCAGTGTTATTACTGCCAAACCAGCTTAGTTTATAATCACGTCCCTGGGATAGTATTGACATTTTTTTCAGTATTTTCACTATAACTTATGAGCTTTGAGAATGCTTCAGAGTACCGGGAATCTTCATAAAGAAGAGGCCTACCATTATAAAATCCTGGCAATAGCCCATTAAAAGAAGAGAATAACAAGTTTTTCATTAACTAAAATCAATAGCATACACTGCTGCAATTTGCTATCATTGCAAACACATATTGCACTCCAATCAGAGAGTATAAAAGGTTGTAACGTCTACAAAGTCACAAAGGTAACCAAAATTAGAACCATAAACCAGCCAGTGGTGTGAAATCAATAGAATCATCAAACTCAAAATTTTATGTTGAGGTCTTTATGGAAAAGTATATGATGTATAAGGGGAATATGCAGCACCAATCAATAATGACCACTCTTAACCTGACAGTAGAAGCTATGAAATGTATTCTGTTTGCAGTTTAATGCCAATCAAAATTAATGAATCATGTTTATTTCAAAGAAAACTATCATAAGAAGCATTTGTGCTACCTTAGCACAGTCTATAATAGAGTACTGTGAAAAATAAAAAGTGACCTCTCCCTGGACCTGCAATTGATATATCATTTCCTTTCCAGAGGACCAATTCTCCCCTTACTATTAAAAGGTAAGTGGTGAAAATCACCCTGAAAAACATCTCATTGCACAAGAACTTTTAAAGAGGACATGACAGTAAACTTGAGATATAAAGCAGACATCATAGTTGCTTTACATGTCTTCTCAGTTCACAAATACACTTCTGGTATTGATGTTAGTCATTTTTCAAATGAGGAATCTAGGACTAAAAGAAGTTGAATTCTCTAAAGTTATCTAGTTAAAGTAAATGCACGCAATATTTATATCACTCTCTCTCTCCTCCTCCTCCCTCTCTCTCTCTCCTCTCTCTCTGTCTCTCTCTGTCTCTCTGTCTCTCTCTCTCTCTCTGTCTCTCTGTCTCTCTCTCTCTCTCTCTCTCTCTCTCTCTCTCTCTCTCTCTCTCTCTCTCTCTCTCTGTGTGTGTGTTTCAGTAGGTATTCTTTTTCAGCTCTAGGGAAACCCTCAGCTCTGAATTCCAGATACTGGGGTACATAATGGGCTTCGTAACATGTAATTTTACTGATTCTAGGCAAAACTATCTATATTGATGCATGATAATTGACATAACACAACAGTACTAACAAAACAATTTCAAGACCTTTAGAAAATATATATGTCTGATTCTATTACAATTTTTACTTTATTACTTTAATTCTGAATGTTTAAGTTTTTATAGAATCATACATTAAGATAGTATTTAAACACTGTTTTCATGTTCCATAAATAAGCAAGAATTTTAATTTGACCTTTATCCAAATTCATAGCATCTGTATTGTGTGTTTATGCATAGCAACTGAATAGTTCCAGGATTAGGACACAATAGTGTATCATGTTCCTAACAAATAAGACGTTAAGGAAGAACTAACTCTTTTAAGAATGCATAGGTCTGAGAATGATTACCTCATTAAAATTTGTGCCAAAGGCACTTAACTCATCTTATTTTTGGCCTTTCAAATGGGTAACTCCAGTTTCAGGATTCTGTTGTTTCTTATTGACTAGTAAAGGAATATAATCTCAATTATTTTCTCTCAGATCAGTCTTATGTCTATAGATGTTTCAATTCATTCAAAGACAGGGTTTGTTGTCTATTTACTTCATACCCCCTATATCTAAAAGAACAGTGGTGCCAGAAATCAAAATTGCAGTTTTACCTGGAACAGACATTTTCCTCTTCTTATGACAAGCAGTGTTTGAAAGAAACATAGTAACATTAGCTCCATGAGCAATTAATGCTTTGTTCCAATTAACTGAAGAAACAAGCTCAAATTGATCTCAGGACTGTCCCAGGAGATGAACAGATTCCAACACAATAACATCAACATAATTTGATAGTGTTCAGAATTTTCTGCTTATCAGGGTGAACTAAAAGACAGGACAGTGAAATTACAGAGTCCTAGCCCTACCTGAAAAGTGTCTCCACATGATCACACTCAAGGCCCACCAAGGGGTATGTTAAAGGTATCTACATTTCATTATTTGATAAATATATTTTTTTCAATTCAATATTTTGCTTCCCAGTATCAAAACTACTTGTAGAATTATAATATGAAAGTAGGAGACACTATAAAGCATCCTTGATGTTACTACTATGTCTACTAATAAATTTGTCTTAAAAAAGTTGAGCATAGAGAATAAAAGACTCCTTGAAATGTGCCTGTCCCGCTCATGTAATACCAGCACATACAAAATATATGCACTATCAGGGACTGACGGAGGCAGATACAGAAATCCATGGCCAGGCACCAGGCTGAGCCCCGGGAATCCAATTGATAAGAGAGAGGAGAGATACTGCAGGCGAGGGACGTGGAGATCATGATGGGAGGACGTGCAGAGATGACCGGCCACACTAGTGGAAACCCATGAACTGTGGACTGGTGGCTGTGGAGCCCCCATGGGACTGGACTAGGCCCTCTGGATAGGAAGACGGTTGTTTGGCTCAAATTGTTTGGGGGGGGGGGAACCTAGGCAGGGGGATCCGGATCTGTCCCTGGTCTATGGGCAAGCTTCTGGAACCCGGTGCCTGTGGTGTGACACCTTGCACAACCTTGGTGCAATGGGAAGGGGCTTGGACTAGGCTCAGTGTACTGGGCTCTGCTGACTCCCCATGGGAGACCTCGATTTGGGGGATGTGGGGATGCAGGGTGGCTTGGGAAAGAGGGCTGGGGGTGGGAGGAGGGAGGAGGGGGGATCTGTGGATAGTATGTGGAGTGAGTAGAAATTTTCTTAATAAAGAAAAATGAAAGAAAAAATAAGTGAGCAGCTCAACTCAGCATCATTTTACACATGGGCATGGAATGGTACCAGATTCTACAATTTATGTCTTAGATTTTTCATATGTATTATTACTTCAAATTGAAATTAAGAGAGGAAAACAAAATTCATGCCAAGACCTACTTAGAATTCAGCAAAGCCATTAAAGTAATGAGATCAAAGTTTAAAAAAAATATACTTTTAAATCCAGGGAATTACAAGTTTTGGGAAAATTATATTAAATATAAAACGTATTTTTTTTATTTTAGATACTGTTAAGATGATTAAATATTTAAAGTTATAAGGTTGCCTTGAATTTTAATAACACCAGTATTTCATATTGCTCAGGAATACCAGTTAATGTGGCGATGCCATGATGTTCTAAAGTGAAAATGAAAGTATATTATAATTATTCTAATTTTCCCAATATAAACTATCCTATGGCTTTTTTCCTGTTACTCAGTTTCTCCTATAACCAAAAAACAACTTCAAAAGGATTTATACTAGTTTTAATAATGCCAGAAATTGCCATGCAAACTTCCAAAGGAAGGAAGCAACCAACACTCCTACACAGATATGATGCTTATTAACCACAACAATGACCAACATATCATGATAACCATAAGGGTGCAGTAGCAGCATGTATAACTTGATGGTAACCAACATCTCTTTAACTACACTTAAGAGACCCACTCATGGAAATTATGTCTGGTACTAGAAACATAGTGAACTACCAATTGCTAATTTAATTATGGATCTTGGAGAAAAACCTACAACTATCATTTTACTAAACCATCATAATACATTCCAATTTTTTCCCTTATACTCACAGATAACTGTAGACTTCACCCTTCATTAAGAAAATGACTCTTTGCCACATATGGAGACCATTAGAGAAAACCCAAATCAATCAAAATGCAGAGTTTTACAGCACAATCCCAATGGCTATCTAAGTCTACAAAATAACTCTGGCACCTAAGGCAGGGAAAATTGTAGAACACAGAGGCAGATAATTTATAAGAGCCAGAGGACCAGGGAGTTGGCTGTGAAACTGTGTCTCCTAGTAACTTCAAAGGTTACACTCATAAAGTCTCACCAACATGACTATCCAAACATGGGATAAACATGGACAAAAACAATAGACATGCTAACATGGACATAGACATGGATTGAGAGTGGAGAGCCCAGGATGGGATACCTCAACCCTTCACAAAGAACAACAAGGAACTAAGGAATGCTGAGAGCAGGAAAATAGTCTTCTCCAGGGAAGAGCACACCAATTGGTTACCCAATACCAAATAGTCATCCCTGACTTCATATACATAAAAGTAATATTATTTAAACTCAGCAGATTGATTTACATATATGTAATTATTCCTTACATCATGGAAAAAAATAGTTGCTTTTTCATATGATTTTTATGACAAGAATATTGTGACATAATATCATATAACAATGTAGATAAGAACAAATGTTTTGGCAAGGTACTTTTATTCCAAAGCACATGATCAAGATACCATATATTTTGGAGCCTAAAAATAGATAGCTTGGCTACCATACTTTTGCATATTTCAGGGTTCTATTTTTTCTCAATAGGAGACATTAACTTCTTTTTTTTACAAATGCTTGTTAAATTAAAAAAGTTTTTTATACAAGATAAACCTGTAGATAATGAAGACTATATATCCTACTAGACACACTTTTTTCTATATTGTATTATTTTATAGACTTGCTATACTTAGTAAACTAGTATTACATTTTGGGTCTTTAACTAGGCATGCAGGTTACATTTTCATTACAGTTCATCTTTGCAGTATATAACTTCATGAGTTTTGACAACTGCATCTGTCTGCCATAACACTACAGTACTGGGTAGTTCCACCCCCCTAAAAATTTCCTTGAGTTCTTCACCTTTTAATCCTCCTTTATTAAAAAAAGAATTCAGTGTCCTAATTAGTTGGGTTTCCATTAAAGTTGTAATGTAAACTATTTCATTTGGTATAGCCATTCTACCACAGAGTACTGAGTAAATAACTTCAACTGTAGTTGCATAATTGTCCTGTTTCTGTTTTCTAAGTACTTCCTAGGAGATGAGAATTCAGTTTCCATTACATAAACTAAAATATTTCACAATCAATTTTTGAGTGCAGAACTATTAAGGTTAGGTATTAGGGTTATGACAGTGGCTACAACACAATTATCTACAGGAAAGGAAGCCTAAAAAGAAAATTGGGAGCAATATCTAGAATTAATCACAGTGGAAGCAAAAATCAACAATTTGTCTGTCTCACCATTATGATCATATAGATGACACCCTATCATCTGTCCACACATTCCTTAATTGTTCAGTTTCAAAATAGATATGTCATAATAGGTGTAATTGTGACATGATTGTTTTCATTTGGAAATTAAGCATGATATAAGGAGATATAATCATGTGTCAAGTTGATAAAGGGTGGACTTGGGATGGTTTTCTTGGTTGTCAACTTGACTACATCTGGAATTAACTAAACCCCAAGGGCTGAATACACCTCTGAGGGATTTCTCTTGATTGAATCATTTTAAGTTTGAAGATATGACCTAAATCCTCAATTTTTTGAGATGGAAAGATCCACCTGAAATCTGGGCCATACCTTCTGGTGGCAGCCTAAATAAACTAAATAAAGAACATGCTCTTTACCAGCTTTCTCTCACTCTGACTGGTAAGTCCATTCCTTCACTGTATTAGAGTTTATGTCTTTGGGATTCTGGCATATACAGAAGACCAGCTGAGACATCCAGACTCATGGACTGAACAACTACCTTCCATTCATAGGCAGCCATTGCTGGAATAGTCAGAACATAACCAATTCTAATAAATACTGTGTGTGTATGTATGTGTGTGTGTGTGTGTGTGTGTGTGTGTGTGTGTGTGTGTGGGTGTGGGTGTGGGTGTGTATGTGCCTGTGTGTGTGTGTGTGTGTGTGTGTGTGTGTGAGAGAGAGAGAGAGAGAGAAAGAGAGAGAGAGAGAGAGAGAAATTCATTCTATCAGATATTTTTCTCTAGAGAACCCTGCCTACAACACTTACTCTCTCCTTGTTATCCATTCTAGAACCACAGATAATAGAGTGGTGCTGCCCATGTTTAGGGTGGGTCATCCCACCTCAACTAATGTAACACAGACTTGCCTAGGGATCTGTTTCCATGTTGATTCTAAATCTCTTCAAGTTGACAATAAAGATTAACCATCATACCACGGTGTTATAATTGTTCCTCTTAATGTCCCCTTTCTAAAGTCATGATCTATTGCATATACATATATATATATATATATGTATATATATATATATATATATATATATCATATATACGTGTGTGTGTGTGTGTGTGTGTGTGTGTGTGTGTGTGTGTGTGTGTGTAACAGGGCCCCAGATCTTAGTAGGCCCTGAGACCTCAGTAAAACTGACTCCATTAAGGAAATGCCATTGAGACTTAAAACTCAGCACATAGATAGCATCATCTGCCAAAAACTAAAGTCAGGAAAGTCCATATAGTTCTGGGAAAGCCTCCAAATAAACAAACCTTGCACCCAGTGTAGTCACTGGCTGGCTAGTAAAGACTTTCTATTGGCTTAAACCCATGTGTGAGCAGTCTTCTCTGGTGAATGTCTCATAGAATATGTATATGTATACATATATCTCTTCAAGAAGTAGTATAATGTATTTTAATACATTTATGTAATTTTGTTGTACTATACTATCTTTAGTTTCTCTGACTCTAAATAATTTTTAAAATTTGTGTACATTAAAGCTGATTCTGTTGAAATTTTATGGATTTTAATTAACACACACTGCCATATAGTCACTGATAAATAGAAATAATAATTCTAATGCCCTGAAATTTTTCCCATGCTTCCCCCATTCAAAGCCCATTTTGAACCAATGACAGCCATTAATCTGTTTACCATCTCTCAGTTTTTGTTTATTTTACAATACTACAAAAATAGAGTCATACAGTATGTATCATTTTTCAGTTGGCTTCTTTCACCTATCAATATTCATTTTAGATAAATCTATGTCTCCTCATCACTTGACAGCTAATTCCTATGGACTACTGTGTAATATCACATCACTTAGCTATAACACCATTCATTTATCCAGCAGGCTATTGGAGAACATCTTAGTTGTTTTCAGCATTTCACATTTATTAATGAAGCTGCTACACAAGTTCATGTGCAAGTTTTGCATAGCCCTAAGGTATCAAAATGATTGTGTAAATACCCAGGAGTATGACTGCCAGATCATATGGGAAGACTATGTTTAGGATAACAAAAAATTTACAAACTGTTTTTCAAACTCTCTGTAGAATTTTTCAATCTCATCAACTTTGAATGAGATTTTCTGTTGTTAAATAATCTTTGTCAAGATGTGCTCAACTAAGTTACTAAGATTTTAAGTATACTATTAGGTGTGTACTAGGATTGTGTTATTTACATTTATTTTTTAGTGATATATTATGTTGGCTTTCTTTCCATATGCTCATTTGCTGTCAGTAGATATTCTTTGATAAGATCTCTGCTCAGGTCATTTATAATTTAAACTGTTTTTCTCTTATGAACTTCAAATTTTTTCATAGAGGTAGGATCCAAGTCTTTTAATACTTATGAGTTCCACAAATATCTTCTTCCAGTTTGTGTCTTGTCTTTTCATCTTTTTAATAGCATCTTTGTAGACCAGATACTTCTAATTTTATTAATGTTGAAGCCAAAATTTTCCCTTCATAGATGTACTGATTAAAATCCCATTATCTGAGTCATGCAATTTTATCATTTCTTATCTTCTAGGAGGTTTATAGTTTGAGATATTATGGAACATATGAATTTTGTGTTTCCTTTTATTTTTTATATTAATGAACAACTGCTCTAGTGCAATTTTTCAAAGTTTTCTCTTTCTTCATTATATTATCTTTGTGTTTATGTTGATTGCATTTGTTTGAGTCTATTCCATGACTTTCTCTTTTTGTCAATTCACATGTGCCTATTCTTGCATCATGTCACACCTTGTTCATTACTTTAAAATACTTTTTAAACTTAACCTGCTAGGCTTTGTGCTCATTTGTGAAATAATGTCACAACTGTTATAGGGCTAACCAACTGTAATACTATTGGATTTGAGAGCCAATTTACAAAAGGGAATTCATGCCTAATATTTCACATATTGTCAAAAACCACACGGTAGGTAAAACTATAGGCCCTAGGGGAAATTGAAACTATTTTTCAGATAAATTGACATAGGACCAAGCTGACATCTAAATATTTATGTTTATATCAATAGACGAATGGTATCCTCAGTCTTAATCAGAGAATATTTGCTTTCTAGTCACCAGTAGATAATTCAGAGGCTTGAGGTTGATCAAGGTCCAGAGAATGATTGATGAATGCTCAGCCCTAAATATGTCATTTATACCATCCCCTTGGAGAACATTGGACAAGAGGGGGTTAGAAAGAATGCCAGAAAACAGAAAAAAAAGACTGTGAAATGTCATCTTCTGGGCAAGGTGCAGTCATTCCATCCATAAACTCACAGCAGCTTCAGAGGCCTGCCTTGAGACTGCACAAGAATAGACCTATTTGGAGGAATAACTAACACTAAAACACCTTTTTTTGAAAAGCCATATGGAAATCCACTACTGTAGAAGTGTCCTAAAATATATACATACATAAAAGGAATTAAATGGCATAAGCACTTAATGGAAGATGCCATGCCATAACTAGACATGATACACTACCAAATATAATCTCCAGTACTAGAAATGGTTTGCCTCTTCTTTAGTCATTGGCCCAAGGGTTCCCATAGACAAACTCCAAAACACTGAAACCTATTTTCAATGCTATTAGTTTCCCTCCAACAACCTGATGGACTCTATGCCTGAAGGCACCACATACTTCCATCATCATACATGGAAAAGTTGAGCTGGTGTAACTAATATCCAGAAACTTCACTCTTATGAACTAGCATTCATAGGTACTATACACACTATAGGAGGAGAAATGAACCATCTATCTTACCCAGGTACAAGTCCTGTGAGCTATAACAGCAATCTGCCTAAAAGATATATCAAGTAAGGCAATAGTGGCACAAATGTTATGGAAGTAACTAATCACATTGTGATTTGAATTAAGGCCTGCTCCAAGAGATGGAACTCACACTTAGCACTGTTATTGAGGTCAAGAACCTGAAACAACATAGACCATGAGTCTTAGGGGGAAGCCTACTATATTTTGTTAAATGAACACAACAATGAATCAACTCAGAGCATCACCCAACCTTTTACAGAAGCTTCTTTTTGCAGCAGATATTTGTTAGCAAAAACCCACAACTGGACAATATGCAGAAAGTGAGAAACTTTGGAATATTTAACCTTAAATGGGATGTCTGTATCGTATTCCTCTCCTCAAGGCTTAGGAAGGAAGAAAAGATCTCTGTAGGAGGCAGGAAGATTATAAGAGCCAGAGGCAGTGGACAATTCAAAGGAAACAATGTTTGCAAGAAACAATTGAGCACATCAGAACTTACATAGACTATGACAGCATAAACAAGATCTGTATAAATTCAAACCACAGAAAGTCCCAGCATGGAAAAAGGTAAGTGGGTACAAAGTCTCACCCCTAACTAATAAGCTATTTGTATTGATAACTGCTGGGAGAGAAAAAAGTCACTCTTATTCAATGGAGTGACCACTGGGTATATTAACTACACTCTAAGACAAGCTGCACACTTAGGAATATTTAGTCAACACAAAATGGCCTCCATTGTTTTGATTTGTTTGTTTTATGTGTATAGATTTGGTCTTTATTTTCCTATTTTTAAGAGAGGGAAAGGATATTAAGTTTGATAAGTGGGTGGAGGATCTGTGGAAGGGGTTGGGTTAAGGGAATGAATATGACCAAAGTATGTTGTAAGAAAATTTTCTTCAAAGCAAGAGTGGGCCGTCAACAGTCAGACATAGGTGTAAGAGGGGCTTAGGAGGCCCAGCCATTCACTGCTTACCTAATAATACGTTTAGGGAAAATGCCTTCAGTTTTGCACCCACCAGTAACCTCCCACATACTCCAATGTATAGCTCCAATCCAGTGGTCACACAGATGACCTGATGTGTCAAAAACAAAGTCAAAATTCATGAACCTGAGAAAAGGGACTGGCAATAAAGATGGAATTGAGATAAGAGAGATTTTGTGGGTGTAAGTGGATTCAGAATACATCATATACATGTATGAAATTGTCAATTACCAAAATTACTCAATAAATGTTATATAAAATCAAGTACTTTTATTCCTTTAAACTTTATTTACCCTTGTACTTCCAAGGTGCTTCCAAGTCTTTAGTCTTTCTTTATAAATTGTAATATCAGTTTTCAATATATGTGAAGTTGCTTGCAGGGAATTTCTTTAAGACTGCACTGAATGTATGAAGTTGGGGAGAACCGACATCATAATACTGATTTTTCCAATTTGTGCACACTGATTTACTTAAGGTTTCTATTCTTTTCATCTGCATTTAATGGTTTTCTGCATATTGATCCTATAATTTTTTGTGAAATTTATACTCTAAAATTTGTTTATCTGCCATTGAGACTGTTACTCATTGTGCAATCCATAAATTCATCACTCAGATATATAGAAACACATGAGAATTTATATTTATTTGTTATCCTGTAAACTTTTCTATATTTGCTATGACTTTCAGAAGAGGTGTTTTTTAACTAAAAATTTTAAATGTTGTGGCATTCTACATTAGACAATAATGACATATGCAAATAAAGTTCATTCTATTTGTTCCAATATATACATATTTTCTACAAATAATTTTATTTTTTTTCTTAAAACTTTTTATTCATTTTACATACCAACCACAGATCTCCCTCTCATTCCTCCTTCCATTCCCCACCAAGCTCCCACCCACCCATCCCCAATCTCCTCCTCCAAAATGGTAAGGCCTCCCATGGGAAGTCAGCAGAACCTGGTACATTCAGTTGAGGAAGGACCAAGCCCCTCCCCACTGCATCAAGGCTGAGCAAGGCATCCCACCATAGGTAATGGGCTCCAAAAAGTCAGCTCATGCACCAGGGATAGATCCTGATCCCACTGCCAGGAGTCCCTCAAACAGACCAAGTGACACAACTATCTCCCATATGCAGAAGGCCTAGTCTGGTCCCATGCAGGTTCCACATTTGTCAGTGTACATCTGACAGAGGGCTAATCTCCAAAATATATAAAGAATTCAAGAAACTAGACATCAAAATGCCAAACAATCCAATTAAAAATGGGCTACAGATCTAAACAGAATTTTCAACAGAAGAATCTCAAATGGCCAAAAGACATTTAAGGAATTACTCAACATCCTTAGTCATCAGAGAAATGCAAATCAAAAGGACTCTGAGATACCATCTTACGCCTGTCAGAATGGCTAAGATCAAAAACACTGATGAGCTTATGTTGGAGAGGATGTGGAGCAAGGGGAACACTCCTCCACTATTCGTGAGAGTGTAAACTTGTACAGCCACTTTGGAAATCAGTGTGGCAGTTTCTCAGAACATTGGAAGCCAATCTACCTCAAGACACAATGATACCACTCTTGGGCATATATCAAAGGAATGCTCAGTCATACTACAGGGACACTTGCTCAACTATGTTCACAACAGCATTATTCGTAACAGCCAGAGCCTGGAAACAACCCAGATGCCCCTTAATGGAAGAATGGATAAAGAAAATGTGGTACATATACTCAGCTGTAAAAAACAATAACATCATGAAATTTGCAGACAAATGGATGGAACTAGAAAATATCCTGAGTGAGGTAAGCCAGACTCAGAAAGACAAACTCATAAGTGGATACTAGATATAAAGCAAAGGATAATTAGACTACAACCCACAGCTTCAGAGAAGCTAGGAAACAAGGATGACCCTAAGAGGGACTCATGGATAGCCTGGGGAAGGGGAAACAGATGAGATCTCCATGAGTAAATGGGAGATGGGGAGGCAACATAAGGAAGGGGATGGGGAATGAGAAAATGATGTAAGGAGATGGTTGAGTTGGAGGAGGGAAGGAGTGAGAGAGCAATGAAAGAGATATCTTGATAAAGGGAGACATTATGGTGTAAGGGGTGCTAGGGAATTCCCAGGAATCCACAAAGATGACCCCAAATTAGACTACTAGCAATAATGGAGAAGGTGCCTGAACTGGCGTACCCCAGTAATCAGATCAGTGAATATCCTAACTGCCATCATAGAACCTTCATCCAGTAACTGATGGAAGCAGATGCAGAGATCCACAACCAAGTACTGCTTCATTTTTTTGAGACTGTCTCATTGTATAGCCTGATCCCTACTTTTGAGTAGTAAATTCACTGAATATATTTTCTACATATTTTATTTCAGAACATTTAATAGGTCTTCTTGCATACAGTTTATGATGAGAAGACTGTGATCCAGTTATGGTATCTTACTCCAGTAATCCCACCACTCAGGTGGACTATGGCAAACTCAGTGACAACTGAGGTTATGTAATAAGTCCTATGAGACAGCCTGGACAATGGCTTGAGATTATGTCTCAGACAAATACTGTATTTTTAAATAAAATTTTATTCTTATACTTCATACAATGTATATTGGTCATATCAATTCATTACCACCTCTTTCCAACTCCCCCTAGTGCTCTCTACCCTATATCTCCCTCAATTTCATGTCTTCTTTTTATTATTATTAATAATTCCTGGAATTGAGTTTGGGTTGTTCATATCTGCATTAGTGTGTAGCCATCCACTAGGCATGAGCAATATCCCAGCTGCCACATCCCCAGAGGCGACTAAATTTTCTCTCACTCAGCAGCCATCGTCTGCTAATAGCTCCTCCGATAGAGTCATGCCTGAGGGGACCCTCCTCTGCTCATGCTGGAATTTTCACTGGCTTGATGTTGTACAGGTAGGTACAGATGTTGTGAGTTGATGTGTGGAACAATCATGTCAGGTCAGGAAGTCTCCTTCCTTCCCTCTGTCCCTTATGTTATTTGCTTTTCTTCATTGAAGCTACCTGAGCCTTGAATCATGGAATGTTGGGAAAGTTAACATATCCACAAATGAACACTTAGTGTTATTTACACTTACCATTCTGACGATTTATTAGTTTCTATGCTAACCACTACCCATTGCAAAGTGAAGCATCTCTGGCCAATGTTGAGGGCACACGAATATATGAGCATAAGCATAAACATTTACAAAACAGATTGACAGCATGACCACTTAATAAAACAACAAGAGGTTCCTTCTAGGACCTATTATCTCCCCAGTCATGAGCTCTTGGCCACGTTTATAGTATTGGACATTAAATCTCTATTGTGGAACAGGTCTCATATCTAATAAAAAAAGAATGTACCTTTAAAAATGTTCATTCTTCTAAAGGTAAGGTGTCACTGTGTGTCTTCTTTAAAGGTATAATCTTTGTCTTCGGGTTATTTTGTAGTTTGAGTACATGACTAGATGTAGGTAGACCTTGTGTGTGTATGTTTGTGTGTGTGTGTGTGTGTGTATGTGTGTGTGTGTGTGTGTGTGTGTGTGTGTGCGCCTGAGTTTCATATCTTGCTTTTTTTTTAGTTTCTTTCATTCTGTACTTTTGGTTCTATTCTTAAATCTGGAAGCTCTTAGGGATTATTAATTCAAATATTTCCTCTGTTTTATTTTTTCATCTTATGGTATTCTAATCATGTATGTTATATTATTTTATAATTTCTCATATTCATTCAGTTTTCTATTTTTTTATTTTTGGTCTCTGCATTTTTGGTAAGCTTATATTAATCTTTCTTTACAGTCATCGATTTTTTTTTCTTGGCTGTGAGTAAGCTACTGATGAACCTATCAGTGATATAATTATTTCCATGCTGATTCTCTCCTTGAGTTTCCATCTCTCAGCTTTCATCCCCTATCTAGTCTATTAGGTGGATTATAGTATAATTCCAATCTCCCTCCTTTCCCTTTCCTCCTCCAAAACCCTCCCATATATTCCTTTACACTCTTCTCCAATTCCTGGCCTCTTTTTTCATGAATTGTTATTGAATGCATATATACATATATATTCCTAAATGTAACCTGCTCAGTCCATAAAATGTTACTTGTATGTCAGTGTTCACTTCTGACCAGTCAATCAGTTCATATGTTCTTCCTTAGGGAAGACCACTTCTGCCTCTCCAAGCTTTCCTCAGTTGCCTATAGCTCTTTGTGTAGAGTTGAGGTCTTGTAGGCTTTTCTACATCCATTTTGGATTTTTTTTTTTTTTGGTTTTTCAAGACAGAGTTTCTCTGTGTATCTTTGCGCCTTTCCTGGAACTCACTCTGGTTCTCTTCGAACTCATAGAGATCCAGAGTTCTCTTCAAACTCATAGAGATCTGCCTGCATCTGCCTCATGAGTGCCGGGATTAAAGGTGTGCTCCATGGCTGCCCGGCTCCACATTCATTTTGGCATGTCCTTTGATGTTCAGCTCATGTTTGGACAGTACATCCTTATTGTTATTTTATCCAGCTCACTCCTTCTTCTGTATTTTCGGCCCTTTCCCTAAGGACAACCCCATTTTTCATTCCCTTTATCAGGCCACTTGTATCCTACTATTGACCTGTACTCTCCTCCCACACTTTTCTGCTTCTTCCTAAAGACTGCTCCCCTTTTCCATTTCCCCTATCAGGTCACTTGTACCCTGATAGTCTCCCTTACTCTCCTCCCATCTTTTCCTGTATTTACATCCCTTCACTGATTTCCCATTTCCATGATCAGGTCACATCTATTTCACTATTTACCCCTCTATTGCTCCCAATGCTCCTGTCCTGCCAGTAGTCCCATTTTACTTTCTTAGTTTTTTATAGTTACTACATGCTAAATGTATCAGAAAATTTGTAGATAAGGGACTCCAACTCCTAAAACATAGTTTATTGTTGTTACCCTTGGTTACCCACAAGGGGTGGAAGGTAAGTCCCTATTATTGAAGATATCATGAACTTCAAGAATAGAATCTAGCCAGAGACCCCTGAGCTATAACTAACCTGAATGCCTCCTCTCTGAAGACTAGCTTTCATGGCACCAGAAGGTGTCATGCAAGCTTTTAAGGAGGGAAGCAACCAAAAGTCCTACCCAGTTGTGACTCTTATGAGCCACAACAAAGATCAAAATGCCATGATAATGTTAAGGGTATAGTAGTTGTATAAATACCATGACAGTAACAATAGCTCTGTAATTGGACTTAAGATCAACTCAACAAAAGGAAAACCATGCCTGGTCCTGGAAACCTAGCAAAGTACTCAATACTAATGAAGTCATGGCTATTGGAGAAGAATCTACAATTTATAATTTACTAAAATAGCATAATCCCAAACAATAATCTATAAACATTTGTGCTGGAGATGTCTTTATGCTGTAAATGTGTTGCTCTGAGTGATTGATTGATAAATAAAATGCTGATTGGTCAGTAGCCAGGCAATTTCCTTAGTTATGATAAAAGATAAGTTAAATATGAAACATTAGACTCACAAATTTAGGATAGATAGGATATCTTCTTTAATTGTACCAAATACAAATAGACTAGATATTATAAATAAACTAGATATTGTAACTGTAATTCTTGTTTGATAATTGTTTTGTTATATGTAATTTTACTATGTTAAAATTAAATCCTTCCTTTTTGAAAAAAGAAAAGGGGAAGTGCTGGGGGTGTCTTTCTGTATGCTATGAATGTGTTGCTCTGATTGATTGATAAATAAATAAAACATTGATTGGACAGTAGCCAGGCAGGAAGTATAGTATAGGCAGAATAAGTAGAGAGGAGAATGCTGGGAAGTGGAAGGCTGAGTCAGGAGATGCTGGCAGGTGCCGCCTCCATGAGAAGTAAGATGTAAAGTACCGGTAAGCCACAAGCCATGTGGCAACTTATAGATTAATTGAAATGTGTTATTTTAAGATATAAGAACTAGATAGCAAGAAGCCTGGCATGGCCATACAGTTTATAAGTAATATAAGTCTCTGTGTGTTTACTTGGGTCTAAGTGGCTGCTGGCCCCAGAGGGACTGGAGAAATCTCCAGCTACAAATTTGTGCTTATAATCACAGATAAATGTAGACTTTACCCTTCATCAAGAAAAGTTCTCTTTTACTTTTTTGCCTTAAATGCATATAGCTTATGTTTATCTTAAAACTGAAAGTATTTATATTCACTTTAAATTTGATGTCTGATAACTGCAAAATTTGTGTCATATTTGAATCGCCTGACACTTTTTATTAACTTTGCTCTGTTTTTTCATGTTGCTCACATTCCTTATAAACTTTTATTGAAATCTAGAAATATATTAGCAGAAATAATTGTGGCAAATGGGGCTTAATTTTAGCTGTTTAGGAAATGTATTGTGTCTTATGTTCACGCTTTTTGTAGTTCTCACAAATTAGTATAATATCATTTTATATTTTCCCCGTAATTTTTGTCTTCCATAGAAGTGTAACCAGAAATGTCTGTTTTTTATAGCTTTTTCAACTTTAACTACTTTAGTGCTTTGTTGATATGGCTGTAAAGTGTGGGCTAGAAAAGAGTTCTGCAATTTTATGATTCCATCTCATATTTACATGAGCCTGTATATTGGCCTGTACCATTGAAGTGTTTTTAATTCGTAAGGATTTTTCCCTAGCTACATTGTCCATCTACCAAAATTTAAATGTACTTTTGTAAATCCTTCACCATTCTTTACTCTTTGTTTTCCATTTTTGAGATACAGAAAGGCTACAGGGAGTTTGGAATCCAGGGAGCTCCTTTCTTCCCATGGGAATGTGAAACCATCATAAAAGAAATGTCATACTATAGTAGAAATGAAAATGAAAGATATCTTCACAGAAACAGGCAATAACATAAAATGGACATTGCATAAGGAAAATGCAATGGAAATGAGAAGGACATGATAGGAGTCATCATTAAAAAATGTTTCTGAAAAAGAGAATCAAAGAATTGGATAAAAAAACTTGTAGAGGTTTCCTTTGTGAAATCATTAAGAATAAAAATAAAAGATTTAAGCTTCAAATTTAGGCTTCCTTTCATTCTATCACAGTGTGAATTAGCACAATAAAGCAAAACTGAAAGACAATTCACTTACAGATAAAGAATTCCTAGGTAGTGTTCCTGTCATGCAAGAAAACACAGCAGTTCATCACTATGTTTAGCTCTTAGAATCTTTCTTCCCTTTTTTCTGTGATGATCTCTGAGACTTAAGGGCAGGAGATATGAAATTAATGCCCAGTTTATGGTTGAGCATCCTACAATTTCTTATTCTCTTTACTTTGACCGGGGCCATTGTGCATATGACTCTGTGTTGTAACAGCATGCACAGGTAATGAAAAGATTAATTGAGCCAAAATTAATACATGGATGGGGGAATCATTAATCCTACCCCTAGCTGAGAAGTTATTGATAATTAACAGCTTCTAGGGGAATGAGAGTCAGTTTGACTGAGATTCTTGATAGGTTGCCCACGTTTCAGTAAATGGTCCTATAACCATGTGCATAGCGGCAGCACTTAGTGATTTCTAGAGAAAATAATAAGGGCGTGTTGTAGAACAGTTTCTTCTAAATGGAAACATTCCCTCCCTCGGGGGGAGAGGCACATACGACTCTGGAGGCAAACAAAATGTCATGTGTCTAGGAAAGTGGAAACTTGCAAGATTCTCCAAGTCTGCTCCAGCCTTACAAAGGAGTAAACAACTGCAAAAAGAGGTGACTCTGAAGAGCCCAACTGCAGAGAAGAGATTCTTGGACTGTCAAACTGCTCCTGAGCTGCCTGGAGTTTGTATAGGGTTCTTGAGGGTTATAGCTTCCAAGTATAGGTGAAATTTTTGGTGCTTTAGCTGCTCTCTGGTGTCCTCCTTGCTCCTGTAAGTTTCCCCTCACCCATACTCCCATTAGTAAACCCAATAGAAGCTCCTTTTTCACCAAGTTGGAATTCGTTGCAGTAATTGCACTGGTCTGTTATGGGTTCTCTTTCTGAGGTGAGTAGATATGTGTGTTCTGTCTCCTCGGGAAAATTTTCTCAGACAAAAAGAGTTTAGTCATAGCTCTTGTGATCTTAAGTTGCCTTTTAAGGTGTTCATTAACCTATGGCCACCTCCTAGGCATATTTTCTTTCTTTTGTGCTGCCTTCCCACCCCACTCCCCTTATGTTTAAATGACTTATGAGTCCCTTTTTCTCTCTACTATACTTTAAAGACCATTTTGATTTTATATTATTGTATTTTTCATGTTTTTAATTTTTTTGTTCTTTTTTTAATTTTACATCCCAACCAAAGTTTCCCCTACCTCCTTTCCTCCTAGTTCCTTCACCAACCTTCCCTATCCCCCCTCATCCACTTCTCTCTTTCTCTTCAGAAACAGGAGAGTCTCACATGGTTATCAGCCAGCCATGGTATATCAAGTTGAAGTGAGACTAGGCACTTCCTCTTCTATTAAGGCTGGACTAGGCAATCTGTACAGAGGAAAGGGTCCCAAAAGCAGATAACACAGTCAGAGACAGCCCCTGCTCCCACTGTTAGGAGTCCCACATGAAGACAAGTTACACAACTCTAACATATGCAGAGGGCCTAGGTCAGTCCCATGCAGACTCCCCAATTGTCAGTTAAGTCTCTGTGAGCCCCTATGAGCCCAGGTTAGTTGATTCTGTGAGTTTTCTTGTGGTGTCCTTGACTCCTCTGGTTCCTACAATCCTTCCTCCCCTTCTTTCACAGAATTCACCAAGCTCCACTGTGGAATAATCTTTTTGTACACTGAATTGTTACCATTGTTTAATAAAGGAGCTGCTATGGCCTGTGGCAAGGCAGAACAGAGCCAGGTGGGAAACCCAAGCAAAGAAACAGGGAGAAGGAAGGCAGAGTAAGAGGAGATGCTTCAAGCCACCATTCGAGAAGCAAGATGTAATGGGATACAGGTAAAGCCATAGAACACATGGCAAAACACAGATTAATAAAAATGAGTTGTGTTAAGTTGTAAGAGCTAGGTAATGATAAGCCTGAGCCATAGGCCAAACAGTTTGCAATTAATATTAAGCCTCTGAGTAATTATTTTATAAGCTGCTGCGGGCCAGGCAGAGCACAGGAAAACTTCTGCCTACACTCCACCTAATGTTTGACTGTGAGTCTCTGCATCTGTTTCCATCAGTTGTTGGGTAAGGCCTCTCTGATGAAAGTTGGGCTAGGCACCAGTCTATGTGTATGGCAGAATATCAATAGGAATCACTTCATTGACTTTTTTACCCATTTTGTTTGGTTCTATCCTAGGTCTCTTGGGTATCCACCCTCTGATTCCTGGCTCTCACGGGTGAGCTCCCTCTCAGGGTATTATTCTCAAGCTGGGACAGTCATTAGTTGGTCACTCCCACAATTGCTGTGCCATCTTTAACTCAGTACATCTTGTAGGCAGGACAAATTGTAGGTTGAAGAGTTTGTGGCTGGTTTAGTGTTCCAGTCCCTCCACCGGAAGTCTTGGCTGGTTACAGGAAATGGCCAATTCAGGCTCCATCCATATCCCTATTGCTAGGAGTCTTAGGTAGGGTCACCCTCATAGATTCCTGGGAGTTTCCATTGCTCTAGGTTTCTAGCTCATCCCAGAAATACTCCCAGATTCCAGTTGTCTCTCACAATACCCTCTCCCTCTGTCCTCCCTGCACCTGATACTTCCTCTTCCTACCTGATCCTACCTTTCTTTACAGCCCCTCCCCCCACCAGCAATGCCCATTCTACTTCCCTTTCACAGAGAGATACATGCATCCCCTCCTTGAGCCCTCCTTGTTACTTAGCTTCTCTGGGTCTGTGGATTATAGCATGGTTATTCTTTATTTCAAGGATATTATCCATTTATGAGTAAGTACATATGATATTTGTCTTTCTGAGTCTGGGTTACCTCACTCAAGGTTTTCTTTATAGTTCCCATCTATTTGCGAGCAAAGTACCAGATGTCATTGCTTTTAACAGCTGAGTAATACTCCATTGCACAAATGTACCACATTTTCTTTATCCATTCTTCAGTTGAGGAATATGTAGGTTGTTTCTAGGTTCTGGCTATTACAAATAAAGCTGCTATAAACATAGTTGAGCAAGTGTCCTTGTGGTATGGTGGAGTGTCTTTTGGGTATATGCCCAGGAGTGGTATAGCCAGGTCCTGAGGTAGATTGTTGTAGAGTATTATTTTAGGTTTGTTACTTTTGTTTACATTGCATTGATTTAACTGTGAAGCTGTATTACTTTGCCTGTCTAAAATACCTGATGGTTTAATAAAGAACTGAATGGCCAATGGCAAGGCAGGAGAAAGGATAGGCTGGGATGACAGGCAGAGAGAAGATATAGAAGGAGAAATTTGAGAGGAAGGAAGAAGTAGCTAGAGAAGGAAGAGGACTTCAGGAGCCAGCTACCTAGCCACCCAGCTACATAGCAAGCCATGGAGTAAGAGTAAGATTTACAGAAGTAAGAGAATGGAAAAAGCCCAGAGGCAAAAGACAGATGGGTTAATTTAAGGAAACCTGGCTAGACACAAGCCAAACTAAGGCCAGGTATTCATAATTAAGAATAAGCCCCTCAGTATGTGTGATTTATTTAGGAGTTGGGTAGCAGCTCCCCCCCAAAAAAAGAGCAAAAATAAACAACAGTAGATTGATTCCCAATTTTCTGAGAACCCACCATATTGATTTCCAATGTGGCTGCACAAGTTTGCACTCCTACCAGCAGTGACGGAGTGTTCCCCTTGCTCCACATCCTCTCCAGCATGAGCTGTCACTTGTGTTTTTTATCTTAGTTATTCTGACAGGTATAAGATGGAATCTCAGTTTCCTTCTCCATCTCTTTTGGTTAATTTTTGTTTGAAATCTATTTTTTAGATATTAGGATAGCTACACCAGCTTGCTTATTATGTCCATTTGATTAGAAATTCTTTTTCCAACTCTTTACTCTGAGGTAGTGTCTATCATTGGTATTGAGATGTGTTTTTTAAATGAAGCAGAAGGATGAATCCTGTTTTTATATCATTCCTGTCACCATGTGTCTTTTTATGAATTGAGTCCATTGATATTGAGAGATATTAATTACCCCCAGAAACCAAGGAACAAAACATCCATCCAACAAAAACAAACTTAGAAATCAGGGACTAGAACTAATCATCCCAAACCTTGATCCCAGACAAAATCAACAACAGCCAGGGCAATATGGCACCACCAGAGCCCAGTTATCCTATGACAGCAAGTCCTGACTATCCCAAGGCAGCTGAAGCACAAGGAAACGACCTTAAAACTAACATTATGGAGATTATAGAGGTCCTTAAAGAGGAAATGAAAAACTCCCTTAAAGAAATGGAAGAAAGGACAACCAAAAAATTAGAGAAAATCAACAAATGTCTTAAAGAAAGCCAAGAAAACAACCAACAGGTGAAGGAAACTATTCATGGTTTTAGTTTTATAACCCCTTCTTACATTTATTTAATATTTTTTCAGACTTTCTCATTATTGAGCAATCTTCTTTGTTTTTTTAGTGTTTATGAATTTTTTTTCTAATCTCCAACTCTTTTTCATTCCATAACAATTATTTCCATTCTTTCTTCTTTTCATTTATTTGACCTTGCTCAATTTTCCCTTCCCCATATGCTTCCATATCGATAATCTACTAATTCCCCATTTAGATATAATAATGTCTAACTTTATACCCATTCTGCATCTGCTTTACCATTTTCTATATTATCATCAGCAGGGATTCATTAGTGGATTTTAAAGAATTTTAGGTGTGACCGCAAGTCAAAGGCAGCAAGATGGTGGTTGCTATGTAAGGTTGGGATCAAAGCAGACCAGGAGTTGGAGGAGCATTCTGGCAGTTGCCCTTGATGATTTTGATAAAGTCAACCCCTCCACTGCTCCCTGCTCCCAATGATTCAGGGCCCCAGAAGAAACCACAAGGAGATACTGCCAAGATGCACTCTTTACCTTCCAAGAGAAACATTTCCATGATCAACTGTCTGACAGCTAGCTGACTTCTCAAGCAACTGAGGAATTTAAAGGGCAATGAAGGAGCTGGCTGAAGAAGGGCCCCGCCTGTTGAAACAATACCAAAAGCTCTGAGAGGCAGCCAGGAGAGTGGGCAATGATGCAAATTCTCAACCAGATATTCTTCTTTCGCAAAAGAGACATTAAGTGGGCAAGCCAAAAATGCCACTGACCTTCCAAATTCAGGCATGTCAAAAGACAAACTGACCAAGGCTGCATATGGATGAAAGGGATGATGGAAACTTCTCCGCATCATACAGAGTATCATGCAGTACCTACTTTCAAAGAAAGTGCTATACCTATCCCTGGAGAAAATCACAGAAAAATATTCAGAATCATTGCAGAGTCACCAGGAATGTATTCCTACAGAGCAGTTTGAAAGTTAGCAGCAGCCACACAGTGTCATGAGGAAATACGTAAGCAGTTTGAGGCACCGATGCTCACAGACAGTGAGGCTACTCACAGGGCTCCTGTTAAGATGGTGCTAGATACAGGATTTGGGCCATCGTCCAAAAGAGCTAGCTGGATAGCTGTGTCTTGGCCTCAACTTTGATCCAGATGCCTTCATTTTATAGGGCCCACCAGGTGCCAATGGCAAACAGTGTCTGATCATGTGAAACTCAACATGTTTTCTTCCCCCAGTCTCTGCCATGGGGAATATCTGGACTCAGCAGAACCACTGGGAACTTAGGCAGAAATATCATCTCTGGAAGCTGTCTGCTCCAAACTCTCTCTACATCTCATTCAAGACTGTACCATATCAGCTGAGAATTTGTTCTATAAGCACTACTCCATCATGGTATCTGCTATTAGAAACAGGCCAATTATTTGCCAGGCAAAGGAATGCATCCTTTTGGGGGAATTTAACTTCTTCCCACTCCCCCAAAACAATGTTATATATGGCTGTACTGCTGTTTCTACTCTCTCTTTTGGGTCTGTAGAGCAGGCACTGAATCCTAGGACTCTATGCTTTTATTGGACAAGGCATCTAGGAATGAGAAGAAATGTAGTCTGGGCTGGGGTTATAGGTTTATTATCATGCTGCTCCTTGCTTTCAGAGAGACCATTTTGAAATCTCTGAAGGGGAAGAAAGTTTGCACTTGCCCTCCTCCATTTGGCCTGGAAGAGAAGCCTTGGGTTTTTCCCATCCATGGATGCTGTAGCCTTATTCCCACTTTCCTCCTGAGGACTCAAGTTCTACCTTTATTCTTTCTACAATTCTGTATGATTTGGTTGAATCTAGCCCTTGATCTTCCTTGCCCCCAGCTGTTCTCTTTTCTCCCCCCTTTTAAAATCATTTAGTTCAGTCATTATAAACCTATGCTACGACAGATGAAGGGCAATCTTGTTTCCTTTCATCTAGTCCTGTATCATTCTCACCGGACCCATTCCTTCCTCCATGGCAAACACATAATTGTAATGTCAAATCTGGTAAATGATTGGCTATTCCACCGTGATATATTCTGACTTATGTGAGATATCCGATTCCCTAGAATTCTCTATGTAGCCTGAGTCTTTTCCCTGCAAGCTCCATAAGGCAGTATCTAATAAATATTAAGAAACAAGGGGGAAAACAGAATTTTTGATGTATTTCTGAATCATACAGTTTGATGTTACTATATCACATGGTATTTCTCTTCTTTCAGTGCTACTGCAAATTGAGTCTACAAGAGCAGGCTTATCAATAGAAGATGCCCAAAAAAACTGAAGACAGAGCCAAACAAACAGAAAAATCACAACACAGAAATAGAAGAAATTGGAAGAAGTGAAAGAATATGATCAAAACATGTATTGACGCAGAGGAGCCTGAAACACCACCTCAGCTGGAAACAGAGCCTGCCCAAAACTACACACATAAATACCTCAGTCCTTTGTTTAACAAAGGAGATTGCTTACAAACTCCCAGAGCCCATGCCATTTGGTTCTGCATCTATTCACTCCCTGCCCCTGGGATCAGAGACAGTGGGATCCCAGCTGCAGAGCCAGCAACAATGTATGACATTCTCAAGGAATACATAAAAATCATGGAACAAAGAAATACAGGAAACATAGAAAGAAAGGCAACAAGACCACCCCCCCAATGTCATAACTGAATTTTAAAAAAATTACCAAAATAGAGAAAATAACCAGTAAAGTTTTCAGAGGTTTACCAGTAAAAATGATCAAGATCTCAAAGAAGATATAAGTAAGTAGATGAATTCAACCTAGGATTCAGAGAGGATAGTCCACATCAGCAAACTGAGTATGAAAATTGGTGCTATTAGTGAAAAAAGTATTGAAAACAATTCAGCAAAGAAAAACTGAATAAATCAAATAAAACCCAGCTTGGAAAACAAGACAGTAGACTTGACCAATCTGTACAAAGAATAACATAAACAAAGCAAGTGTAATATAATACCCATTTAATATCTCAAGCTGTTTAACTCTATTTGCTAGTCTGTGTTCTTTACTAGGGATCCCATAAGATGGACATTAATATGCCATAAAACAGACTAAAATATATCAATTAGAATTATTATTAGAAATTATTAGAAATATTTCCAATAGTAGGAAGCTGGAAACTAACCTTTTTATCACATGAGAATGAGGTTGACATTTCAGATATGGATTATAGCAAAGCTGAAGACAAGAGGGAACCATCTACCTTAAGATTCTAGAGTACTGTTTATGTATTCTTTTCTGAATGATAATTAGTTGAAAGAGTTCACTTCAGACAAAATGATGATGAGTATATTGGACTCAGTAGGTTATTGAAAAAAATAAAGATGACATAAGTTGGGTGGGGGTAGGGAGATGAGAATGGATATGGTAGGAGGTATGGGGAGGAGAGGGGTATGAATGTGAACAAAATACATTATGTGTATGTATAAAATTCTCAACAAATTAATAAATATATTTTCTAAATAAATTGAAGGTTTGTAGTGATATAAAATGACTTTTGAGATATGAGCAAAAAGTGACTATAACACATATCTTAATTTCTTGATAGCATTCACATGGCTAATCAGTCATAAAACTACTCAGTTTATTTTGTTCTGGGAAGTAGATATTATCACTGGTTTCAATACATAGTAACCCCACTTACTTATTGGCTAGGATTCCTGATCCATTTATATCCCCAATTCTAGTGAAGTATATGAAAAATAACTGGGAGAAAGTTTCTGCTGCTCCAGTTTCCTTCAGATCAAATTCATATTAAAATTCAATGACTTTTTTCTATTTCTATTTTTTTTTCATTTTTCTTTATTAAGAAATTTTCTACTCACTCTACATACCACCCACAGATCCCACTTCCTCCCTCCTCCCACCCCTGCCCTCTCTCCCAAACCACCCCACATCCCCACGTCCCCCAAATCAAGGTCTCCCATGGGGAGTCAGCAGAGCCCGGACTAGGCCCTCTGGGTACAGAGGACAGTTGTTTAGCTCGAACTGTTTGGGGGGCTGTGGTGGTATTGTGTTCCCCAAAATATTGTGCACCCTAATAAACTTATTTGGGTTCAGAGACAGAACAGCCACAATATTAAACATAGAGGTTAGGCAGTGGTAGCACACGCCTTTAATCCTAGCATTCCAGAGGCAGAAATCCATCTGTTCAAGGATATAGCCAAGCATGGTGACTCACGCTTTTAATCCCAGAAAGCGAGACTTTAATCCCAGGAAGTGATGGCTGAAAGCAGAAAGGTATATAAGACACGAGGGCCAGAAACTAGAAGCATTTGGCTGGTTAAGCTTTCAGGCTTTGAACAGCAGTTCAGCTGAGATCCATTTTGGATGAGGACACAGAAGCTTCCAGTCTGAGGAAACAGGATCAGCTGAGGAACTGGCAAGGTGTGGTAGCTGTGGCTTGTTCTGCTTCTCTGATCTTCCAGTATTCACCCCAATAACTGGCCTCAGGTTTGATTTTATTAATAAGAACTTTTAAGATTCCTGCTACAGGGGGCACCCAGGCAGGGGGATGGGGATCCTTCCCTGGTACATGAGCAGGCTTTTGGGAATCCGGTCCTGTGGTGTGACGCCTTGCACAGCCTAGGTGCAGTGGGAAGCGGCTTGGACCTGCCTAGGCTCAATGACATTTTTTATTCATCTCTTTATTTTATATCCCAGCCATAGCCTCACCCCCATCCTCTCCTCCAAGTTTCTCTCCTCCATTCCTTCCTTCTCATCCTTCAATCCCCGCCTCTTCCATCTCCATCCAGGAAAGGGCAGGTCTCCTATGAGTAGCAATAAAACACAGCATATCAAGTTGCAGTAAGACAAAGCACCTCCCATGTATTAAGGCTGGGCAAGGCAACACAGTATGAGGAATAGGTTCCCAAAAGTTAGTAAAAGAGTTGAGACAACTCCTGTTCCTGCTGTTAGGAGTCCCATAAGAGGACCAAGCTACACAACTGTAACATATATGCAGTGTCTAGGACAGACTCCTTGCTTCTCAGTTCAGTCTTTGCAAGCCCTTATGAGCCCAGGTTAGTTGATTGTGTTTTTTATTTCTTCTTAAACTTTTTATTTCATTCTTTATGCAGAGGTTGTGTATAACTCAAAACACTAACACAATGTGGGGCCAACAAAAGTTCTGAGCTTACTGTACTTGATTGTTTCATTGTATCATGGAAGACAAACTCTTCTAAACATGGAAGGAATTGCATGTGAACATTCTTCCATCAAACTCCTTTTGCTTTCTCTTCCCTCACTGACCAATCATTTCCACAAAGCCTTGTCTTTCAATTTCTCACGTCCAGTCCCTTGGTGCTCTTCCCTAGAGAAATGCCACTCAACTTCAATAGAGGAGAAATTTCTTCTTTAATTACTTCCTGGTTTTCATCAAACTAGAGTGTTTCCAATTTCAGCTAAGTGCTAAAAGAGACTCACATCTGCAGACATCACTAGAAGGGGCACATTAAGACCCTAATTCTCTCAGACAATGGAGGTGACTGTACTCCTCTAAGTTCAACCTCCCTACTAGAAAGCAAAACAGCTGATTTTCTCAATAGCTTTCCTAACAGACATACAGAGGATTATTTTTATGGAACATAATGTAATCTCAAATGGGCAAAGAATGCTTCTTCTGTGTTTTTCACTTCGAGTTACTTTAAAACAAGCAAAAGGTTTAAAACCTGTATATTATTTTATTTATAATTTCCTGAGAACATCTTACATTATAAAAACCATGACCGCAAACTCTTCATATTTGGATGACTTTATATCTCAATTTTATATTCTTTCCCCTTTCAATCCTTGTCCCTGTTGAGACACAAAGACAAGGTGTTTGGCTCATTTCACCATGCTTTTTTCTTCAATTTCAATGGGCATGGAGCATATAATCTATAGTTTTTCCTATGGTTTATACTAGGAAATCTATTTCAATATCCATAGGGGAATTCGCCAGCTAGACATAGTTGTGTCCTGACCATGACTTCAGGTATTTTTTCATTATTATTTGTATATTGTATGTGTTTTGCACACACACACACACACACACACACACACACACACACACACACACATATATTCTGTGCACCATATGTGTGAGTTACAGACAGTTGCGTGCTGCAATGTGGATTCTGGGGATTGAACCAAGGTCCTCTGGAAGAACAGTAGTGCTCTTAACTTTTAAGTTATCTCTCTAGCCCCTGGGTTCACAGCAATTTGCAGTTTAGATATATGAAACTTTTGATTTCTTAATTTTCTTAGGTACATTTTTATCTGGTGGTATAGTATACTGTTCATTTAAAAATGAGAAATACGTGTATTGGGTTACTGGGTTCACATTTCTGTCTGTGACTTCTTAAATTTTAAAGTACAAATGAGTACATATGAGAATGGAACATTCTGTTAAATGCATATTGTGACTCAGCAAGTATAGGGTAGGACAAAAATGGCATTTCCAACAAAAGTCAAATAATTCTGGCCCATGGGACACAAATTGAGAAAAAGGTTTTAAAGTATATATCCTGAAGACAAACTGTTCAAAATCCCAATAGCACCATCTATTTTAGCTTTATCACTTGGTCAAGTAGCTAAAACCCCTCTTCTTTGAGATAGGGATCATAATGACACATACTTGCAGGATGTAAAAGTTTAAAGGTGGGAAATATTTTCAAAACTCTCAGAGAAAGAAAAGAAGGAACACAATAAATCAATCTCTGGTGGAGCAATTTGACTTTAATATTAAAGTGAAAAATGGCCAGGTATAGTAGCCCATGCCTAGAATCCTAGGACTTAAGATACTGAGGCAGGAAGATTGCCATGAATTAAAGACCAGCTTGAGCTACAGAATGAGTTCCAAGTGAGACTGGGATACATTGAGACCCTACTGTTAAGAAATGATAATTATAGAAAATATTGTAATACAATCACAAATACTTTTAACAGAAAATAGATTCAACTTATCATTTAGAAGAAATAATTTATTTTAACCATTTAAGGAAAAAAAGGGAGATGCAGCTTTATGGAGCTAGAAAAATGCCAATATAGTATAGATATAGCCATATACTTTAAATCACATTATTTTTCACAAAGCAAAAGATATTTAAATTACTCTTCTAATTTATTTTTCATTATCATCTAGGAAATGGTATCTGCTTTCCTGAAACAGGTTCCTAAGTTCCAAGTGGAAAGGGAATGTTCCATGCATAAATATCTATGAAATTCACAATAATTTTTTCAGCTTCAAATGCTTGCATTCCTGTCTCGTGAACTACAGCTGTGCCACACCTGCTAAACTAGCTGTCCTACAGACACACACAGTCAGCATTTCCATTTTGAATGCTGAAGGAGCACTTTGTAACTCAGTCATCATCAATCCTTGTTGGGCTGAGGTTTATCAATAAAGGTTAGAACCCAATATCAACTTTAATAAATATTCCTTTTCAGTGAACTTAACAAGAATCTAGGAATGTGAATACAGGCTACTTTTTCACTTGGTTATAATTCAAAACCAGACATCCAACTTAAATATTTACTTTATGCTTTCCGGAAGATGGTTGTTGTACATTTGCAACTATTAGAAAGTAAGCAAACAGCCAGAAGACAAATAATTACATATCCATTTAGTTCAGCTAAAACCCTTATGTGTAAGAAGGGTCTGAACATTAATTTCTGTCTTGTCATGTTAAAATTTCATCACCAAAGGTAATGAAAACAGGAAAATGAGATTGTTGGTCAAATGTTAGTTAAGCAGGTATTCTGACCTTGAACTTGAATGTACAGATTACTTATGACTTGAAGAATTTAATAATTCCATATTTCTAACAACAAAGAAGTGTGAATATTTTTGACAAAACCACTTAAGAATTTGAAAATATAAATACAAGTGCAAAAATAAATACTCTCAAAGGAGATTAAACTTTGTGCCAGCTAACAAAACTAGACTTATTATAAGGTAAATGCAAACAAGCCATCAATGATTGGCAGTGTAATTACAAAATAGTTGTAAAGAAAAAAGTCATTTGTAGACTTTGCTTACTTGTGTCGTATGAATACTCCAACTTAGACTCATTTCAAGTTAGGAACATTTGCAACCTGATGCAGGGGTAAGAACAGAGGTGCTTAGTTGTCTAATTTAAACCAGCTTTAACAAGTCATGACACACTAGCAGCTATAATTAGTACAATACTAGATCGTGACTTTGACATTGTCACTATGATGCTCCCAAAGATAATTGTGAATCATGTATAGAGAAGTTAAACAATTTGTGTCTACAGTGCAGATGAAATAGTCCATGCATGTAGTTGTGTACATGTATGCTCTTGTTAATGTGTATGTGTGTGCACATGTGCATGTGTGAAACTGTACATGTGTACACATGTGTGTGGAGGCCAGAGGCCAATCTAGATATTCCTCTGGACAAGGATTTTTCACTGGCCTGCAGGTCCCTGATTGTGCTACGCTGACTGCTCAATGTGCCCCAGTGATTTGTCAGTCTCTACCTCCCCTGAGCTGGGATTAAAAACACATGTCATGATACCTGGCTTTTTTCTTGGGTTCTAGAGATTGAACTTAGGTCCTTATGTTTATACAGGGTACCTAGTCCTGGAATTTCATAACAAAAGTTCTTCAGTTTCTATATCTACAAAAATAATTATAAATAGCTTTAATTAATAATTATAGATGATAACAGTTTACATGAAAAAACATTACACATCAAAATTAGGTTTCATAGTTAAACAGGCAAATCCATAAGCAAGGTATAATAATTATATTAAAATATACCTAACAAGAGAGCTCAAAAATACTTATAGTACTTAATAAGAGTATCAGAGTATAAACAATAGATATTTCACCAGTCCGATTTAAATGAAGAATAGTTCAAAGGGGAAGAATATCAACAAAGAAGTAAAAGAACTGACCAGCAATCTAATTCTACCACACTTAGTATAAATCTATGAAATGTTTATGAAATCTATGAAAAATTTATGCCTAATAGCAACACAAATTCATTCTCAACTATCCAAAGGGCTTTCTCCCATATAAACCATGTTCCAGGCCAGACCATAGCACAAACATTAATAAGTTTCCAAGGATTAAAATAATATAGAGTTATATTCTTACAATGCAAAGCAATGAAAAAGAAACCCATAACAAAATATTTAAGTTAACACATATGTAAAATCTAAGTACTACATTCTTTAGTACTCAGTGAGCCATTATAATTAAAGATGGAATTAAAAGTGCCCTGAGATGAACAAACATTAAAATACACCATATTTATCAAAATATTATTTTTTGAATTTTTTTAGTTATGAATGTCCATAGTTAAAAACAATAAATCCTTCTATCACAGGAAACTCAAAAGTAAAAGCAATTTCAGTCTAAAGCAAAGAGAAAGAGTGAGATAAGATATAATTGAAATGAATATATAAATGAAATATATAATTGAAAAGCAATGAATGAATCAATGAAAACAATTGTTGATGTCGAAACAGATAAAAACTGAGAAAACTTTAGTTAGAATTACCAAGAATATAAGAGAGAAGATCTACCTTCCAGAAATTAAAAAGATTATAAGGTAGTACTGTGAACAACTGTTTGGCAATATTTAGATAACTCAGGAAATGTACAAGTCCCTATAATAAAAATTAACTACTGAAACGGTCTCAAAAAAGATATAGAAAATCTCAATGGACCTACTAAAAGTAGATACAGAATCTATAATCCAAAAGCTTACACTAAAGAAAATTCTGAAACCAGACGATTTTGCTGAGATATTTTACCAAATAAGTAAAACAGAATTAATATGAATTCTTACAAACTCCTCCCCAAAATGAGGAGGAGTAGGAGAAAAGGGGACACTAACCAATCTACTCTTGGAAACAAATATTGTCTCTTACAGCCTATAATAGATACATGTGACATTGAGATGAATTTCATAGTCTAAAATCCATCTATTGATTCTTAACAAGAATATCAAGATATGGAATTATAATTCTTATTAATATTGATACCAAAGTCCTCAACAAAATATTACCAAACCAATTCCAATCATATATAAAATTTTTATACAAAATGAATGAGATTATACTAGTAGAGTTGTTATAGCACATAAAATCAATACAGTACACTAGGGTACAAGAATACAGAACAAAACCCACACACACGGTATCTGCAGATACAAAGAAAGCATCTTAAAAATTTACACTTACATGATTTTTAAAAATAAAAATATGAAATAGAAGAGAAATTTCTCAATGCTATAAATGGATATCTTTGAAAGCATATAGCTGCCATCATAATGAATACTATAGAACAGAACTTACTCCCTAGGTTCAGGAACAATGCAAGAATATTGTCTCTCACCACTTCTATTCAATGCACCATTTCTATTCAGTGCTGTACTGGAAATCTCACCATGGTAACTAGCAAAAGAAAAGGGGCATTGAGACAGAAAGGAAGCAAATCTATTTGTTTGGGTTACAGTTTAAAGAAAACACTGGAAAACTACTAAAATTAAATAAAGTTAGACAACTAAATTTATAGACTATAAAGTCAGTATTAGAACAATAAAACCTTCCTTTTAATAGGTCTATGTGTATATCATGCAATATTAAAAGAAGTATAAGAATTAAAAACATCACTGAGAAAAAATAAATATAACTCGAGCAAAAGTGGTAACACACAAATTCATCAACTAAAAACAATTAGCATTGTTATCACACTGACAGGTCTCCTAATTATGTTTAGATTTAATGCTACATCTATCAAAATGTCTTTCCCTTTTGGCCTGCTGAAGAGCTGATCCAAAAATTCACTGGAAATGTAAGAAATACAGGAGACACTAAACAGTTTTAAAATAAGAAAAGACTTCAACATCCTCCTCTGTAGATACTAGATCAGCCATGATCATTGCTGTTCTATCTAGGAAATGAAGACAACTTAAATGTCTTTCAGCTGAAAAATGAATAATGAAATGTGGTAGCTATACCTATACATATATATTTAGGCTGTAGAGAAAAATGCAATCATGAGCTTTGAGGAAAATGAGTGAAACTATTAAAGGTTATACTGAGTGAGGTAAACAGTTCCTAAATGACAAATGTCCATGTTCTCTTATCAGAGACATCTAGGTTCAAATCTTCAGATGTGTTTACATACATGAGAGTAACTGTAGAAATCAAGAGAGTAAAAAGGGACCATTGCCAGGATAGGGGTTGGAGAACAAAAGAGAGTAACAGGAAGGTATAAGTGATCTGGTCAGGGAAATGGGGAAATGCTTACTTGTGGTAGATTATTATTTTAAGGTGTGTTACTTTTGCTTATGTTGCACTTGTTTAACTCTGTGAAGTTGTGTTACTGTGCTTGTGTAAAACACCTGATGGTCCAATAAACTGGCCAATAGCAAGGCAGGAGAGAGGATAGACAGAACTGGCAGGCAGAGAGTATATATAGAAGGAGAAAACTAGGAGGAGAGAGCTAAGATCTAGCAGCCACAGGAGGAGGACAACTCCAGGGACCAGCCACTCAGCTACACAGTGAGCCACGGAGTAAGAGTAAGATTTACAGAAGTTAGAGGACAGAAAAAGCTCAGAGGCAAAGGGTAGTTGGAATAAGTTAAGGAAAGCTGGCAAGAAACTAAGCCAAGCTAAGGCTAGGCATTCATAAGTAAGAAAAAGCCTCTGTGTATTTATTTGGTAGCTGCGTAGCAAGCCCTCCAGAAAAGAGTAAAAACAAACAACAACAAAGGCAAAGGGAAGGAAATAAATATAGAAGAGAAGAGGAGGGTGAATGAAAATAAGGATGTCTGAAAAAGTCATAAGAAATTATAATATTAACTACCTAAAGAGCATAATACACATAAGTCTATATACATATGTAGTTTGAATGAATTTTCTCATCTGGGCTGGCAATGCTCTTACCAAGACCCAAAAACTACCTAACAAAAACTCCAACACTGAACTTGAGAAGCCCTCTTTTGGATTGTTGTTCAGGATTGTCTAAGAGACTCTCAAATATTATGAGTTATTACTACTGCCTTTGGTTGATCCCCAGAGGTATAAGATAAGACCCTATTGTAATAGACACTATGCATTTCAGAATCAAGGCCCAGAAGTCCCTAAGACAGAATGACCTGAAAGCCTTCTCCATGAGGACTAGCTTTCATGGTACCAGAAAGCACCATGTAAGCTTCAAAAGGAAGGAAGAAACCAACAGTCCTCCCTAGCTATGATGTTTATGAAACACAAAAAAAACTAGCATGGAATAATAACCCTATAGATGCAGTAGTGTCTGAAATATCCTGGCAGTAATCCATTGTATTTGGAAGTTTTCCTGTGTCCTGCCTGGTCTGCAGCAACTTAGGCCCAAATAAACACACAGAGGGCTATATTAATTATGAACTGTAAGGCCATTAGCTCAGGCTTATTACTGACTAGCTCTTACACTTAAATTAACCCATAATTCTTATCTATATTTAGCCATGTGGCTTGGTACGGTTTCTCAGTTCTGCCTTGTCATCTTTCTTCCTCTGTGTACGGCTGGTGACTCCTGACTCAGCCTTCCTATTCTCAGAATTCTCCTTGTCTTCTTATCCTACCTATACTTCCTGCCTGGCTACTGGCCAATCAGCATTTTATTTATCAATCAGTCAGAGCAACACACATTCACAGCATACAGAACAACATCCCACAGCACCTCCCCTTTTTGTCTAAAAGGAAGGTTTTAACTTTAACATAGTAAAATTACATATAATAGAACTATAATCAAGCAGGAATTATAATTATAATATCTAGTCTATTTGTATTTGGCAAAATTAAAGAAAATATTCTATCTATCCTATATTTGTGAGTCTGAAGTTTCATATCTAATTTATTTTTTATCATGACTAAGGAAAATTGTAATTATAACTATCTAGTCTTCAACTACATCAAAGACTCCAGAAGGATATAATATTACCTAAGTAAACAGGAAGAGCATTGAAAGCAACTTCCAAAAATCTAGAATGACAGAGACAGCTGGCTACCTGGACAGTTTTATTTTGTTTTCAGGAAATAATAACCTCCAAAATATGCAGTAGAAACTGACCAGATAGTAATAAGTCTGAGAGAATGCTCAGGTAAAGAATTTAAAATACCTTTTTTAATGGAACTCATTGGTCTCTAAGAAAACTCATGTCAAAACTGAACAGAAACTGTTAAAAGAATTTAACAGAAATCCATGAGATAGGTGAAAACAGCAAGGCAGTGACTAAGCAAGGTAATTTGTCAAACATCTACATAAACAGCAGCAACACATCAGTTTAAACAGGTATCAGAAGGGCAAACTTTGGTATTACCACAAGAGCTAAGTTGAGAGTTCATGAGGCATATGCTTAGGGTAACAAAAAAAAAGAGAGAGACAATGAAAATGCAGGAAAGCCAAATCACTGTCATTTTACGTCTCCAAGTAGTTCAACAAGGAAAAAAAAATCTCATGTTTTGGAGTGAGAAAGAGAATTAAAGGCAGGACACAGACATGAAACCCAGTAACAGACTTAACAGACTTGCCAAAGTAATATCCAACACTCCTACCACCAGGCTACTACCTATAGACTGAAATGCTGCAAATACTTTAGAATACATAGAAAAAAGACTGCCTTCTATCTTGTTGATTTTCTCAAAGAACCAACTCTTTGTTTCATTAATTCTTTGTATTGTTCTCTTTCCTTCTATTTTGTTGATTTCAGCCCTCAGTTTGATTAGTTCCTGTCATCTACTCCTCCTGGGGGAGTTTGCTTCTTTTTGTTCTAGAGCTTTCAGGTGTGCTGTGAAGTTGCTAGTGAGAGATTTCTCCACATTCTTTTTTTTTTTTTTTTTTTTTTTTTTGGTTTTTTGAGACAGGGTTTCTCTGTGTATCTTTGCACCTTTTCCTGGATCTTGCTCTGTAGACCAGGCTGGCCTCGAACTCACAAAGATCCACCTGCCTCTGCCTCCCGAGTGCTGGGATTAAAGGCGTACACCACCACCGCCCGGCTCTCCACATTCTTTATGCAGGCACTTAGTTTTATGAACTTTCCTCTTAGTACTGCTTTCATAGTGTCCCATAAGTTTGGGTATGTTGTGCCTTCATTTTCATTGAATTCTAGGAAGTCTTTAATTTCTTTATTTCTTCCTTGACCCAGTGGTGATTCAGTTGAGCATTATTCAGTTTTCATGAGTTTGTAGGCTTTCAGCATTTTGTGTTGTTGTTGAATTCTAACTTTAAGCCATGGTGGTCTGATAAGATACAGGGAGTTATTCCAGTTTTTTTGTATCTGTTGAGATTTGTTTTGTTATTGAGTATGTGGTCAATTTTGGAGAACATTCCGTGAGGTGCTGAAAAGAATGTATATTCTTTTGTGTTTGGGCAAAATGTTCTATAGATATCTATTAGGTCCATTTGAGTCATAACATCTATTAGTTCCCTTATGTCTCTGTTAAGTTTCTGTCTGGCAGTTCTGTCCAGTGGTTAGAGCTGGGTATTGAAGTCTCCCACTCTCAGTGTGTGGGGTTTGGGGGAGAACTGGGGAGCCAGACCAGAGCCATGAGAGGTTTCTAATGGCCCTCCCAGGGACCAGACCTTAGTTTCAGTTACTGAAACTGGCTGGAGCTGAGAAAGCAGTTCTAGGGAAGACCGTAACTCAGGAGCAACCAATCAGCAGCAACTCATAGCCTTCTGATGGCTCAGCAGGCAGTCTGAAGCCCTTTCTTCTGGCTCAGCAGATGCCCCCACCCTTCTGCTAGCTAAAGATAGCTTTTCCTACCTTCCCTTCAACAAGCCTCTAACCACTACAGCCTCCAACCAATCAGCTCCCAGACTAATCTTTGCTCCACCAATCAGCACCAGATTAATTCCTCCTCCATGGAATTACCCTAACTCCACTTAAAAGGAATTTATGACCTCCCCTTGGGGTGGCTATTTGTCTGTTTTTGGAGATGAGGTGAGCTTCTTGTATGTAGCAGAAGGATGGATCCTGTTTTTGTATCCAATCTGTTAGCCTGTGTCATTTTATAGGTGAATTGAGACCATTGCTATTAAGGGATGTTAATGACCAGTGTTTGTTAATTCCTGTTATTTTTGGTGGTTTTGTGTGTGTGTGTGTGTGTGTGTGTGTGTGTGTGTGTGTGTGTGTTTTCCTTCTTTGAGATTTGTTGATGTAAGGGTATCTGTTGCATGTGTTTTGGTGGTTGCAGTTAGCTTTCTTGGGTTGGAGTTTTCCTTCTAGTACTTTCTGTAGGCTGGATTTATGGATATGTAATGTTTATGACTGGTTTTGTCATGAAATATCTTGTTTTCTCCATCTACAGTGATTGAAAGTTTTGCTGGGTATAGTGGTCTGGGCTGGCATCTGTGGTTTCTTAGTATCTGCAGATCATTTGTCCAGGACCTCCCTGATTTCAGAGTTTCTATTGAGAAGTCAGGTGTAATTCTGATAGGTCTGCCTTTGTATGTTACTTAACCTTTTTCCTTTGCTGCTCTTAATATTCTGTCTTTATTCTGTATGTTTAGTGTTTTGACTATTAAGTGATGAGAGGACTTTTTTGTGGTCCAGTCTATTTGATGTTCTGTACACTTCTTGTACCTTCATAGGCATGTCTTTCTTTAGGTTGGGAAAGTTTTCTTCTATAATTTTGTTGAAAATTTTCTATGCCTTTGAGCTGGAATTTTTCTCCTTCTTCTATCCCTATTATTCTTAGGTTTGGTCTTTTTATGGTGTCCCAGATTTCCTGGATGTTTTGTGTTAAAAATTTGCTGGATTTATCATTCTCTTTGACCAATGAGTCTGTTTCCTCTATTGTATCCTCAACGCCTAAGATTCTCTCTTCCATTTCTTGTATTATGTTGGTTATGCTTGCCCCTGGGGTTTCTGTTCATTTACTCCGATTTTCTTTTTTCCTGAATTCTCTCAATTTGAGTTTTCTTTATTGCTACTATTTCAATTTTCAGGTTTTGAACTGTTTTCTTCACCTGTTTGATTGTTTTTTCTTGGGTTTCTTGACCTTCTTTAAGAAATTTCTTGATCTCCTCCAATTTTTTGTTTATCTTTTAGTCCATTTCTTTAAATGAATTTTTCATCTCCTCTTTTAGGTCCTCTATCATCTTCATAAAGTTGTTTTTAAGATCGTTTTCCTCTGGATCATCAGCTTTGGGATGCTGTTGTAGGATCACTAGGTTCTGGTGGTACTGTATTGCTCTTTGAATTGTTTAATGTGTTCTTACACTGTCCTCTACCCATTTCTTCCTTTAATCCGAACAGGTGGGGTTCCAGGTCACTCTTCTTCCAATTGGTCCAGGTGGGGCCTGTGACTCCTGTGGTTGTTCTTTCCAGTTGGACCAGGAAAGGGCTTATGGCTCCTCCTGTGGTCACTGTTCCCAATCAGTGCAGGGTGGGCATGTGGCTCTGGTGGTCACTGGTGCCATAGGGGATGGTTGGTTTGGAGAGAGGGCAGGGAAAGAAGCTAGTGCCCAGTCTCTGAGGCTACACAACTGTGGGGCAAGGGGAGGAGGGTTGCATGGAATGTGCTGCAAGGGCCTAGGGGCTAGAGAACTGGTTTGCCCAGTCTAGAAATCAGGGCCTTACCTGTTCCCAGTTGGTGCAGGATGGGCATATAGCTCTGGTGGTCACTGGTGCCAACCACATTTTATTTTTACATTACAATTTACCTTTATATTACAGCATATAGAGAAAGTAAGACAAAGTATATGATAGTGCTAATGTAAGAGATGATAGTGCTAATATAAGAGATGACATGAAATAATGAACTATGATAGCGCATTGATATAAATTTCCTAGATAGTCCACCAAATACCAAAATCACAGGCAGAAAAATAAGGATACATTACAATACACAAAATTTTAGAACATTTTCATTTCAAAAGCACCATTAAGAAAATGAAAAAAAAATAAAAGAGGAGAAAACTTTTATAAATAATATATCAGTTAAGAGAAAAATCAATCAATTTAGAAAATACAAAAGTGTCCACTGTACCCATAAAAGAAAGGTTCAGCTCATTAGTCATTTGGGAAATGTAAATTATTGGCTTCACCCAGGATAGCTAAATTTAAAAAATACAAACAAATAGAGGTGTAAACATGGACATGAGCCAATATGGATTTTCAACACAATACAACTGTTTTAAATAATAATTTGGTATAACCTGAACATTAATTTACCATATGAACCAACATTTCTATTCTTAGGTATGCACCAAGAGCAATTAAAACATGGAGTAGAAATAATAATGGATAAGAACTGATGTGTTGTGGAATAATCCTTTTGTATACTGTGAAGATGTGTCTTTGCCAAGGTGCCCTCTGATTTGTTTAATAAAGAGCTAAATAGCCAATAGCTAAACTAGAGGTATAGGCAGGACTTCCAGGCACAGAGAGATCTCTGGGAAGAAAAAAGGCAGAGAAACCAGCCAGATGTGGAACAAATCAGACACACGGAGTGGATAGTGGTAAAGGCAACATGGTAGAACATAGATTAATAAAAATATGTGTTAATTTAAATTATAAGAGCTAGTTAGGAACAAGCCTAAACTATAGGCCAAGCTTTCATAGTAAATAAGTTTCTGTGTCATTATTTAGGAGCTGGCTGTTGGGACAGAGAAAGACTCATTACACTGATGACTGCATAAACAGCATGAAAAACCTTGCTACAACACAAACCATCAATCAAAAGAAATGAAGTTCTTATACACACTACAGGAGAAACCTTGAAGACAATAATCTGCATTGTATGATATCATTTATATAAAGCAACCAAATGTGTAAAGACACAGGGTCTAATGTTCTCCAAGGTCTTTAGTTTGGAAGCATGGCAATTGAGTTTCAATAGGTATTTTCATGGGAAAAAAAGAAAAATAGACTGCAGTGATAATTTTAAATTCCCACAAATTTGCCAAGACCAGTGAATTGCATATTTGAAATGGGTATACATTAAAACATTTCAATAAAAGCTTTAAAAATAAAAGTAGAAACTAACATTTAATGCATGCTTATTAATTTCCTCAAACTATGCTATTTATATTAATTACTTTCACTTTACCCATGTTAGCACATTTTTCTCCCTGTGGGAAATACCTGAAACAATTTAAATGTATTTTATATATACTTGGTTTAGATCCTAGAACCATACTATGTCGAGTACTGATTTAATGATGAATGAATGGTTGGCACTTTTTTGACTGATTAATGACTAAGTTTAATCTCTTTTTTATTTCATGGTAGTTCCAGGGAGTGAGAAATTGATTTATTTTCTCCTTTCACCAAAAAATCTGTGAAAATAATAATTTCCTTTTCACTATAGTATGATTTTGAAATCCATGTAGTCTTTTCCTTTCTGATTATATCAATGTTTTACTCCAGCCTGATGAACCATTTGAAATGAGTGGGTTTTTCCCCTTAGATTATGCAGATCATTGCTAGTGTGTTTCTTGAGGACATTCAGTACAGACAGTAGCTGAAGGAAAGTGATGCTCACTCTATCTCCAAAACTCCCTTAATTGATTGTATATACCAAGTATACCAAGTCCTGCAAGTTTCTTAATTGTTTCTTTTTGTAGGTGAACTTCCTTTTGTACTCAGTAGGAGCTTTCTGTGCATGAGCATTCCTAGATCAGTAGATTCTGGACTGAGGATAAAATATCTTCTCCCCTGAAGGAAAATCTTCAGGCATAGGCACACAACAAAAAATTTTTAAAAAAAAGATGCTACTGGTAATAAAACAAAAAATCCCCATGTTTTTGTGGAATCTGAAGCAACTGGAACTTACAATGAAAATTAGACCCACGATCTTTTTTTTTAATTGATTCTTTGGGAATTTCACATCATGTACCCCAATCCAGCTCAACTTCCAGTTCCCCTATATCCACCCTTCATTCTTGTAGTGTTCCCCCCAGAAGGAAGCTAAAAAAAATAAAAATAAGATAAAAATAAACAATAAGAATTTTTTAAAAAAGGAAAAACACTTTGCTATTCTATCTTTCCTGCCTCTCCACTGCCTCATTATTAATATTAGTGTCACGGGGAGCTGTTGTGTATCATGCAGTACACACTTTTGTCCAAACAGCTTTACTTACAAATGTTTATTGTATACTGAGTTGTTTGTCAGGTTCAAGGCCTCTGGCTTTGCTTCAAAACTGAACCCTCACCGACATTCCTCTCCTATATCCTGCTGTTGTTCTGAGTCATGGAGATCCTGCAGCTATGGTTCTGCAGGATATGTCCCTTCAAATACTCCTGCAGGTCATACATGGGATAGGTGTTAGTAGACACCTAATCTTACATACAAAGAAATGTCCATGGCTTCCAGCCTTCCAGGAAAGCCAAAGGTAAGAAAATGAGAACTATCAGTCAGAAATGCACAGCAGATAACCATCCATGTTGCCTAATTTTAGCATCATTAGTTAGACCTTTTCCCTTAAAGCTATCTTCCTCTCTGGCTTCTCTAGGCCTGAGGCACTAGATTACTCCAAAGAAGACTGTGAAGGAAGAAATGTGTTTAATAATTTTCCATATTCAATGAAGTGTAAGATTTAATAGCTCTGTCATTTGAACAAGTAAACTGAGGTGCAAGGGAGCTTATCCAATAGTCCATGGCCAATTGGTTAATAAATGGTAGGGATAGCATTCAAATTCAGATATTATTGTCTGGATCTTATGCTAGTACTATGGAGACTTCTGTATTATGGACTGGTTATTGCTTCCTTTCTGTCCAAATAAAGGAACAATAGATCCTCCTATAGTTATGAAATTGTTGAGTGGGAAACCAAAATATAAACAACTCATTTCTTAAAGAAATTTCCCAGGCTTGAAATGAGTCTTGGTAGTGGTGGAGCCCTTGCCTATAATTTGTGAGGATCGAGATTTTACCACCAACAACATGAAAAGAAAAAAGGGTTAATTTCCCTTTGAGGTGCCCTGGACCTTAGAAATGAATTTCACACAGCTCACTCTGCTAAGGAGTTTGCTGGAGCAAACATTTTTGTTCATGTAAAACCACATTTTCTAGTTTCTACTGGTTTCTAACCTCCAATCAATACTGCTTTCAGAAATTTTTGGAGTTTGTCTTTGGAAATGACTCAGCATCTGATGCTATTCTTCTTTAAAGTTCTATAAACTCTGTACCAAATGGCCAATTTTAGGAAATGCGTCTGTTCTCTCTTGAGTGACTCTATAAGGCAGGTATTAACTTGCATCTCATAAAATGTAATATTAACTCCAGCTCATCCATCACTGGAGTACTTTCTTTTTGCAGTTTTATCCCCTATCTAAAAGCTACTTGTTTACTGGCCACTCTTATCTTTTCTCTGCATGAACTGCCCTTTCAATAAAGAAAGCTGAGGATCGTGACAGTACATGGAGATTTGGTTTTGGTTTGAAAGCAGTTCAAGATTTTACTTTGATTTTTTCTTTTGAGATGCTTATATTTCACACAAAGCCATAATACCCAATGTGGCCTGAACTATGAACACATCTCTATATTATAGGAAGTAAGAGAAATATCTCCTGAGTAGCTTACCAACAGCAAATTAATCTCTGAGTTTGTCAAGGGATTTTCTCAGAGTAATAAATGATCTGATATGATTGGAATTGCTGACACCTAGTCAAAGCAATATAAAAAGGGAACAGTCTATTGACTCTTCTGAGCATTTTGCTTTAGAAACAACACTCAATAGATGTCAAAGGGTAAAATGAAAGCATCATCTTTTTCAATTGCCAAATGACAAAGCCATTCTATTTAGGAGGAATTGAAAGTCATGGTCTGCCCACAAATCTCTCCCCCAGCTGCATATCAAGTTTAGCATCCTGTCATTACCATCTCCTTTCAGAGATCAGCTGGGTAGGGGTGGGAATATAGTCTTTTCACTCATTTAAGAGACTGCACTGACTTTTTCTGTACTGTCACTATATGCTATGCCTCTTCCTCTCATGATGCTCATCATTTGACACTTTGATAATTTACTTTCTGACTCACACTAAACTCTTGGATCCTTTGGGAAAGTGAATGTTTTATTAGACTGAATTTCCAGTGCCTAGTAGAAGACCAAAGCCAACTACATTGTATAGTAAATATTTTATGAATGTATAATTGAACAGAGAAACAATGAAGCAATTAAGACATAAATTACAAATTCCAATGATAGAAATTTCTTTTTATTATTAAGTTATTTTAGCCTAAAGCAAAAAGCAACCCCCCCAAGCAGATGCTGTAAACTGGTTGCCTCTCAAGTTATATGTACCCCATCAATTAACTTTATCTAATTCATGCAGTGTGGTCTGAAACAGGGTTTTCTCATCAATTGTAGGTATTAAAAAACCAGGAACTTTCTAGTTTAGAAAATTCATGTGTCTGGGTTTTCACAAAAAATGTGGATACTAATAGTCATTATTCCTATGGGACAATTACCCTTTGTGCCTTGTAAATGAGGCATGTGCTTTCCAATTGTTTACAAACTCTATTATCACCTGATTCATTCCTCTATATTGGCTTTCTGGCTCTAAGAGAATATGACACAAAACAAGTATGCTGTCTGTGCAAGTAAGGAATGAGAGTAAAGATAGGTCATTGAATTAGAACAGAACTGGGATAGGAATCAACATAAATAACCAACAGTCGAGGAGGGCACTTGGCATTCTGCAGAAAGAATTAGGAATGCTAAAGTAAAACTTGTCTTATTTAATGAATCTTCCTAAAGAGACAAACCAAAAAAGAGAGACAACCACAGGCCAGGTGCTAAGGCATCCCCTTCCTTATGTATCATGATGAAATATTTACACCAACTCAGAATTTCACCATTCTTACGAAAGCAAAAGTTTGACTTAATGTCAAAGCTAGAAATAAACGAAGTGGCTCAGATGGTGTTTGCCCAATTAAAGAGCCAATCAGTAATTTCCTTTCATGATCCTTGCAATATAATTTTGCTTTTGTCCATTCACATGCAAATTTAGTATTTCAAGTACACAAAGGATGCACAAAAAAAGAAACTCAAACATTATATATCCTAATACTAGGGGTGTAACATGCCAAGTGACTTTTTTATGAAGCTTTTGTTTTAGATTTTGTACAATAAGACAGCTGCTTCCATTCATCCAGGATTTTTCTTTCTTTCATACTTTTTTGGGAACTTGTGATTACAGCAGAATGTCTTCCTAAATCATATTCAAAACAGTAAAATTTTCTTTTAAGCTATCACTGACAAATGTAAAATGTTTCTACAACAAAGTGAAATTTTATAAATTCAGTTTGTTAGAAGCATCAAGCACCATGGAAAATATTTCTACATACCGTTTCCAGGCCTGCCAGGCAAGAAGCATCACCAAAGGAAGACAAACCAAGAAAATATTAGAAAGAAAGTAAAGGATGAAAAGCTTTATACCCATCAGATATTTGGATGCTTCTACAAATCATCAAATCATATAATACTCTTATTTAATAACTAAATACACTACTTTCAGTATGAAATAATACAATTACTTGTTTCCTTACTACCAGGAGTTATATGTATAAAAAGGAGATTTATTTGATTGGATTACATGACAGGGGTCTGGTAAGTATAGTGCCTTTGTGCACACTGGAGAGGCTGAGAACCTAGTAGCTTCTCACAGTCCACAAGGCTAGAGGCTTGAGTAGTCCCACCTGGCAATGTCCTTTTGGTAATCTAGAGGTGAGCATAGTTCCCTTCCAATCTGGCATGGAAGGCCTGGGGGATTCCTGGCAACTGTTGCTCTTCAGTCCACATTGGAAGGCTGAAAAAGCTGGGTTCTAATGTTAGCAAATAGCAACAACGAGTTTGCACTCAGCAACAAGGTATCAGACGTTCCTGGAAATGCCCATACTGACCCACCCAGAGGAATGCCTCTTAGTTATTTCCAGATCCAACCAAGTTCACAGCCAAGATCAACCATCACAGCCTCATAATATTTATATTTCACATATTTGAAATTTGCGGCTTAAAAGGCTAAAGTAGCTAGCCTAAGGTCATCCATGTCTCTCAATCTTTAAATTTTATCCCCATTCCATCTTACAAACTTACTCTAAGATTAATGTTCCCCATATCTTAAATGTGTAGCTGTTTTCTAAACAGTAAGACTGAATTTTCAGAGTCAATCACTGTTCTATTACCCTTGTAACTGATATTATTTAAACATCTATGAACCATAAATAAACATGAGTCAAGACACAGTGCTGGATTAAGTGTGATGATCTAGGTGAAGGTTTGCAAAGCACAGAAAGAACAGTATAAGACAAAAAGAAAATAATTAAAATGTGGGTCTCTTTGATAAGCACAATTCCTTTTAACAGACAAGTCAACTGATAGTTATCTGGCAAAACCTTGAAACATACATTATGGACTTTCAGAAATGTTGTGACAAGGCTGAATTTTTCTCTGTAAAGCTAATCTCCAGGATTCTGTATAATCACATAGTAGTTGACTTCTCTAGTAAGTGGGATCTAAGAACTGTAACATGAATCTTAAAAGGTCTTACAATAAAAAACCCAGAGCCAGATATTAGGGTGAAAGACAAAAGATCAGAGAAGCAGAACAGCCAGCCACTAGATTACCTCTATGAAATCCTCAGCCTAAAGAGAGCAAGTTCCTATTTCCTCACGACTTATATAGCTTTCTGTGTCCTGTCATATTACTTCCTGGGGTTAAAGTCATGTGTCACCACTGCCTGGTTCTGTTTCTCTCATGTAGCCCAGTGTGGCCTTGAACTCACAGAGATCTAGATGGATCTCTGCCTCTGGAGTGATAGGATTAAATACATGTGCCACCACTGCCTGACCTCTATGTCTAATTTAGTGGCTGGCTCTGGTTGTGTAAGCTTTATTGGGGTACATAATATATCACCACAACGAACATTTCATGTCACATGAAGAAACAAGTGGATGGTAACAAACAGAAATAATTAATTATAATCCCTGCATTTGTATCTCCCTCAAAGACAGGTTTGAAAATGTGATAAAATTTCAAAGCAAAGACTGTCTTTTTTTAATTCTACCATCCTTCTATCTTTTTCAATTAAGGAAACTGTTACGAAGTTTTCTGAACTACATCCCTTCTGATTGGCAAAATGATGTGTTAGTATAAATGCATGTGTTTTTTCTGAAGATCTGAGTTCAAATTCCATCATTAGATGTCCATGCTCAAAATTAATTTATTCATGTCAAAAATAGGCAAAGTTTTTATAGGGCAATTATGAACAGTAAAATGAGATGATGTAGTTGTTTTAAAGCACTTATTTTTTATTTTTATAAACTTTTCTTCAAACTACAGCTTTAGATGAAGCTCAAATTATACAACAGATGAGTACAGAGCTGTTCTTCAAGATTCTGTGTAGGTAGAAACAGAATTGGAATGTACATTTTAAAATCACTCTTTATGTCTATAATGTTCCCAGTACGTGCTATATGGTAAGCAAAAATAAGCAGCAACAGTTGCCTTTGTTAGAACATTCTCCTTTAAATCAGCTGATAAAAAAAAGTTGAATCATAGACTGAAATAATTGGCAGCAAAAATTCTTTTATTCCACTTGCCTTACAATACCATGTTTATTCTGGGAAATTTTGACTTCAAATTTAACTTATTAACATCAAAGTACAGTTCAAGAAGAAAACTCGGGTTTTTAGCATAAAAATGGTGTAAATTCAATATTAGCACAAATAACTACCTTTATCTATCACTGGCCTTTCATGCTGAAGAAACCATGAGATTAGCAGACTACAATAGTCTGAATTTTGCTGCTAAATAGTTATTGTGTGTTTGTGTCTTTCCAAATTTTGTACCTTGAAATGTAACTTCCATGGTGATGGAAATGGGCCTGGGGATTTTACAATATGATTAGGTCATAAAGGCTCTGCCTTCATGAGTAGAGTTAGTACCTCTAAACAACAGAACTGAGGATATTATGTGCTTTTGTCATTTCACACTGTGAGGACATGTAGTAGGCCCCAAGAGACACTTGGACAGGACAGAATCTTCTGCTGCCTTTATGTTGGCTCGTCCAGATTACTGATCTGTGAGCAGTGCATTTCTGTTGATTATAAATTAAACACCTATTTTGTTATAGGAGTCTGAAGACTAAAGACCTTCCCAGGTAAAGATTTTGTGTGTGTGTGTGTGTGTGTGTGTGTGTGTGTGTGTGTGTGTGTGTATTTTTTGTTATTATATCCCAATCAAAGTTTCCCCTCGCTCCCATCTTCCCAGTTCCTCCCTGTTCCCTTCTCCCCATCCACTCCTCCTCTACTGTTTCTCTTCAGATAGAGGCTGACTTCCTGTGGCTATCAGCCAGCCATGGTATATTAAAGTTGCAGTGAGAACAGGCACCTCCTCTTCTATTCAGGCTGAACAAGGCAATCCAATATGAGGAATAGGGTACAAAAAGCTGGCAAAAGAGTGAGAGATAGCCCCTGCTCCCACTACATAAGAATATCAAGTACACAACTGTAATATTTATGCAGAAGGCATAGCTCAGTCCCATGCAGGCTCCCTGGTTGTCCTTCAGTCTCTGTGAACCCCAATAAGTGCAGGTTACTTGATTCAGTGGGTTTTCTTGTGGTGCCCTTGACCCAAGTGGGTTCCACAACCCTTCCTTCCCTTCTTTCACTGGATTCCTGGAGATCCACCTGATGTTTGGCTGTGGGTCTCTGCATCTATTTTCATCAGTTGTTGGGTGAAGCCTCTCTGATGAAAGTTGGACTAGGCACTAATCTGTGAGCATAGCAGAATATCAACAGGAATCATTTCATTGACTTTTTGCCAGTTGTGTTTGGTTCTATCCTAGGTCTCTTGGGTACCCACCCTCTGATTCCTGGCTCTCACAGGTGAGCTCCCTCTCAGGGTATTATTCTCAAGCTGGGACAGTCATTAGTTGGTCACACCCACAATTGCTGTGCCATCTTTAACTCAGTACATCTTGTAGGCAGGACAAATTGTAGGTTGAAGAGTTTGTAGCTGGTTTAGTGTTCCAGTCCCTCCACCGGAAGTCTTGGCTGGTTACAGGAAATGGCCAATTCAGGCTCCATCCATATCCTTATTGCTAGGAGTCTTAGGTAGGGTCGCCCATATAGATTCCTGGGAGTTTCCATTGCTCTAGGTTTCTAGCTCATCCCAGAGATTCCAGTTGTCTCTCACAATACCCTCTCCCCCCACCTGATCCTTCCTGTTCCCATGCTCACCTCTCCTTCTAGCCCCCACACTGGCAATGTCTATTCAATTTCCCTTTCACAGTGAGATTTACGCATCCCCTCCTTGAGCCCTTGCCTCGTTACTTAGCTTCTCTGGGTCTATGGATTATAGCATGGTTCTCCTTTTCTTTACGGCTAATATCCACTTACGAGTGAGTTACATACCATGTTTGTCTTTCTGGTTCTAGATTACCACACTCAGGATGATCTTTTCTAGTTCCATCCATTTGCCACCAAATTTCCTGATGTCATTGTTTTTAACAGCTGAGTAATACTCCATTGTTTAAATGCACCACATTTTCTTTATCTATTCTTCATATGATGTCCTTCAGTCATTAAACAATACCCCATTGTTTAAATGTACCACATTTTCTTTATCTATTCTGTTGTTCCTAGGTTCTGGCTATTATGAATACAGCTGCTATGAACATAGTTGTTCAAGTGTCCTAACACCTGAGTAAAAAGATTCTAAAACGGAGCTAAAAACAGCTTCCTAATTGTCTCTCTCAAATGAGCGGCAGCTGCTGGTTTGAGCTACTGGCGGGTTCCTAGAGTGCGTGCTCGACCCGCCGCCGTATGGCGGGAATGAGGCCTCTGCGAATGGCACATTAAGCTATGTGGTGAATTTAGCCTTTGCTAGCACAAAACAAAACAAAACAAAACAAAAAAAAGAGGTTTCTGCGCTACACGCTGCTTTGATAGAAGCATAGACCCACTGTTTCTGAGAGTTGATGGCTCCCAGAGCTGGCGGAAAATGGACTACCGCCATGTTGGGAAGAAGTGGGCGGAACCAGCAGCCACAGCGCCAGTGCCGTTTCAGGCTTAGAAGGCTACAGTTTAAAGCAATAGGCTCAAGCTAATATAAAAAAATAAGCCACGTAAAGATGGCTACCACACAGAGAATCTGGATTATGTTCTCTTTGATATTCGTAACTGCAGAAAAACATTTGATTATAAAAGCTGTTGAGTTATGCCAAAATGTATATTTTAAAGGTACCTTGACTTCAAAATTTGGATATAAGGATATGTTGCTTTGGAAAAGAGTCTCTGCTTTTGTTTCCACAGAAAGCCAGAGACTATGGATTTGTTCCAGATTAAGATACATCAGGTTTGACCAGCCAAGACCCCCTGAAAGGTCTCCAATGACACCATGGCCCAGATGATTCAACATCCAGAATGGTTTCAAGTCAACTGGCTCAGACGATACAGCCTCACGGACTACTCCATGATCCTAAAATTTTCTTTCTGTCTCCAGAAGATACAGCGCCCCCCTCCAGCAGGAAGTAGTAAGAGAAGCTACGCCCAAATTCCCAAATATACCAAGATGGCTTTAGAGATGGAATTGGCTCACTCCCCCTCTAAACCCAGACATATTGCTCAAAAAAAAAAAAAATGGTTAAGAGATTCTTGTGTCCCAAATCAGAAGAGCCCTCTGGTGTGGGACAGAGAAAAAACAATATTTTTATTTAAATCAGGTTGATTATAAATACAATCTCTTTCCAAAACAAAAAGGGGGATAGTTTAGATATGATAGGATGAAAGGGTAGATTAATGAACCTACTTTTAAAGAGTAACAACTTGTTTAAAATGTTTTACATTGCTATAGATTTTAGTTTATTGATACAAATTTAAACTTAATTTTGTTATACTGTATATATATTTCTATTCTTGTTTGAGGTATTATGTTTATGTAACTCATTTAAAATTGTAATGGATAATTAAAAAATAGATTAATAGTTAGTCATCTATGATAATATTTGTAGCCATGTTAGTTAAGTCTTCTAGGTATACATAGATATATTTCAGATAGATAGGTAATCTTCAAACACTTCAAAGACCTACAGAATATGGCATTTAAAATGTTTTAAAAGTTTAGACTTTTTGGACAGTGAGACATGTCTGCTCCTGACAGCACCGATTTACTTCAGAGAGGAGGATGGGCATCGAAGACACTCCATATGGAGTTTATCTTCACCTTGACAAAAATAGCCATTTGGGCAAGAAACTGTTCTTGCCTGGACTGTCTGATCAACTGGACATGCAGGACCCATACAAAGGTGACCACTGAACTTTGCTTGACAAAATGGTCCTTCAGGTTCCTGCTTTGCAGAGAAAACTGCCAGACATTCTACAGGACACAGAGAAAAGTGAATAAGAGACTCTAGGCCTGTGGGCTGAAGACAGATGCCCCAACTTTACAAGAGAACTTTGAATGACTGTCCAGGCTGCCAGCTGTCTCTGTCTACCCTACAAGACTCCTAAAAGTTGCTTATATCCTTCTCCATTTCTCAGGTAGTAATATATCCTTCTGAGGTCTTTGATGTGGTTAAAGACTAGATACTTACAATTTTCCTTAGTTATAATAAAAGATAAGTTAGATATAAAACCTTAAACTTACAAATATAAGATAGATAGGATCTCTTCTTTAATATTGTAACTGTAATTCTTGCTTGATAATTGTTTTGTTATATGTAATTTTACTATGTTAAAGTTAAAACCTTCCTTTTTAAGAAAAGAAAAGGGGAAGTGCTGTGGGATGGTCTGTATGTCAAGTGTGTTGCTGATTGGTCAGTAAATAAATCACTGATTGGCCATTGGCTAGGCAGGAAGTATAGGCGGGACAAGGAAAAGAATTCTGGGAAGTGGAAGGCTGAGGGAGACACTGCCAGCCGCCATCAGGACAAGGAAGATGTAAGGTACCAGTAAGCCATGAGCCATGTGGCAAAGTAAAGATTAATAGAAATGGGCTAAATATAAGAGTAAGAGCTAGACAATAACAGGCCTGAGCTAATGGCCAAGCAGTTTAAATAATGTAAGAGTCTGTGTGTTTATTTTATAAGTGGGCTCTGAGACTGGCGGGACTTGGTGGTGGGAGCTGGAGAGAAATTCTCCAGCAACAAAGGTATAATTGGATCTTGAGGTAGATCGAATCCCAATTTTTTGAGAACCTGCCATATTGATTTCCAAAGTGGCTGTACAAGTTTGCACTCCCACCAGCAATGGAGGAGTATTCCCTTTGCTCCACATCTTCTCCAGCGTGAACTGTCACTGGTAGTTTTGATCTTAGCCATACTGACAGGTATAAGACAGAATCTCAGAATCATTTTGATTATCATTTCCCTGATGGCTAAGGATGCTGAACATTTCTTTCCATAATTCTCAGGCATTTGAGATTCCTCTGTTGAGAATTCTCTGTTCAGATCTGTACCCTTTTTTAATTGGCTTATTTGGAATTTGGATTTCTTTTTTTTTTTTTTTTTGATTTTTTTTTTTTGAGACAGGGTTTCTCTGTGTAGCTTTGCGCCTTTCCTGGAACTCACTTGGTAGCCAGGCTGGCCTCGAACTCACAGAGATCCACCTGCCTCTGCCTCCCAAGTGCTGGGATTAAAGGCGTGCGCCACCACCGCCCGGCGAATTTTAATGTCTTATTTCTTGAATTCTTTATATATTTTGAATATTAACCCTCTTATGGCTTTGGTCAAGACCTTTTCCCATTCTGTGGGCTGATGTTTTGTCCTTTTGACAGTGCCCTATGCCTTACAGAAGCTTTTCAATTTTATGAGGCCCCATCTGTTAACTGTTCATCTTAGTGCCTACTCAATTGATGTCCTATTAAGGAAGTTGTCTCCTGCGCCAATATGTTCAAGGTTATTCCCCACTTTCTTTTCTATCATGTTTAATGTATATGGTTTTATGTTGTGGTCTTTGATCTACTTGAACTTGAGTTTTGTGCATGGTGATAGATATGGATCTATTTGCATTCTTCTAAATGCTGACATCCAGTTAGATCAACACCATTTGTTGAAGATGCTTTTTTCCATTCTATATTTCTGGATTATTTGTCAAAAATCAGGTGTTCATATGTGTGTGTATTTACTTCTGGGTCTTCAATTCTATTCTGTTCATCCACTTGTCTGTTTTTATGCCAATACCAAACAGTTTTTAATACTGTTGCCCTATAGTACAACTTGGAGAAAGGGATGGTGATACCTCTAGAAGTTCCTTTATATTACAGGATTGTTTTAGCTATCCTGGTTTTTTGTTGTTGTTGTTGTTGTTGTTTTTCCACATGAAGTTGAGTATTGTTCTTTCAAGGTCTGTAAAGAATTGTGATGGAATTTTGATTAGATTACATTTACTGTGTAGATAGCTCTTGGTAAAGTGGCCACTTTGACTATGTTAATCCTGATGATCCATGAGCATGGGAGATCTTTCCATCTTCTAATATCTTCTTCAATTTCTTTCTTCAAAGACTTGAAGTTCTTATCAAACAGGTCTTTCACTTGCTTGGTTAGAGTTACCCCAACAGACTTTATGTTATTTTCAGCTATTGTGAAGGGTGTTGTTTCCCTAATTTCTTTCTCAGCCCATTTATCATTTTTATATTGGAGAGCTACTGTTATTTTTTTAGTTAATTTTGTATCCAGCCACTTCATTGAAGGTATCTGTCAGCTGTAGGAGTTCCCCAGTAGAATTTTTGGGGTCACTTATGTGTACTACGATATCATCTGCAAATAACAGTACTTTGACTTCTTCCTTTCCAATTTGTATTCCTTTGATCTTCTTAAGATGTATTTTTGATCTAGTTAAATCTTCAAATACTATAGTGAATAGATAAAGAGTGTGTGGACAGCCTTGTCTTGCCCCTGGTTTTAGTGGAACTGCTTTAATTTTCTCTCCATTTAATTTGATGTTGGCTATGGGCTTGCTACACATTGCCTTTATTATGTTTAAGTATATCCCTTGTATCCCTGATCTCTCCAAAACCTTTATCATGAAGGGATGCTGGATTTTGTCAGTCTTTTTCAGCATCCATTAAGTTGATCATGTGTTTTTTTTCTTTCAGTTTGTTTATATAGTGAATGACATTGACCCATTTTTGTATGTTGAATCATCCCTGCTTCACTGGGATGATCATGGTGGATACTTTTTTTGATGTGTTCTTGAATTCAGTTTGCTAGTATTTTATTGAATGTTTTTGCATCAATGTTCATGAGGGAAATTGGTCTGTAATTCTCTTTGTTTATTGAGTCTTTGTGTGGTTTGGGTATCAGGGTGACTATGGCCTGACAAAATGAATTTGGCAATGTTTCTTCTGTTTCTATTTTATGGAATAATTTGAAGAATATAAGTAAAGATTCTTAAGAATTCCAATTTTACTGTTTTCTTTATAGAATGAGCCATCACAACCTTTCTAAAATAGTCTAGACACTTTTTTATATATTTGTTTGTTTGTTTATTAATCTATTTATTTATTGTGGTTCCTAAGCCAGATGAGGGGTGGTAGAGCCTTGCTCATACCCCTGATATCCTTCAGAGAACATGGCAAGAGTGGGGGCTGCTCACTACACAAATTAGTCTTGGGCCTACTCAACTCTATAGGGACAAAGGTCACATCATGATAAAGTCAGTCATGCTTCTGTTCCCTACAACCTGGGACCTGGCTTCTCAGAAATCATGTGCATATAGAGGCCAGAGGCACTGGATTCCCCAGAGCTGGAGTTACAGCCCAGTGTGTGCTGTGGATAATTGATTGATAAATAAAATGCTGACTGGCCAGTAACCATACAGGAAGTATAGGTGGGACAAAGAGAGAAGAGAGGTCTGGGAAGTGGAAGGCTGAGGCAGAGAGACACTGCCAGCTGCCGCTATGAGATGTTAAGATACTGGTAAGCCACAAGCCACATGGCAACTTATAGATTAATAGAAATGGGTCAATTTAAGATATAAGAACAGCTAGCTAGAAGTCTGAGCCATTAAGCCAAACAGTTTAAATAATATAAGCGTCTGTGTGTTTATTTTATAAGTGGGCTGGGGGACTGCAAGGGCTTGGTGGGACCAGGAGAGAAACTCTCCAGCTACAAATGTGTATGCTGGAAACTAAACTCAGATCTTCTAGAAGAAAAGTATGTACTCTAAAACACTGAGATATCTCTCAAACCCCTCAATTTCATTAAGTAGAGCTTGTTTCAAATATGTCTTTTTAAAATATTATTTTTATTTGTAGTCATATTGATCAATTTGCTTAAATTATTTAATTTCCAGTGAATCACTGAAACTGTTTCATTTATCTTTTTAGAAATGAAATTTTGGCCATGCTAATCATGTCTATTGTATTTGTTATGCCTCAGATGCAAAGTCTTCCCCCAAAAGTCACAGTTATTGAAGGCTTGATTGTAATGCAAGCAGTGCCCAGAAATGGGGATTTTGGAGGAAAGATCATGAGGGCTTTGGCTTCACAGGTGGCCTAATATAGTGACACATTTAAAATCTGAATAAGCGATGGAAGATAGTGGAACTGTGAAAGATGGAGCCTGGTGGGGGAAGAGTAGATTGTTCAGAGTGCATCTTTGAGGGACAGCTCATGTTCCCCCCCAACCCCGTCACACTTCCTGGCTGCCAGAAGCTAAACAGTGAGTATTGATAGATTCTTATGTCAGGACGTTATATGTCATCACATGCCCTAGAATACTGGAGTCAGTCAACTATGCATCACTACTTCTGAAACGACAAGCCAAAAATCTATCTTTCTTTTAGTTAATTTGGTCAGGTATTTTCACAGTGACAAAAGTATGAAACAGTATTAATATCCTCCTTTGACCCGAATACTACTCTTATTTGTACTATCTCCCTTTTTCAATATTTATTTATATGCAATATTATTGTATATTATCAAATTAATTGTCAGCTTTCAGTGTAGAGTTAAAATAATTTAGGTTCTAGAGAGTTGGCTGAGCAAAGAGCTTTCTAGAGGGCTTGAATTTGGTTCCTAAAACCCATGTCAAATATTGTACAACTTCCAATTTCCTGTTATTCCAGGATTGGGATTTAATACCATTTGTTGCCAGGGTCTTAACAGATACCGACTCACATGTGGTACACATGCACACACACCACTAATAGATAAAAATAAACCTTAAAAAGTGTCAATGTAAGATATACAAAATTGTTCTAAAAAATGTACTAACTAGTCAGGCACAGTGGTAGATACCTTTAACCCAGGAGGCAGAGAGGCAGGCTGATCTCTGTGAGTTTAAGGCTGGCCTGGTCAACAAAGCACATTCTAGGACATCAAGGAATACACACAGAAACCCTGTCTCAAAGAAACAAAACAAAAAGTTCTGACACATATAAACATTGTGAAAGGAAATGGCAGCAAAGCTAATTAATATACCAATAATGACATAGTAGTTTTTCCTTTATATTTGTGCATTAAAGAGAAAACTTAAAATCTGTCATCTTAGCAAATTTCAAATACATAGATCAGCATCAGTTTATAACATTATATATATTTATATATTCATTTACCATATTACATATTAAGTCTCCATAACATAGTTATCTATCATAACTAAAATTTTGTGCTTTTTAGCCAGTATTTGCCTCTTTTCTCTGACTGCCGTCGTTATTCTCTCTATGAGACAACTCTTTTAAATTAAATTTCACAAATACTCAGAATTATTTTAAATTCTTTCTTATACCATTCATCCACTGATTAGTAGACTTTTCTCTACTATTTTGATGACTATGGCAATGAAAATAGAAGTACAGATATTATAATTATTTCCTTTTCTTCAAATATATTCAAAATTAGGATTTGTATGTCATATGTTAGACCCATTGTTAATTTCTTAGGGAACTACCATACTGTTTTTAAAATGGCTGAATCAATTCACATCATCACAATAATGTACAAGATTCCCCTTGACAACACCTGTAATCTATTGAAGTTTTTATAATTGCTACCCTAAGTCATACAGGTGTTGTTTCAGTGTCATTTTTTTTCTTTCATTTCTCTGCAGTGTTCAGTAGCTTACATATAGACATGGAACATTTTATGTCTTTGGAGAATTACCCAAATTCTTTGATTTCATTTTTTCCTAATTTATATTTCATTCATGAAGAATTTTTATGAAGAAGTCTATTTTTTAAATTTTTAATTGGCAATAATTGCATATTTATGAAATTTAACATCATTTATATATACTTACTGCTGTAAGATTGCTACATTAAAACTAATTAACATATTGATCACTATGTAATTTTTTTGGTCAGAACACTTACTTGAAATCAGCCTATTATGAAATTTTGAAATATATGCTACATTATTATCTATACTCCTTCAGTCATTTTGAATTGTGGTTATCTATTTTCTTTGCTATTATGGTATGTAAGTTCTTTATTTATTTGAGGTTTTGAATCTTTATCAGATATATGTTCTTTAAGCATTTTTCTTATTCCTTAGTTTGCATTTTCAGCCCATTATTTCCTGTGCTTTTAAGTCTGAAGTAGTAAAACTACTGTTTCTTCTTTTATTACTTGTGATCAATATCCAGAATTTTTTCCCTTTATGGGTTCAGTCAATTTACATATGTGACTGGAGGAAATGGTTTAGGATGTATGTATGTAACAGTGAGAATGCTAGGTTTAAGTTGGGTGCATGGTGGTTTCATGGACAAGAACATGCACATAATATTGTCAGAACATGGAGAGGTATGCCTGGCTCAGGAAGCACAGGGACCTCCTAATCTTGCTTCTTATTTATTCTTGGTTTTAGGTACTTGAGATTTAAATGGATTCATTAAGATAATACTTTTCAATCTTTCCTGTTCTCTATTATGTGCTATTAGTGTAAAAGTAAAATATTCTTCTCTAAAAAGTACTTTAGAAGATTCCTGTAATTGATATATTTGTGATATATAAATGATATATTTGTGATATATATATATATAAAATTATGTCACTATTTATTTGAATGAAAATGGCCCCCATAGGCCCAAAGGGAGTGGAACAATTAGGAGGTGTAGACTTGTTGGAGTAGGTGTGGCTTTATTAAAAGAAGTGTGTCACTGGTCATGTGGGCTTTGAGGTTTCAGAAGCTCAAGCTAGGCCTAACAATTCACTGTTTCTTCCTGATGCCTGAGGATCCATTTCCTATCCAGGACCCTGTCTGCCTGCTTGTGGCCATCTGTGATGATAATGGTCTAAACCTCTAAACTGCAAGCCACACCCAGTTAAATGTTTTCCTTCATAAGAGTTTCTGTGGTCCAGTCAAACATTAGGCTGAGCTCAGGGAATCATGCTGTAGAGAGGGAGGAAGGATTATAGGAACCATAGAGACACCACAACAAAACCCACAAAAACTACCCTGGACTCATGGAGGCTCACAGAGACTGAGCAAACAATCAGGGAGCCTGCATGGGACTGACCTAGGCCTTCTACATAAATGTGACAGTTGTATGGCTTGGTCTACTTGTGGGAATCCTAACAATGGGAGCAAAGGCTGTCCATAATGATTTGGCTGGTTCTTAGGAACCTATTACTCACACTGGATTGCATTGCCCAGTCTAAATACAAGGGGAGGTACTTAATATTATAAGAACTTTATATGCCATGCTTTGTTGATACCCATGGGAGGCTTATTCCTCTCTGAAGAGAAACAGAGGAGAAGTGGGTGGGGGGAGGGGAAAGAGGAGAGATAGCGGAGGAAATGGAGGAGAGAAGGGAAGGGAAACTGCAGAAGGGATGTAAAATTTTAAAAAAAGAGTTGCTGTGGTCATTGTGTCTCATAACAGCAATAAAACCCTAACTAGGACACCTTTAATTTCCAACATATGCTAATTTCTAATGTGTGTTTTTTTTATTATTTTACATAGGTATTAGGAAGTGTTTTGGTGTATTGCTTTATGTCTTGGGTTGTTTATTTATTTATCCATTTATTTATTTATTTATTCATTCATTCATTTGTTCATTCATTCATTCATTTTTTGCTTCCAGTGCTGTGTATAACATCAAGATTTTCATTCACGGTAGATAAGTGTTTTGTTTAAATGTCAAATATAATAGGGTCTTCTTCAAAAGACAATTTATTTTATTTTGTTGTTGTTGTTGACTTAATTTTATTCACAATTATTTACAAGACTGAACCATTGGATTTCAATTATCTTAGTTCGTTTTATGTTGTTTTTTTCAGTGCTGTGGATGTAACATAGGCCTTGTACATGCTGGGCTAGTGCTCGTTCACTGAGGTACATGATCAGCCCCTGTTTGTTTTTAATAATGTTGGACTTTCTAATAAGTCATTAATTACAGTACTATGTCAGCATTATGGTAGAGTCTATGGAATTTTTCTCTGTAAATAACATCTTACTTGCATAAAGAGGAATTTTCCTTTTGTCCTTTCCAATCTGTATGCCTTTAATTTCTTTTTCTTGATTCCTTCCACTGGTAAAGATGAGAAAGTAGTTAAATGAGACATTTCTCCCTTGTTGAAATGAGGGTAAAGTATTCAGTATCTTACTGCTAAATATAAAATTTTAGTGGTATTATATATGATGTTAAATAGATGTTTTTGTAGTCTCTCAGTTTTTAAGTTGAAGATCTATTCCTTCCATGCTGACAATTTAAACATTAATGGATAATTAAACTTGTCAAATATTTTTATGCAGCTAGTATTATGTTCATGTAATACATGACTATGATTACATGGATTTGGTTGATTTTTTTAATTATGAATGAGTTTTGTTTTCCTAAGATAAACCCCATATGATCAAGATATAATTTCCTTCTTATAAATTGCTAGATTTGATGTTAATATCCTCTAAAAATATTCACATTGATGTTCATGAGGGATAATAGTCTACAACTTTTACTTGTGTTTTATTTTCATATTCATTGTCATCAGGGGAAGCTTGAATAAAAGAGGTTTGAATGTATTCTCTCTTCTACAACTTCATGAGACTGTATAGAAGTAGTGTCATTTTCCTTTTGTTCACTATTTGTATATAATTAACTAGTTTATTTATTTAGGCATGTAACTTTCTTTGCTGCAAGCTTTCCTGAAAATTGATTTCAGTTTCATTAAGAGATGTGGAACTACTTGTGATTATCTACTTCTTCATAAACGAGCTTTTTTTTCTTTTCTTTTTCTTTATTCTTTTCTCATACAATATCCCTTCCTTCTCCTCCTCCCAGTTCCCCCCACCTCCTCTCTGCCACAGAACCACTGTTCCTCTGTTTCCCTTCAGAAAAGATGCATTTCTGGTGATTTATGTCTTCCAAGCAAGTGAACTACATCATATAACTTGTAAGTATTTTGATTATACCATTGTTCTTATTATTGTCATGCTATATATGATATTAACAATTTGTAAGTTAGCCCTTCTTATTAGTTAGAGTAAACAGAGATTTAATAATATTGATCTTTTCAAGAACCAGTTTCTGGTTTCTTTGATTTTTCTCTGATTTTTATTCTTTTCATTTTTATTTTTTTCCTGCTCTTAACCATAGATTTGCTTTGTTTCTTCTTGCTTTAAATTAATTTTTCCTTTTATATTACAAATGTCATATGAGAACTCATAGTTTGAAAGCATTCTCCTTTTAAAGTATAGCATTCTATCATTTCAAAAAGCAATAGAGATAAAGGTTACATACTGTCTCAGTTTATTTTCCTGTTGCCATGTATCTCAATTAGGGTTTCTATTACTGTGATAAAACACCATAACCAAAGCTGCTTCAGGGAGAGGCATGCTTTATTTCACCTTACCATTTATAAGTCAGTCATCTAAGGAAGTTAGAGCAAGAACCTGGAGGCAGGAACTGATGCAAAAACCATGGAAGAATACTGTTGAATGGTTTGATTGCCCATTGCTTGCTCAGCCTTACTTCTTATAGCACCAAGCACTGCCCAGAGTGAACTGGGCCCTCCCACAACAATTATCAATCAAGAAAATGCATCACAGGACTAACCACAGTCCAATCTGGTGGGGACATTTTATTAATTTAGGTTACTATTTCGGAAAAGAATCTAGCTTGTTTCAAGTTTACACAAAACTAGTCTGTGCACTGTGATAGAATATCTTGCCAAAACTAGTTTAAGGTGGGAAGGATATATTATGATCGATAGTACTAGACTATGGCCAGTTATAGTGAGGAAGTCACTATAACAGTAGGAACTTGAAAGAGTGGATAACATCATATCCACAGTTAGGAAACACAGAGCAATGAATGCATGCTGCCTCTCAGTTCTGCTTATTTACTTATACAATCCTGGATCCCCTGGAAAACAAGGAACAGTCTTGCTTTCAATTAAGATGAGTAGTCCCACAATATTTGACAAAATATAGGAAATACCTTGAAGGCATCCTCAGTGGCCCTTCTTCCAAGTAATTACAGATTTTGTCAAGTTGACAACACTAAGCATCATACATATAAAAAGATGTTTCCTTTACCTTTCTTACCTGGCATTGCCTTATATTCATTGTTTAACTCAAGCTTCTCTTGATTTACAACTGCCCTGCCTTTGTTCTCAGAAAACATGATTACAAGCATATGCCATCATACCTGCTACAAGAATAATCTTTTTTTATTAAATGATTTTCTATTCATTTTACATATCAACCAAAGATTCCCCTGTCCTCCCTCCTCCCACCCTCCAGCCCTCCCCCCAACCCACCCCTCATTCCCACTTTCCCCAAGGTAAAGTCTCCCATGGGGAGTCAGCAGAGCCTGGTACACTCAGTTGAGGCAGGGCCAAGCCCCTCCTCCCTGCACCAAGGCTGCGCAAAGTATTCCACCATAGGCACTAGGTTCCAAAAATCTGGCTCATGCACTAGGGATGGGTCCCATTCCACTGCCTGGGAGCCCCCTAAACAGTTCCAGCTGAACAACTGTCTCACTTATCCAGAGGGCCTAGTCCAGTACCATGGGGGCTCCTCAGCTACTGGTCCACAGTTCATGTGTCTCCACTAGTTTGGCTAGTTGTCTCTGTACTTTTTCCAATCATTGTCTTGATATCTCTTGCTCATAGAATCCCTCCTCTCTCATGTCCATTGGACTGCTGGAGCTCCGCCTGGGACCCGGCTGTGGGTCTCTGCATCTGCTTCCATCTGTCACTAGATGAGGGTTCTATGATGACAGTTAGGGTATTCAGCCATCCTATCACCAGAGTAGGTCAGCTCAGGTACCCTTTCGACCATTGCCAGTAGTCTATGGTGGAGCCATCTTTGTGGATTCCTGGGAACCTCCCTAGCACTCTGCTTCTTCCTACCCCCATGGTACCTTCATTTATCATGGTATCTCTTCCCTTGTTCTCCCACTCTATTCCCAATCCAGCTTGAACCCCCTGCTCCCCTAGGCTCTCATTCCCTCACCGCTTGCCCTCCATTACCCCCCTCACCCCCAGTTTGCTCATGTAGATCTCATTCACTTCTCCATTGCTGGGCGATCCTTGCATCTTTCCTAGGGTCCTCCTTACTAGCTAGTCTCCCTGGAGCTGTGGGTTGCAGTCTGATTATCCTTTGCTTTACATCTAGTATCCACTTATGAGTGAGTACATACTATATTTGTCCTTTTGAGTCTGGGTTACTTCACTCAGGGTGATATTTTCTAGTTCCATTAAAGATAGACACCAACATTCTTTTTTTAATTTTTTTCATATGAACTACAGTTTCTCCTCCATCCTCTCTTCCCATTCCCTCCCCCCACCTCTCATATATTCCCTCTCATCTACTCCTTCTCCATTCAGAAAGGGGCAGACCTCTCATGGGGGTCAACACAGCATGTCATATCACATTGAAGCAGGACCAAAGCTCCTCACCCTGCATGGGGAATAGGTTCCAAAAAGCCAGCTCATATGTCAGGGACAGGTCCTGATCCCACTGATAGGGGCCATGCAAACAAACCAAGCTACACAACTCTCATCCACATGCAGAGGCCCTAGGTGGGTCCCATTCAGGCTCCCAAGCTATCCTTCCAGAGTCCAAAAGTTTCCATTAGCTCAGGTCAGCTGTCTCTGAGAGTTTCACCATCATGAACTTGATCCAACTTGCTCATACCATCCTTCCTCCCACCCATTGACTGGACTTGTGGAGCTTGCCCCAGTACTTGGTTGTGGATGTCTGCATCTGCTACTATCAGTTACTGGATGAAGGTTCTCTGTTTACAATTAGGGTAGTCACCAAATTGATTACATGAGAAGGCCAGTTCATGCACTCTCAACACTATTGCTAGGAGTCTTAGCTGGGGTAACCCTTGTGGATTCACAGGGGTTTTCCTGGTACCAGGTTTCTCCCTAACCATGAAATGGTCACCCTCTCTCAAGATATCTTTCATTACTCTCCCCCCTCTGTCCTTCCCACAACTCAACTAACCCAATCCCTCATGTTCTCCTCCTCCATCCCCCTCCCCTTTCCTTCTGTCACCCCCATTTTACCCAGGAGATCTCATCTATTATTTCCCCATCCCAGGGAAATCCATGCATCCCTCTTTCTCACCAAGCTTCTCTGGGGCTGTGGTTGTAGCCTGGTTATCCTTTGCTTTGCATCTAATATCCATTTATGAGTGAGTACATACCACGTTTGTCTTTCTGGGTCTGGCTTACCTCACTCAGGATAATTCTTATCTAGTTCCATCCATTTGCCTGCAAATTTCATGATGTAATTGTTTTTAGCAGCTGAGTAAATGTATCACATATTCTTTATCCATTTGTGGTGATATTTTATTTGTGCTTTAATAAATAAAGATTGCCTGGAGATCAGAGGAAAAAGCCAGCCACAACACAGAAGTCATGCATTGTTAGCACACGCCTTTAATCCTATCACTTGGCAGGCAGGATCTCTGTGTGTTCAAAGCCACACTGGAAACAGCCAGGTGTGGTGGCACAGGCCTTAAACTCCAAAACTAGTTAACCATGGAAGTCTGGAGGACTGTGCTGATAGACAGGAAGTAACAGAGCTGGTAGGAAGAAGAAGTAATGTAGCTGAACCGAGAGAGCAAATCAGATGGCAGAACAGCAAGGCATATAGGTGTGGGTAAAAAGGAAATTGTGACATTTTGGAAGCTGCAGAGTTGGTGAGGTAAGGTTGGCTGGTAGCTTTCCCTATTTCACTGATCTCTCTAAGGCTTTCAACCCTGTATCTGGCTCTGTGTTTTTTTTTAATTTAATAAGACCATTTAGAAATTCATCTACATCCATTCTTTGGCTGAGGAGCATCTAGGTTGTTTCCAGATTCGAACTGTTAAAAATAATGCTGCTATGAACATAGTTAAGCAAGTATCCTTGTGGTTTGATTGAGCATCCTTTGGTTATATGACCAAGAGTGGTATCATTGGGTCTTGAGATAGACTGATTCCCAATTATCTGAGAAACTGTAATACCAAAGTGGCTCTACAAGTTTGTACTCCCAACAGCAGTGGAGGAGTCTTCCCCTTACTCTCCATCCTCTCTAACATAGGATATTCTTAGCAATTTTTATCTTAGCCAATCTGACAGGTATCTCAGAGTCATTTTGATTTGCATTTCCCTGATAGCTAAGGATGTTGAACAATTCTTTAAGTGTTTCTTGGCCAATTGAGATTCTTCTGTTGAGAAGTCTCTGTTTAGATTGGTACTCCTTTTTAAAATTGGATTATTTGGTATTTTGATGTCTAGTTTCTTGAGTTCTTTATATATTTTAGAGATCAGCCCTCTGTCAGATGAGATCTCTTCCCATTCTGTAGGCTGCCATTTTCTCTTATTGACCATGTCCTTTGGTTTACAGAAGCTGTTCAGTTTCAGGACGTCCCACTTATTAATTGTTTCAGTTTCAAGAGGTCCTATTTATTAATTGTCGATCTCAGTGTCTGTGCCACTGGTGTTCTATTCAGGAAGTTGTCTCCTGTGCCAATTCATTCAAGGCTACTTCCCACTTTCTCTTCCATTAGGTTCAGTGTAGCTGGATTTATGTTGAGGTCTTTGATCTGCTTGGACTTGAGTTTTGAGCAGTGTGATAGATATGGATCTATTTGCAATCTTCTACATGTTGACATCCAGTTATGCCAGCACTGTTAAAGATGCTTTTTTTTTCTATTGTATATTTTTGGCTTTTTTGTCAAAAATCAGGTGTTCATAGGTGTGTGGATTAATTAAAAATAGCAATTTTACCAAACACAATCTACAGATTGAATGCAATCTCCACCAAACTCCCCCTCCATACACACACACACACACACACACACACACACACACACACACACACACACACACAAGGATATTCCATTCGATTCCATTGATCAACATGTCTGTTTTTATGCTAATACCATACTGTTTTTATTACTATAGTTCTATAGTAGAGTTTGAAGTCAGGGACGGTGATACCTCTGGACATTCCTTTATTATAAAGGATTGTTTTAGCTATCCTGGGTTTTTGTTTTTCTGTATGAAGTTAAGTACTTTTCTTTCAAGGTCTGTGAAGAATTGTGTGAAAATTATTTTGTGTGTGTGTGTGGGGGGAAGTTTGGTGGAGACTGCATTCAATCTGTAGATTGCTTTTGGTAAGATTGCTATTTTTACTATGTTAATCTTACCAATCCATGAGCATGAGAGATCTTTCCATTTTCTGATATCTTCTTCAATTTCTTTCTTCAAAGACTTAAAGTTCTTGTAATACAGGTCTTTCATTTGTTTAGTTAGAATTACCCTCAAGATATTTTATGTTGTTTATGGCTATTGTAAGGGTTTTATTTCTCTGATTTCTTTCTCAGTCCATTTATCATTTGTATATAAGACAGATACTGTGTGTGCATGTGTGTGTGTGTGTGTGTGTACGTGTGTGTGTGCACGTGTGTGTGTGCACGTGTGTGTGTGTGTGTGTGTGTGTGTGTGTGTGTTAATCTTGTATCCAGCCACATTACTGAAGGTGTTTATCAGCTGTAGGAGTTCTCTGGTAGAATTTTTGGGGTCACTTATGTATACTATCATGTCATCTGCTATGTATACTATGATATCATCTGCAAATAGCAAAAGTTTGACTTTTTCCTTTCCAATTTGTATCCCCTTGATCACCTTTTGTTATCTTATTGCTCTAGCTAGAATTTCAAGTACTATATTTAATAGATATGGAGAAAGTGGACACCCTGTACTGTTCCTGATTTTAGTGGAATCACTTTGAGTTTCTCTCCATTTAATTTGATGTTGGTTGTCAGCTTGGACAGCAATATTTTTATGAAGAACAAATACTATTAAAAAAGTTGCAAGATCCTTGAATTTCTGATAAAAAGAGAATGCATATCAAACCATAATGTAGGCACAGCAAGTATTTTATTCAGTAGAGTATTTAAAACTTTCTGATTAAATTATTGAATAGACAGTCATTTTCTAAAGAATATTGATGAAACCCATGCCTGAAACTAGTCAAGTGGCCATGAAATTGAGACTAGATAGGCCATGGGCCTAGGGGAAGACCAAACATTATTGTTCTGCTAAAGGAACAAAGCAATTCAACGACTCCTAATAACTCTGCTATAGTCATGGGTCAGAATCTTGTTCAGCCATCATCAATAAGCTTCCTCTTGCAGTATATGGGAACTAATACAGAGACCCATAAATAGACACTGTGCAAAGAGTGAGAGACTTTGGAACACTCAGATCTAGATGGGATGTCTTTATTATAACCTTCCACTCAGGACTCAGAGAGCTATGCTAAAGAGAGGTGGAAAGATTGTAAAAGCCAGATGGGCTGGAGGACAGCAAAAAGAAAAAAGAAAAAAAAACATAATCAGAAATATCAAGACTGATGCACATATGTACTCACATATGTGGCAGCAAGCACAAAGCCTTCACAGGATCAAGCTAGATATATTCTCAGCGCTGAAAGGGGAGATAAATGTGAGATCCCATCCATAACCAAAAAGGACAAACACTTTCAAAGTAAAATTTAATTTTCTCCATTGGAGTCTCACTGAGTATATAAACCACACTTAAGTGTAGAATCCAGGCCCAGATCAAAAAACCTTAATGTAAAACTTAAAAGTCTGAAATTATTGTAGAAAAACATAGGTGAAGAACTTGCAGATCAAGGCAAAGACAAGTAGTTTCTGATCAGAAGAACATCAGTAGCTCAGGAAATAATATCAAGAATTGGCAAATTTGATTGCATGAAATTAGCAAACTGCACAGCAAAGGAAGCAATTACCAGAAAGCGCAGATAACACACAGACAGGAAAACTCCTTTTCCAGTTACTCATTTGAAATATGATTAATATCTAATATATATAAATAACTATTTAAGTATCAAAAGAATAGTCCTATCAATAAATAGAGACATGAATGGAACAAAGATGTCTCAAAATAAGAATTACCAATGCCCAATAGGCATTTTGCAAAGTTGTATAACATGCTTAAATATCACAGAAAAAGGAACAAAGAAACTGCTTTGTGATTCCATCTGATGCCAGTCAGAATGATGACCAGCAAGGAAACAAGATAAACAACAAAAAACTTTGGGAAGGATGCAGGAAATGGAACCCTTACCCATAGTCATATGAGTCTAAATTACTGAAGCCATCATGGAAATCTGAACAGAGATTCCTTGAAATCCTGTAAGTAGAACTGCAACATGATCCAGCTTTTTTTCTCTTGAGAATATGCCTGAAGGAACCAAAGTCGTCATAAATAGTGATGATTCATTACATAGCCATGCTTCTTGTGGCACAGTTCATAATAGAAAGAGATAGACTCAGTCTAGGTTCTCTTAAGCAGATAAATATATTAAAATGTGTTAGTTGTATACTAGCATTTTAGTCAGTCATAAAACAGCATGTAATTTTGTCATTTCCATATGTTAGAACAACAGATCATCAAGATAATTGAAATTACTCAGATTTAGAAAGATAGATTGCTGTGGGTTATCATGCTGTATGCTGTGAATGTGTGTTGCTCTGATTAGTTGATAAATAAAATGCTGATTTGCCAGTAGCCAGGCAGGAAGTATAGGCAGGATAATAAGACAAGGAGAATTCTGGGAAGAGGAAGGCTGAGTCAAGTGTCACCAGCCAGACACAGAGGACCAAGATGACAAGGCAGAACTGAGAAAACATACCAAGCCACATAGCTAAACATAAATAAGAATTATGGGTTAAATTAAGTGTAAGAGCTAGTCAGTAATAAGCCTGAGCTAATGGCCAAACAGTTATAATTAATATAAACTTCTGAGTGATTATTTTCTAAGCAGCTGAGGGACTGTGCAGCTGGGCAGGATGCAGAAAAACTTCTGGCTACATTTGGTGCCCAACGTGGGGCTCCATCATCTTTCTGGAGAGTTCAAATTTGCTGTTAGACCTGGTCTTGATTCCCTGCAGAAAACTGATAGAGACTCCAACACAAAAACATGTGTATGGTAAGGCAGAATAAGGTTAGGCGGGACATTCTAATGAGAGAAAGGAAGGAGAATGGCAGAGCTGAGAGATGCTGCTAGCTGCTGCCAGGAGAAGTAAAATATAAAGTACTGGTAAGCCACAAGCCACGTGGCAAAGTATATATTTATAGAAATAGGTTAATTTAAGATTTAAGAGCTAGCTAGCAAGAAGCTTGAGCTATTGGCTATGCAATTTATAATTGATATAAGCCTCTTGTGTTTACTTGGGTCTGAGTGGCTGTAGGACTGGGCAGGACACAGGAAAACTTTCAGCTACAATAGATATTGTATATTTTCTCTCATACATGGAATCTAGGCTTTTAAAGTCATAAAAGCATAGGGGGAACTATTTTAGAAAATGAAGGGGAATGTCAAAAGTGAGAATTAGGACAAGAGAAGTTAATAGAGGGTGAATATGATCAAAATATGTTATACATACATACAAGGTTGTCATGCAACTATTTTGTATAATTAGAAGCTAAATACAATAAAGCAGAAACAAAGAGTGGGAAATATCTAAATTGGAAATATGTGGGGTTATTAGATTTGGTAACCTATAAAATTCCTCTATCCTCTGGTAAGAGGTTTGAATTTCCAAATTGACTTAGACATTAACATGATGAGAATATTCTCCAAAAGCAACAAATTAAATACCCTAGTTTTAGACCTATAGATCAAGTAACTTATAAATTGTGTCACTTTAATGACAGTTGGAGGGAGAAAGATGAATCAAACAAAACTTATGTAGTTGCAAATTAAAAACAGGTTAATAACATACAAAAATCAGACTTTCTTTCGCCAATGGGATCATCAATTCATCAACCATACATAAAGAAATTTCCTTTGTGATAAATCAAGAAAATATCACACTTCTTCTATGTGGTGCTACTGTGTTCTCCAATGTATTGTGCACCCTAATACACTGATCTGGGGTCAGAGAACAGAACAGCCACTAGATATAGAGGCCAGAAAATGGTGGCACACACACACCTTTAATCCTAGCATTCTGGAGGCAGAGATCCATCTGGATCTCTGTGAGTTCAAAGCCACAATGGAAACAGCCAGGCATGGTGACACAAGCCTTTAATCCCAGGAAGTGATGGCAGGAAGCAGAAAGGTATATAAGTCATGAGGACCAGAAACTAGAGTCTGGTTAAGCTTTTAGGCTTTTGAGCAGCAGTTCAGCTGAGATCCATTGGGATGAGGACTTAGAGGCTTTCAGTTTGAGGAAATGAGATCAGCTGAGGAATTGGTGAGGTGAGGTTAGCTGTGACTGGTTCTGTTTCTCTGATCTTTCAGTGTTCACCCCAATACCTGCTTCTGGGCTTGTTTTTATTAATAAGACCTTTTAAGATTCATGTTACACTTCTATTACACATATGAGCATGAAACCAGTCACATTGATTCTAGAAGGAAAATACCTATTGTCCTCATACTGAAGATGCACCCTTCATCATAGTGTCATGAAATTAGAATGAAACTGCCAGTTCCCAACTTCTCAATGAAATGAAAAGAGGAAACTGGACCCTATGTCTAATATCCTGATTCTTTTTCTGTGATGAGTTTCTGTCTCATCTGTCTCAGATCACAGGTGAAAATCTCCTCATACTCTGTGTACAAATCTGCCTCAGAGCAAAAGTGAAAATCTCCTCATACTCTGTGTACAATACTCTTGCTTCAATGAATCCATGGTTAAAGAGGACAGAGGCCAAGGCAGCTGAGCAACATCTCTGGACATAGAGAAAGAGAAGAATCAACTGTGTATCCAGTTCTCTAGTTGTTTAAGAAGCTGCACACACACACACACACACAAAAAAAACTGATTTCTACAGCACCTGAAACTTAGGAATTGACTGAAACTACAATATAAAAGACTATTGGGAAATGGCACATTTTACAAGATCTACAAAGAAATAGATAGGCAAGGCCCAACTAAATAAAATCTGTATAAATTGATATTGGAAAAACAAATTATGAAATACCTCACAAAGAACTCAAAATACCCAAAGGAAAATGTTCAGAACACACAAATGACCAAAGTGTGAACAGATACAGAATTTCAATGAAAGGAATTTATGTTTAAAAACATAAAGATTGAATTGAAATGATTCATAACTAAACTGAAAAAAAAATCACAAGTATGGAGCAACAGCGGAATGTATCAATCAAAAGAAGTAGCAGTAAATTTAAATGCAGACCATTGAAAATTACCTAGTTAAAAAAATAACATTTATCTCCCTTTTAAAATAGCTAAAAAGCTTCACAAATCTGAAAAAGTAAATTGATATCCTCAAGACACACAGTGAAATTATCAAACATCACAAATGAATGCCAGTAAGATGGTTCATTAAATAAAGGTGCTTGTTGCCAAAACTGATCATGTTATTTCAGTATCTGGGACCCACAAGATAGAAAAGAACCTACTGTTCCAAATAGTTCTCTGATTGATACCCATACATGAACTGTTACACAGACATGCCCACACACAGACATATTTTTTTAAAAGAAGTCACAGCTGAGAGAATTTTGAAAACTATGTACAAGAAAACTCTAATAACCCTCAGCAGATATTTTGCAAGATGCAAAGGAAGACACTGATATATTAAAAGTAGCAAAAGAATAAAACTTCCAACCAAAACTGCAGTATTTGTAAAATCTGTCTTCAGAACTTGAAAGAGCAATATTTTGTGCTTAAACAAAAGCTAAGGGAGTCTATCATCACTGCTATGTCTTACAAGGAATTCTCAAGAAGACATTAAAGTGGTATAAGGAAATCACTAAACACAACTGAAAATATGAAATTGAAAACCAGTCAGTAAAGTTTTATGTGGGCAAAAATACATGAAAAGGAATCATAAAATGTCTATAATAATATGTTAGATACTCAACTTAAGATCATGTGATTTTTAGCAATAGTAAAAAATGAGTAAGAAGAATTCAAAGTACAGTTTTTATATACAATTATGGCTCAGTTGTTATTAGTTTAAATTATGTTGTTGTAAATATTTTTCCATACAAATCCTGTGGTTAATAAAAAGAAAATACATACAAATGAAAATGAGAAAGGGCCAGGCATGGTGGTAGACACCTTTATTTAATCCCAGAAGCAGGTGCCATCTGTGAGCTGGCAGCCTGCCTGGTCTACATAGCAAATTTCAGGCAAACCAGGAAAACATAATAAGATCTAATCTCAAAAGAATAAGAAAGTGAGAAAGAAAGTGTTGACACTTGACTGTTATTTGGGTGTGTCACTCAAGAGTTCAAGTGATAGAAGTTTGGCCCCAGTGTGGGAATTAATAAGAGATTCCTGAACGTTTCTAATATCTGGCCTAGTAAAATGCCTTTGATCATTGGGGGTATTATCTTTGGAAGACATTAATGTACTTATTGTTGAGCTCTATTTTATCTTACAAGAAAAGTTATTATAAAATGAGACTACTGTCTGTGCTTGTTCCCTTCTGCATAGCCAGACTTTTTCTATTTATTTACTCTGTCATGATATAGCCAAAGAGATCTTTTCTATCAAATAATCTTAGACTTCCAGCCTCTGAAACTATGAACCATGTTTTTAAAAAGACACATACTCCTTACAAAGTACCCAGCTTCAGGTATTTTGTTACAGAAACAGAAAGTATACTAACACTGAAATCAAAGAATTTCACTAAGGTGTTTAAAATTAAGGCTGTAAATACAGAGTTGGTGAAAACGATAGATAGATAGATAGATAGATAGATAGATAGATAGATAGATAGATAAGATAGATAGATAGATAGATAGATAAATGATACATAAAAACAGGAAATCCTCAAATCAAACAAGTACTTTAAATATAAATAGACAAATGTCCCAATTCTAAAACATTTTAATGGATAAATTGTAAAACTATATATAGAAAAATATAGGCTATATCTAAGATTCACTTTAGTTGTAAAGATATCCATAGACTACAAATAAAAGCAAGAAAAATAATTCATGCACATAGTAATACTACACATGCTAACTAAATAAATTTACATAAAAATGAAGAATGCAGAGAACAATAATAACCAAAGAATGAGAGAGGTAGTCATACTCAGAATACACAAAATAGACTTTAAGTAAAAATTATTTCAAGAGGCCAAGAAAGACATATGATTATGAAAGGACCAGATCATCAGAAGCATAACAGTCATACAATCATACACAATACTCCCACAAACACACAGAGGGAGAGGCTCATCATAGCATCCTAATAACACATAAAGAAATTGTTGATGACTGAAAAGGAAATAATGGTAAGTAATAGGACATTTTAATACCTGACATTCAATATTAGGTGCAGCTTCAAGGCAGAAGATCAATGAGGAGGATTAATAAAATCATATATAACTATAGTTCCAGATATTCAAGAGGCAAAAGTAAAAGGATCACTTAAGCCCAGAATTCAAGACCAGCCTGGGCAATAAAACAAGGCTCCACCTCAGAGACAATGATCGATGATGAAATATAGGACCTCAGCATACTATACACCAAATGAACATGAATAAAGAACTATACTGAAAACAGCAGTATATACATGTTTTCAGAGAATATGGATTCATATTCAGGCAAGGCCACATAAAGTCATCAAGCATTAAAATCATACCAAGTATTTTAAATAAAAATCAGAGAAGGTTAAAATACAATGAAGGAAAAAAAGAGTCAGTAAAAGTCATTATTTATGGGTTGGCACAATGACTCAGCAGGGAAAGTTCACTGCTTCATAAGCCTGAACTTGATCCCAATGTACTTAGTAGTTTCTATCAACTTCTCACAAATCTAGACATACCTGGGAAGAGGGCCTTTCAATCGAGAATTGTCTCCAGGGCTGGAGGGATAGCTCAGCCGTTAAAGGCTAGGCTCACAACCAAAAATATAAGAGAATTGTCTCCAAAAGATTATTCTGTTAGCATGTCTATGGGATATTATCTTGATTGTCAAGTAACATTATTAGTGCCCACCCGACTGTGGGTGATACCACCTCTGAGCAGGTGGACTCAGGATGTTTTAGAAAGGAAGTTGAGCAAGCTAGAAGAGAGTAAGCTAAAAAGCAGAGTTCCTCCATGATCTCTGCTTCATTTACTGGCTCAGGCTCTTGCCCTTATTTCCCTTGATGATGGACTGTGACTTGTAAGCTAAAATAAAGTCTCATCTCCCCAAGTCTCTTTGGTCTTGGTGTTTATCACAGCAACAAAAATCAAATTACACAGAAATTTGTCCAAAGAATGCTGTATTGCTATGACATACCTGACCATGTTGCTTCGGGGAGAATCATGAAATATTTGCATCTTTGGACTGGAAAAGCTGATGAATATCAATATACTGAGCTTAGAAGATAAGAATGTTGGGAGAAATACACATGATGGAGGCCTGGCTTGAGGTTTCAAAGGAAAGTTTTTAAGTTTGTCAAAAATTTTCAGAGCTATTTGTGTGATATGGATTAAGAATATGTGATTTCTGAAACCTGGGGCCTATGCAGGATCGCTTGGCTCGGCCTGGGAGGAGGGGACTGGACCTACCTGGACTGAGTCTACCAGGTTGATCTCAGTCCATGGGGGAGGCTTTGCCCTGGAGGAGGTGGGAATGGGGGGTGGGCTGGGGGGAAGGTGAGGGGGGTGGGAGGGGGAGAACAAGGGAATCCGTGGCTGATATGTAGAACTGAATTGTATTGCAAAATAAAAATAAAAAAAAAATTTTTTTAAAAGCTGCTTGCTTTAAAAAAAAAGAATATGTGATTTCTGGTCAGCTAGCTCTGAAGAATCAGCAATCAGTATCATTAAAACAAAATCTGGAAAGTGCTTCCTAGAGGTAATCCCACAGACACTCTGGCCCAGGGCCCAAGGGTGCATCTCAAGTTGTAGCCAAAGTTGATAATGTGTAAGAATCTCGCCCCCTCAAAAAAGCTTGTTTTGAAGGCATGAAGGGGTCATGGAAAGAAGCTAAGGCTTGACACATCATGGAGTCCTTGAAGAGAGATCACTGGTGAAGGTGCAGTCTCAGTTTTAGTGGAAACCCCAGAATATTAGAAATGCTAGTACTTTGAGAATGACAAGGACAGAGAGGTATGGAATGAAGCCAGCCTGAGACCCCCCTAACAAGTTGTGTGTGCTCACTGATTTTATCTGAATCTACACTGTGAGAGAAGAACAAGGGGAACAGAAAGATAAAAACTGTGCTCTGGGGCAAGGAAAATAATGAGTTTAAAGTTTCAGGAAAGGTTAGTATTAAGGAAACAGTGGTTGGTAATTGTTAAAGTAGCTAACAAAATTCAAGTGAAATTTCTTTGGCTCTTGTGGTGGTTTGAAAGAAAATGATTGCCACAGGCTCATAGGGAATGGCACTATTTGAAAGAATTAGGGCATGTGGCCTTGTTGGGGTAGGTTTTGGCTTTAGGATTTCAGAAGTTCAAGCCAGACCCATTCTCTTTCTTCCTGCTGCTTGCTTGTCATGGGAAAGTGTGGTAATTTGAAGGGAAATACCCTAATATGAGAATACAGCAGAAAGTGTTCTGTTGTTGTGATAAACCACTCTGAACAAAAGCAACCTCGGGGAGGAAAGAGTTTGTCTTACACTTCCAGGTCAAAATTTATCACTGAGGGAAACAAGGCAGGAACTGACACAGAAGCTAAGGGGGTGGGGGACATTGATTACCAGCTTACTCCTTCTTTCTTGTGCACAGCTAGTTTTCTTATACAGCCTAGGACCATTGAAACAGGGGTGCAACCACCAATAGACTCCATCACCAACTATCATCAGAACTTGGCAGTATCATCCACATGGTGCTAGGTTTGCAGGAATGAGAGTTACAAGATGAGATAATCACAGAGCTTTGCATTGGCCGTGGCTCCAGAGAATCACTAAGGCTATGTAATATGTGAAAACATTGAAGTCCTTGCAAGGGGACCCTGAAAACCCACTACATGAAGCTGTGGAAATGAAGAGAATGTTAAGTTGGAGATCTCAAGATGTTGGAGATACCATCAACATGGAACATCAACTAAGGAAAGCTACAATCATGAAATGGAGACAGCCAAAGAGAAAGGCTATGTTTGCTGCAGAAGAGAGAGTCAGAGAGGTGGGGCACCTCAATTGTAAGCCCCATATGTCATACATAGAGCTGCAGGATTTGTTTTTTGTCCTGTTTGGTTTCAGTCTTGCTTTGGTCTGATCATTCCTTGATATGCTCCATTTTCCCTTTTGGAATGCAAATGTTGAATCTGTGCCATTGTACGTTGGACCTAATAGTGTTTCACTTTATGAGATTACCCAAGTGCTGTGGGATATTTTTCTGTATGCTGTGAATATATGTTGCTATGGTTGGTTAATAAAGAAGCTGCTCTGGCCTATGGCAAGTCAGGTTATAGCCAAGCACAGTTATATAAAGAAATAGATAATTTTAAAAAATAAAGTCTTTAAAGAGACAGTAAAAATAATATAAAAATAAGCCATATATAGATGGAAATCACACAGAGTCTAGATTATATTATCTTTGGGATTTTTAACTGCAAAAAGGACATTTGATTGTAAAGGCTAACCAGTTAAACCAATATGTATGTTTTAAAGGTATCTCAACTTCAAAATTTGTCTAAGGATACATTGCTTTGGAAAAAAGTTCTGCTTTTGTTTCCACAGAAGATGAGAACCCATGGATTGCTAACATGCTAATATGGTTTGATCAGCCAAGATGCCCTGAAAGGTCTTCGATGATAGCATGGCCCAGATGATCCAACATCCAAAATAAGCTTCAAAGCAACTGGCTGAGATGATCCATCCTCACAGACTACAGCCAAGGTTTAACTATAATCCTTAGTTTTTTCAGGATCCCTATAAGATTATCAGTGTCCTCAATCAGCAGGAAGTAGTAAAAGATGCTATACCCAAATTCCCAAAATATTTTTTATAAATGTTTATTTTTATTTAAAGGGGGTTGATTATAAATGCAATCTCTAAAAGAATAAAAGGGGATATGATATAGATATGATAGGATAAAAGGGTAGATTGTTGAATCTACTTTTAAAGAGCAACAATTGTTTAAAATGTTTTACATTGCTATGGATTTTAGCTTGGTTAATAAAGAAGCTGCTCTGGTCTATGGCAAGTCATGTTATAGCCAGGCAGGAAATCCAAGACAGAGACAGGAAGAAGAAAAGAGAGTAGGGGAGAGATGCCAGCCACTGCCCAAGAAGCAGCAAGATGCCAGCAGACAGGTAATGCCACTACCATGTGGCAACATAGAGATTAATAAGAATGGGTTAATTTAAGATGAAAGAGCTAGCTAGCAAGAAGCTGAAACCACAGGCCATATAGTTTGTAATTAATATAAGCCTCCAAGTAACTATTTTATAAGCAACTGTGGGACCTGCGGGTTGGAGAGATTCATCCAGACTGTTGGGCAAGGCAGGACTGGAGAAATTTCTGGCCACACCCAAGTCTCAGAAAAGACTTTGTATTTACACTTTTAAACAATGTATGAACTGTTAGGATTACATGGACTTTTGAAGATGGACAGAATACACTTTGTATGTGAAATTTCCATGAGGCTATAGGGACAAGGGATCAATCAAAGGTTACAGCTTCAAAGTCAAATGTTTGGGTACAAAGTTGACCTAGTGGTCTAGTGATGGTTTGCCTATTTGATGAGATTTAGGCTCACCATGAAAACAGACCACTGTATATGTCTTTTTGGGGATTAAGTTAATTTGGGAGAGAATTTCCACCCTAAATGTGGATAGCACCATTCCACAGGGTGAGACTCTGGACTTATCTTTTTTTTAAAGAGAGAGAATATGATCATAATCATAGCGCACACATTTATTTCACTCTACTTCCTGATTGGATGCAATGTGAACAGGTGCCTCGTCTTGCTTCTGATTCCATGACTTTCTCACAGTGATGAACTATTTACTAATACTGTGATACAAAATAAGCCTTTCCTTCCTTAAATTGCTTTTATCAAGCCCCAGCAACAAGAAAAGTACCTGAAATATATGATGAAAACTTTAACTGAAATTAGAAAACCCAAATGACATTCTCTAGTTTTTTTAAAAAATTGTCTTGTACTACACAAAGTGATCTAGAGATGCAATGCAAACTCTATCAACACCTCAATGACATTTTTCTCTACAGGAATACAAATAACACTAAAATTTGCATAAAACAGAAAAGATTATAAACCAAAAAATAATCTTGTGTAACAAGGGCAGAGCTTGGTGTCTCACACTTTCTCATTCCAAAACTTAATACCAAACAACTGTATTCAAAGGAGTATGGGATTATCACCAAAACAGATACATAGCAAAGAAGTCAAGAAGAAAACTTTGTATAAACTGTCAACTAAACTTGGTTTGTTTTCTTGTCTATTACAGGCTTTCTCTTGGTAGGTCTAAAACCTTCTGTGCTATGCAGGCTGCTTTCAAGCTCTTGATCCCCCTCTTTCTCTGTATGCTGGAATCATGGGTCTGTTCCACAACTCCCAACTACAGTAATCTTTGAAAAGAGTAAGCAGAATACAGAACAGAGAAAGAAAAATACCTTCAGTAAATGGTGGTGTGAAAACATTGATATTCTAATGTAATAGAGTCAAACTGGGTCAGTGTGTTATATGGCCACAAAATCAAAATCACAATATGCTAAAGACTTAAACATAGAACCCATATCTGTACAAGCTCTAAAGCAAACATAACAAACTTATTTTTTATCTTAAAATTCTTTTTATTTTAAATTATGTGGTGGGGGTGGCATGTGCACATATGTGAATGTGCTTGCAGAACCCAGAAGGCATTGAATGTCATAGAGCTATAGATCCATGCAGTTGTTAGCCTCCTGATGAAAATTCTAGGGAGCAAACTTGGGTCCTCAGGAAGATCAGTACATGCTCTTAACCACTGAGCCATCACTTCACTGCTCCTCTCCATAATATAAATCTTAATGACATTGAATCTGTCAATCATTTCTTGGAAATAACCCAAAAAAGTATAGAGAGCAAAAGCAGCTCCAGATAAGAACTACATCAGGATTTAAACCACCATGACCCTGCACTCAAATATGTTAATATGGTCATTATCAAACAGAAAAAAAAACAGTTTAGTGTTGATGAGGATGTGGAGAAAGCAGAGCCTCTGTGTATCCCTGGTATGATTATAAAACAGTGATAAAGCTGTAAGAAATATTGGGAATCATCTTAAAAATTCAATATAGAGCTCTATATGATCTGACAATTCTAATCCTGGGCATTTGTCCAAAAGAACTGAAATCTATTTCTCTTTTAAAAAAAGATTTTAATTATTATATTCATGCAGCACTATTCATAATAACTAAGAGGTAGAAACAAGCTAAAGGCCCATCAATGCTAGGATAGATAATGAACACGTGTTACATACAAGGTGTACTATTATTCAGTCATAAAAAGAAAATTCTGTCTAATGCTACAACATGAATAAACCTGGAGGTCATTATGCTAAATAAAATAGCCCAGTTACAGAAAAACAAATATTGCATGATTCTATTTACATAAGATACCTAAATAGCCAAACTCAGTGAAGCAGAAAGTGGAATGGTAGTTTCCAGGGACTGTCAGACAAGGGAAACGGTAAGTTGTTGTTCAACAACACTGTAGTGTGTGTTTCAAATTTTAAGAGGGTACATCTTAAACATTTTCACATGTGTATGCACGTGTGCATATGCAAATGACCATGCATGTATGTGCACATGTGAGTGACGGTGCAAAATTGCCTAGGTCTCTGGGCAAAGTGCAAAGACGTCTAACATCTTTCCAAATCACTCTTCACTTAATTTATTGAGGAGCGTCTCTCACTGGAACTCAGAGATCAATAATCCTGGCTAGTCTAACTAGCCAGGTTGCCCCAGGAATCCCTGTCTCTGTTGTCAAAGTGCTCAGATTACAGGCAGTCATCACGCATGCTCAAGTTTCTCTGTGTATTCCAGTAATCTAAATTCCAGTCTTTGTTCTTGCAAGGCAGGAATTTTTTCCACTGAACGATTTCCTTAGCCCTTCTGAATCTCATTTTAAAACATATTTTAAATATTTGTTAAGTTTTGAGAATGTTCTATGATACATTTGATCATATTTTGTCCCCTCCCCCAAATCCTCTCAGGTCCTCCCCCATCTCCATACACAACCAACTTCATGTTCTTTTTCTTAACAACAATATCAAAAAATAAAAAACTTTAACCACAATCTTCTTTAAAAAAAAATGTTCGTAACACTGTGGCACATATTTCTATTTTGTTATTTATTACAACAACACAGTGTAATTTCACTGATTATGTTCAGTGCTGAAGGCTAAATATAATACACTCTGAAAACAACACATAAAAAGGATGTTTTTAAGATTGCTATATATTCCCTGCATTGAGGTAATATTATTTCAGAGGATAAACATTTAAGTGGCACTGAGGTACATACAATAAACAGTTTTAAAAGCTAGTTCTAAGTTTGTGAATTATAATTCAGGACACTTATTTCAGGGGGAAAATAGACTTTGCTACACTACTGTATATAATACAATATCCATCTGTTATCCATAATTTAATCTCCATAGTTTTGATTGTGTTAAACTGTGGCCCCAAAGTATTACATGAAAAATTGAAGAAATAAGTAATGTTTTACATAGTATGCCATTCTTAATAGCAAAATGAAATCTTATGCTATACCACTCTGGCCCACCTGAGACAAGAATCATTTCTTTATGCAAGATATCCATATTATGTAGGTCACCCAACTCTGAGCTTAGTTGATATCTCAGTGATATCATAGGCCAGCGCAGTAGCATAGCACATATGATCAAATAACTGTAGTTCATAATTAAAATGTTCAAACTAGGCAGTTTTACTTAGCATACTACAGAATAAGCTGTACATATATAAGCATTCTTGCAAATTCATATAAATATACTAGAAGAATATACTTTTATAGAGAGGAGGGGTAATTGAGTAGCATGGATGAATGGGAATTTCCCTTTCCACTCTATTTTTGAGCTGCTCTAATTTAATAAGAAAGAATATATTCAGGCACATAAAAAAACTTTTTTCTACAATTTTGGAGAACACAGTTCTTCTTTTTAACTTAATCTTTCCAGATTATTTCTCTACCTGGTAAGTCCATATTCAAACCTCTGTCTAATGACCATGGAAATTACTTGTCTTCATCATAGTTTGCTTCTTTTTTCAAAAAAGGATGATTAAGCAAAGGAAAGCTCTCAAATGAACAGAATGACTTAAGCACTTCAGGAATTGCCTTGACTGTATTCTCATTTTATTTTTGTCTTTGAAAGACCAAGGGTTTTTTGTTTGGTTGTATTTTATTTTTTTGTTTTATGGCTAGCAAGGTAAATAGGAACAGGTATAAAGTGTACTAAGAAATTTAGTCTCAATCTTTTGTCTCAGAACTTAATAGACATGCTGCCAATTTCTCATTCCTTTCTTTGAACATATGTTAACTATAACTTGGGAGTTGCATAAACTTTCAGTTAGCTTTTTATTCAGCCAAACCATTATTATATTAATATTTGTGTCTTTTTCTTGTGGAATATTACTTTAACTATGTAAAGATGTGTTACATTTGTTTATGCTGCATTTGTTTAATTATGTAAAGATGTGTTGCTGTTTTACTTTGCCTGCCTAAGGCACCTGATTGGTCTAATAAAAAGCTAAATGGCCAATAGCTAGGCAGTAGAGGGATAGGCAGGGCTGGTGAGAAGAGAGAAAAAATAGGAGGAGAGAGGAGAAGAGAGAGAGGATAGAACGAGGTTGAAAGAGGGAAGATGCCTGGGGCCAGCCAGACAGACACGGAGGAAGCAGAAAAGTAAGACATACAGAATAAAAGGTACAAAGCCCAGAGGCAAAATACAGATGAAGAGAAACATGTTAATTTAAGTTTAAATGGCTAGCCAGAAACAAGCCTAAACTAAGGCTGAGAATTCATAATTAATAATAAGTCCCCATGTCTTTATTTGGGAGCTGGTGGCAGCCCAGAAAAAGTCTGCTACATCTTCTGGATCTCAGTACCATAAAATAAACTCATTTCATATTTGAGGTGGCATTCCACGTATATACAAGTTTAAATGACACGAGGGAAATGCATGAATTATTTTAAACAATATGAACCTCAATAGCATAGCCTTATAACTAAAAAGATCAGCTTGGGGAAAGATATAATTAGTCCACTGAATGAAAGACAATTATTCCTTACTTGTTTCCATTACAAAAACACTAATTGGCTTCAACTTTCCAAATTGTCCTCAATTTGATACTATTTAATTTCAACTCCTTTAAGACAATATGTAACTCCAAGATAAAAGTTGATCATTCTAATACAAATTAGCCTATCCTTAACCCAAATGTTACAAGAAAAAAAAAACAGGCAATCTGAATTCATTGAGTTCATTTGAAGAGTATATCTCTTTTCATAATTTTTCAGTCATATGTATTAATTATACATACTCATGAGGTATAATATATTTTGACTAACATATACATTATCTAATGATCATCTCATATGTCAACATTTCTTTATGGTGAAATAATTCCAAACATCCTTTGTGGTTATTTTAATATATATAATACATTGTCAACTATAGTAACCCTATTGTGAGATACAATACCAGAACTTGTCACTTTATACTTTTTGCCAACTTTTCCCTATCCATTCTGAATCCTTCCCTTCCAAGGCTCTGGTAGCCACTGTTCCACTCTGTATGTCTATAAGGACAACAAGACATGTCTGCACAGAAAAAAATCACACACATTTGCACTCCTGTCAAATACACCCACTTCAGAAGTCCTTGAAAACATACTGGTTGCTTATACACTAATACAAATGGTTCCAAATATATTCCTGAAAACATACTAGCAGTGAAATTTTGTGGGGATTTAGAATACACTGAAGTAATACAGTCTTAGGGAAATTTATAATTATAATAGATTTTAGAATCCATTTGCCTTACAATATATCATGAAGGATGTATTATGTGGTATCCCATAAAATATTTGACAAAGTAATCCATTATTCCCTTGAAACAATTCTAATTATTCAAATTAATTCTGCCTAGATAAGTGCTTTCTCCATGTTATTATCCATCCCTAAATTTTAGTTCTGCCTTATAAAACACCCATCCCTAAAGTGAAGGAACTGCATTGTATGGCCTGCACAAAACTATTTCTTGAAATAAATTTAAAACAAGATACACACGACAAAATTAATTAATTAATTGACAAAAATAAACTTTAATCTTTAACTACTGGCTAAACTTAAGACTGTACAAGCAATGAATAGACTCCAGTGAAGGAAACATCATTCACTGGCCTGCATTTATAGCCTATTATAACAACACAGACTATCAGAAATGAAAGGCTTACTAGTCACAGGCATCCAAAAAGAAATCTCTCACTAAAGTAAAGAAGTCATTTTTATAAAGAAAATTCAAATAAGCTTGAGCTAAACGGTGCCATAAGTAAAATGGAAAATGATAAATAGAACTTTACACAAAATGTGTGTGGGGAAGAAATCAGTGAACCCAAAGATATACTAATGAAAATTACCACTTATGAGGAACAAACAGATTCAAATGTAAAACAAAATGAACAAAACCCCTAAGAGACCTTAAGGATTGCGCTTAAACATTTTAATAAAAGCAGAACATAGGTTCCTGGAAAGGAGGAATTAAAAAATGAGCAGAAAGTGCTACCGAAGAACTATTAACTGAAACATTTCTCAACTGAATGAAATAAATTGGTTTCCTCATATGAAAAGCCCAGTGAGATCCTAATAGAGAGCACCAAGCTACAAAAGATAAAAAGACAAACCTTTGAAGTAGCAAGAGAAGACTGACTTGCTATATACAAGGAATTCTCAGTCAAGGAAATAATAAAAGAGTGCACTGATGATCAGAAATCATGCAAGCCTTAAGACTGGTGTATGATAGATTGGGCGGGGTGGGCTGAAACGGGAGAATTAAACAGAAGAGGGAGGGAAGAGAATGGTAAGGGAGGGGATACAGGGAGAGACATCTAAAACTAAGTGTCCTTTGAGGGGCCATGTAGAAACCTGCGACAGTAGAAGTTCTTAAAAATATCTAAATGGAGTCACCTAATAATGGCAGAGACAAAGCCCTCACTAGACTTCTGTCACCACCAAATGAAACTTCCAATACCAAGAATGGGTTATGCCCACATGAATTGTTTGCAAAAGGAGCGCTATGGAAACCCCCAAACAACTCAGGCTATTACCAAAGCTATTGATTGCTCTCCCCAAACTCATGGCAAGGCCCTATTGCCAAAGACAACACATCCATAACTCATTGAACATGGACAAGTCAAGCTGGTGACTACCTAGAGCCTTCAACCTTCCTGACTAGTGTTCGTGGTACTGGGAGATATTCTGCACAGTACCAGAACAGAAAGGTAAACATCAAGCCAGCTGCAAACCTTTCAGTCTACAATGATGACCTGCCTACATGATGGACTGGTGTAATAGTGGCACAAAAGTTGGGAAGTCACCATTATCTGGCTAGATTAAGGGCCACTTCCTGAGATAGAGCCCATGTTTGACACTGCTCAGGTGGCCAGGAACCAGAGACTAGATAGACCATGGGCATAGAGGAAAACCAAATACAACTTTTATGTTGAAGAAATATAGCAATAAAATGACTCCTAACAACATTCTGCCATAATTATAGATCAGTGTCTTGCTCAGCTATCATCAGACACTTACTCATGCAGTACATGGGAACAAATACAAAGACCTATAGTGGACAAAGTGCAAAGAGTGAGAACTTTGAGCACACAGCCCTAATATGGATGACTCCATCGAATCCCTCCCCAAGGACTTACGGAAGTTTGTGGAACAGGAGATGGAAAGATTGTAAGAGCCAGCAGGAATGGAGGACACCAAAGAAACAAGGCCTTCTAGACACAACAGGACTGACACACACATGAACTCATGGAGACTGAGGCAGCATGCACAGGGCCTGCACAGGTATAAGTCAAATAGGGTCCCAGGACTGAGGGGCAAAGTGGAAACAAGCCCCAATCCCTATGCCAAAAGTTATCTCCAATTGGTAACCACTTGAAAAAAAATAGTTTTTTTTTTTTTCCAATGGAGACTCACTGGGTAATCAAACCACACTTAAGGACAGTTCCTATGTCCAGAAGTAGATGCCCAACACAAAACAAAGGGAAGGATTTTGTCTCATATTGCTTGGTCTTTGGGTTTTTATGCTGTTGTTGTTTTGTTTTGTTTGTTTCTGTTTTTGAACTTTACAGGTCTTTTGCTTATATATTATGGTTTCCAATCTTCTGTTTTGATTGGATTTCTGTGTGTTTGAGTGCATCTGTATGTTGTGCTTCTTGTGCTTTTTCTTTAGCACTCTTTTGTGTTTGTTTTGTCCAATTATGGTTGCACGTGTGTGTGTGTGTGTGTGTGTGTGTGTGTGTGTGTGTGTTTGTGTATGTACATGCATGTGTGTGCTGCTGGTTTGTTTTCTAATGAGAGGAAGAAGTGCTATGGATTGGGATGCTTAGGGAGGTAGGGGCTCTAAGAGAATTTGGGGGAAGGGAACCATCATTGGAATATATCATGAAAAAATATATTTAAATAAAAATTAAAATTACATATAAAAGACTATATAATAATGCATAAAGCAATACTTTGTTGTGTCAATATAGATAAAATATACAAAATGCTACTTGTATGATAACAAAATCACAAAGAAAAGGGAAGAAAAGAAAAGGAAGATACACAGAATTATTTTTTGTTTTGTTTCATTTTTTTCATGTTACTGTTTTGTTTTGTCTTGAAACAGTATTTTACTTAGTTCAGATTGGCCTTGAATTTTCTATGTAACTGAGAAGTACCTTGAACTTTTTTGATCCTCTTGCTTCCATTTCCAAATTACAGAGAAATTTTGATGGTGTAGAATGAACTCAGAGATTTGGCATGCTAGGCAAGTGCTTTACCAACTAAAGTACATCCCTAGCCATAGGAATAAATATTTGTGTACAAATTAAATAGCATCACTATTAATCTGAACTTGGTTGTAATAAGCCTAGATGTTAATTATAATCCTCAGAGATACTACTAAGGAAATATCTCAAAACCAGAAAAAATACAAAAAGAATTATGTGATAGTCATTTTTGGGCTATTGTGTGCCAAGAGAAAAATTGATGCTCCTAAGGTAGTGGTGGTGCATGCCTTTAATCTCAGCACATGGGTAGCAGAGGCAGGCAGATCTCTGTGAGGTCAAGGCCAGTCTGGGCTATAAATTGAGTTCCAGGAAAAATGCCAAAGCTACATAGAGAAACCCTTTCTTGAAAGAAACAAAACAGAAAACACACACACAAAAAGAAAGAAAAATTGGTCCTCCAACTAGAAAAGAAAATTTGTATGTCAACTACACAGAACACATATCCATAGGATACTCTTTTGCAACAGAAAGGTACACATTCTTTTTGTTTTAGGAAAAGTCTGTCCTAAAGATCATTCTGTTTATGTTTGACAGTAATGTGGTCATCTTCATTTAAAAAATGTAAATAATTTCTGGAGATCTCATACATGTGACTAGAGTATATTATGTTATATATACTTGACATTTTCTAAGAGAATATGTCTTAAATATTCTCACCACAGGAAAAAATTACTCTATGAGGTTTCAGATATGCTATTAGCTTGATCACAGTAAATCACTTTACAATGTATGCATATATCAAAATATCATACTGTATATGACCAATATAGTCAACTTTTATATATCAATTATTGTTGTGGAATATTATTTTAAGATGTGCTACTTTTTATGGTATGGAACATTTGCCTTAATGATGCAACAATGTATTGCATTCTTTTATGTTGCATTTATTTAACTCTGTGAAGCTATGTTATTTTGCCTGTCTAAAGCACCTGATGGTCTAATAAAGAGCTAAACAGTCAATAGCAAGGCAGGAGAAATGATAGGCAGAGTTGGAAGGCAGAGAGAATAAATAGAAGGAGAAATCTTGGAGGAAAAGAAGAAAGAGAAGAAGGAGAGAAGGACTCCAATTTGCTTCATAAAAGGATGATGGGCATCAAAGAAACTTCACAGAAGTTTGCTTTCATTGTGGCAAGATTAGCCATTTCGGCAAGAAACGAGACTGTCTGACAGTATGTTGTACAAACTGGACATACAGGACCAACATGAAAGTGACCATTGAACTTTGCCAAAACAAGGTGGGATGATCCTTCAGAGTTCCTGCTTCACAGAAGAAACTGCCATACATTCTGCAGGACACAAGGGAAAGTTACTGGCAAAATTTGGCAATATAGGCAGGACAGTCTTTCAAAATTACTGCTTCACAGAAAAGTCTGCCAGGTACTCTAGGCCTGTAAGCAAAAGATGGATGCCCCAACATGGCAGAAGAACTTTGAGTGACTGTCCAGGCACCTAAATGTCTCTGTTGCTAAATAATATTACATCCTTCTGGGTATTTGGAGTTGAAGACTAGATAGTTACATTTTTCCTTAGTTATGATAGAAATAAAATGAGGTGCAAACTTTGGATTCACTAAGATAAGATAGATATTGCCTTATTTTCCATGAATATGCTAACTACAAATGGACAGAATACTGTAAATGTAATTCTTACTTGGTAACTGTTTTTATTGTGTATAGTATTATTTTGTTAAAGTTAAAACCTTTCTTTTTATTTAGACAAAAAAAAGAAAATGTTGTGGAATGTTATTTTAAGATGTGTTACATTTGTTTATGCTGTAGAACATTTGTTTAATGGTGCAAAGATGTGTTGTATTCTTTTATGCTTTATGTTGCATTTGTTTAACTCTGTGAAGCTGTGTTACTTTGCCTGTCTACAATACCCGATGATTTAATAAAGAGCTGAATGGCCAATAGTGAGGCAGGAGAAAGGATAGGCTGGGCTGGTAGGCAGACAGAATAAATAGAGGGTGAAATCTGGGAGGAAAAGAAGAAAGAGCAAGAGAACAAGGAGAGGAGGATGCTAGGGGCCAGCCAACCAGCCACCCAGCTAGCCACTGAATAAGGATGAAAGTAAGATATACAGAAAAGGAAAAATCCCAGAGGCAAAAGGTAGACGGGATAATTTAAAGTTAAGAAAAGCTGGCTAGAAACTAGCCAAGCTAAAAACAGGCATTTATAATTAAGAATAAGTCTCCATGTGATTTATTTAGGAGCTGGGTGGCAGGCCTCCAAAAGAGCCAAAAGAGTAAAAAGCAGAAACCAAACAACAACAAATTATATCCTATTTTATAACAGAGACCACTATAGAAAGCCACAACCAATAAATATGCAGAGTTGTAGACCTCAGGCCCAATAGATACATCTGCAAACCATTCCCATAACTAAGGATCAGGGAACATTGCAGAAGAAGGGATGAACATACTGTAAGAGCCATAGGATTAGAGAGTTTTCTCTAAGATTCACAAGGCCTCAACCCACAGAGAAGTATGGGCAACTGAGGAAACCTGAGAACAGGAGAGGTGGTCTTCCCAAGTGAAGACTTGGTTGACCACTACCAAATGATCAGCACTGAAAAGATACATGCAAATAACATTATATGGACTGAACAAATTATATTTAAGAACATAAGCCAGGCGGTGGTGGCGCACGCCTTTAGTCCCAGCACTCGGGAGGCAGAGACAGGCGGATCTTTGTGAGTTCGAGGCCAACCTGGTCTACAGAGCGAGATCCAAGAAAGGTGCAAAGCTACACAGAGAAACCCTGTCTCGAAAAAACAAAAAAAAACAAACAAACAAAAAAGAAGAATATATATATATATATATATATATATATATATATAAACAATAAATGAAAGGGGTTATGAATTTAAAGGAGAGCAAGGAGGGTATATGGAAGGGTTTGGATGAAGGAAAGGAAGAAATGTTGTAATTATATTTTATCAAAATAAAAGAAAATGTTATGAACTCTAACAAAAGAGTTTAAGATAAATTTTAAAAGAAACAATTTTTAATAATAAAAATAAAATGTTCTTACTAAGGAGGCATAAGCAGAAGAATTGTGTCTGGGAACATCCTGAATTAAATAGCAATATCTTCCTCAAAACTGATAAAATACATAGGCCCTGTAGCCAGATGTTTCTTGGTCCCAACCTGCCCCACAGTCTGCACAAATCTCTCCCACCTGTGGTCCTAAAGCTGCTTATAAAATAATCACTCAGAGGCTTATATTAATTACAAACTGTATGGCCTATGGCTTCAGCTTCTTGCTAGCTAGCTCTTTCATCTTAAATTAACCCATTCCTATTAATCTATGTGTTGCCACGTGGTTGTGGCACTATTGGTCTGCTGGCATCTTGTTGCTCCTTTGGGGGCAGCTGGCTTCTGTCTTGACTCCGCCCTTCTTCTCTCTGTATCTCTGCTTGGATTTCCTACTTGGCTGTAAGCTTTCTTGCTATAGGCCAAAACAGCTTTATTTATTATCCAATGGGAGCCACATATATTCACAGCATACAGAAAGAAATCCCACCACATAAGTCCTGTGTCACTAACCTTAAACTCTTTACAGAATGAAGCATCCACTTTATAAAACTACAAGTCCTAGTGCATACTAAGCCCAAAGGTCACATAAGGGGGGAAATAAAATAAGGAGTGGGTATTAGTTAAAGAGAAAGAAAAATGAGGTTTGTTTTAATTCGTAAGTAACTTTCGGCTAGACAAAATAGTAAAAAAAAAAAAAATAAGCAATATCATCCATGGTTGACCTGACTTAATCTCAAAAAGGTAGAAGACACAAATTACAAAGATAATGAGTAAACCTGGGATACTGCTGCATATCCTATGCACTTAAATAATGTAAGAGAGTATTATGAGCAATCATACATAAATCAATCAGAGAACCTACCTGTATGAAACAGATGAATATCTACCAAAAAAATGAAGCTACTAACACTGAATCTAGGAACTTACACATACAAGTAAGATTATATGAACTGAGCAGGTTGTATTTATGTATTAGGAATATATATATATATATATATATATATATATATATATATATATATAGCAACAATTAAGAAAGAGAACATGAACTTGAAAGAGAGCAGGAGGGTATATGGGAGGATTCGAAAGGAAGAGGAAGGGAATAAATAATATAATTATATTATCTCAAAAAACAAAAACTATTTTAAACATGAATAGAACTTATTACTATTATTTTGCTAAATTGACACAATATCAAAACAGCCTTCTAAATCTGTATTACTACTCCTTTAGACTAGTGATAGTCTCAGACCTTATTAGGAAAGTTTGTTTTTTCAGTCAATGGTAGTTATTGCCAAAATGTAGCTAGAAGTTTTTCTGTGTCCCACCTGGCCCACAGTCAGGACAAATCTCTCACCCGCCAGTCCTGCAGCCACTCAGACCCAGGTAAACACACAGAGGTTTATATTATTTATGATCTGTATGGCCATTAGCTCAAGCTTATTACTGACTAGCTCTTACACTTAAATTAACTCATAATTCTTATAGCCACATGGCTTGGTACCTTTTCTCAGTTCTGCCTTCACATCTTGCTTCCTCTATGTCTGGCTGGTGACTCCTGACTCAGCCTTCCTCTTTCCAGAATTCTTTTTGTCTACTTATCCCACCTATACTTCCTGCCTGGCTACTGACCAATCCACATTTTATTTATCAACCAATCAGAGCAACACAGTCACAGCATATAGAGCGACATCACCCATCACCTAAACTCACCATAGTCAAAGCACAGAAAATAAGTGTCAAATGCTCAGTCACAAGTGGGACATATGTTTCACACCCTTCTAACCAGTGCTCAGAAATCATTGCAGAAGAAGGAGTAGAAATACTTTAAAGAGGTAGAGGTCAGGTACTGACATGGAAATTTCACCACTACTGACTACCTTTCATAGTGATGCAAGGTACTATGTACACTACCAGAGGAGAAAACTGAACATCAGGCTTACCTAGCTGTGAACATTGTGAACTACAAGTAACTAGGGCTTAATATTTCTTTCTATAGTCTCTTGGATATGCTCATTCCTCTCTTAAGCCTGAAATATTGCTTCCTATGCTTTCTTTAGCTTAGATTTGTTGGGTATAAAAAAATTAGGCTTTTTTTATAATATGGAAATTCTTTTTTTCTCTGTCAACTATGGCAGATAGTTTTGCTGGGTATATTTGTCTAGGTTAGTCATTGTAGTATTTTAGAATTTAGAATGTATTGCTCCAGGATCAAAATTTCCACTGAGAAATCAGCTGTTTTTGTAATGAGGTTTTCTTTTGTGTGTGTGTGTGTGTGTGTGTGTGTTTCTATTTTACTTTTTTATTAAGAACCAAATCCATATGCATCTATGAATTAGAAAATATTAAGGATTTGTTCATGATTCCAATTTTGTTCTTTTTTTTCACATGCTTTGACTTTTTTTAAAATTTTTTTATTCATTTTATATATCAACCACGGATCTCCCTCTCATCCCACTCTCCCCTCCCCTGCCTAACCCTCCCTGACCCACCTCTTATCTCCTCTTCCAAAATGGTAAGTTCTGTCATGGGGAGACAGCCAAGCTTGGTACATTCAGTTGAGGCAGGACCAAGTCCCTCTCTGCTGCTTCAAGAGTGAGCAAAGTGTCCGATCTTAGATAATGGGGTTTTCTTTATATGTGACTTGTTTTTTGTTTTGTTTTTTTCAGGTTGTTGCTGTTATTGTTGCAACTTTCAGTAAATTTTCTTTTTTCTGTATACATAGTATTTTAACTATGCTACACCATTGGTATTTCCCTTTTTGGTGGTCTTGTTGATTTTGCTGTTCTGTGTGCTTCTTATATTTTTATGGGTATGTCTTTCTTGAGTTTGGTAAAATTTTCTTATATTATCTTGGCAATGGGATGGTCTGTATGTCAAGTGTGTTGCTGTTTACTCAATAAATAAAACATTGATTGGCCATTGGCTAGGCAGGAAGTGTAGGCGGGACAAGGAGGAGAATAAAGCTGGGAAGTGGAAGGCTGAGTCAGAGAGACACTGCCAGCCACCACCATGACAAACAGCATGTGAAGATGCCGGTAAGCCACGAGCCATGTGGCAAGGTATAGATTAATAGGAATGGATTAATTTAAGCTGTAAGAACAGTTAGCAAGAAGCCTGCCACGGCCATACAGTTTGTAACCAATATAAGTCTCTGTGTTTACTTGGTCAGGTCTGAGGAGCTGTGGGACTGGCAGGTAAAAGAGATTTGTCCTGACTGTGGGCCAGACAGGAAAACTCAAGCTACAGCAAATAGTCAACTGTCTAGGCCATTGACTTGGGACTCTTCATCTCTGGCCATAATTTGGAAGTCTTTTCTTTACATGGTATCTCAAATTTCTTGTATTATTTTTAATGTCTCATATTATTTGCTTATTTAATCTAGGTCCTCTATTTTACTTCCAGTCCAGATATTCTATCTTCTGCTTGATTCATTCTACTTGTAAGGCTTCGCTTTGAGTTTTCTAGTTGAGTTACTAGGTTTTTCAATTCTGTCTTCATTTCAATGTTTCTATCTCTTTCTTGAATTCCATTTCAAATCCTGGATTGTCTTTGTCATTTTCAGCAGTCTTATGTTTGTGTTTTCTTGGGAATCACTCAGGCATTTATTTTCCTTAGGCATTTTCTCTTTAATTTCCTTGAACTGTTTCTTTAAATTCCTTGAATTGTTTGATAAAGTTTATGATTATTCTTTGAAGTTCTGTGTGGTAGATTTTGGGTGGGAGATACTGCTTGATCTTTCATGTTGTTTGGATTTTTGTGATGAGATCAGGGCATGTGAATTATTTCATTGTTTCTATATCTGATATGGACAGAGCAGTTTGAGGCAGAAGAGAGGACATGCTGAACACATTGGTCCTAGAGGTTAGATATGGATTAGATGGAATGAAGTCATGCAGACCAGAAAACTGGGCTGGTATATAGTATGTGAGTCCTGGTGAAAGTCTTGACTTTGTGGGTAGACCTGGGGTTTGGGGAGTGTATATGGAGGGGATATTTAGGCATACTCACTCAACTATACCCTGGATAAGGATGTGCAGGATCTGAGATAAGATGTAGCGTGGGAGTGGCCTGTGGGTGACAGGCAGGCAGTATGGGTCATGGAATAAACCTAGAGGTTGGTTGTGGAGCAGGAAGGATGCTCAGACTAGTTTCAGGCACTGGATATGGTGCCTGTGCTAGATCTGGGGGGTTGGGAATGGGTTTTGTTTGAGGGGTATCAGAAAGACTCATCCAGTTAGACCCTGGAGAAGGATATCAAAGTTCTGGTTGAATGGAGAAGTTGGCTATTATCATACTTAATGGTGTGAGAATTAAAATATTCCCCCTAGTAGGGCAAAGAAAAATATGTCTGTTTTGCCTTGGTTACTCACTATTGTACTAGAGATCCTAATTGCTACCATAATTAGGCAAGAAAAGTAAAGAAATTCCAAGTATCCAAATTAGCAAGGAAGTAAAATAACTATTTGTAGATAGCATAATCCTATACAAGGGAATCTATAAATGTTAAAACCATAAATAAATGAGTTGTACAAAAACTGTAATAATTTTGTTTTGATATATTAGAAATAAATAAATAAATAAATCTTAAAATGAAAACAATATTTTTCATTTGAAGTAGCATTCAAAAGCACAAAATATTTAGGAAAATTATCAAGAGTATAAGATTTACATACTCCTAACTACAAAAACGTTCCATGCCAGGAACATGATTTTGGAAGTCATTCATATGAGATACATAAAGTAATGACAATGATTAATTTATTAAGGAAATCCATTCATGTAGCTACTCACAAAATTCTAGAAAGAAGGAGGGTTTTTGCTTTTGTTTAAAAAAATGACACAAAACTGGGTAACTAGGAGAGCGGTGGTAGGTGTAGCATGAGTTGGGGGTGAATATAATCAAAACTCATTATATGGAACTCAAATCTCTCAAAGAACTAAATTTTAAAAAAGGAAGTAGAGAGAAAACAGATAAAGCAAGCAAGTAAAAGTTTAAAGAAGATAAGGGTGTTTCAGAGAGTCAACAATGCAAGATTGCTTAACTCTTCAGATACAGCCATCTGGCCTCAACAGAGCCCCCCATCCACACCCCCAGAAGGCACAGGCTCCACCTGCACCAATTGGAGGAAGAGGTGGATGACTCTTCTCCAGGCTGGACTGCTCCCCCACACCTGCCGCTCGTTCTCTAGGCCCTAGGCTCTGGGGCACATCCCATGCCCTTCCTCCATCCATCGAAGCCCCAACAGCCTGTCAGCAGGTAAGATTCCTGCAGCCAGGCCACTCCACCACCCCCACCACCCAGCAAACCCTGTAACCTACAAGGCTCACCCTGCTTCCCAAACACAGGGAAACCATCATCCTCAGCCTGGTCAACCATCCCCCATGGCATCACATGCCCCCAGAGGCACAGGATCCACCTGCACCAATTGGAAGAAGAGGTGAGTGACCAGTCTCCCGGATGGAGACTTATTGGAAAGGAAGAATTCAAATGTTTGCTATTTGCAGATGATATGATTGTATACATAAGTGACCCCAAAAATTCTACTAGGAAACTCCTAGAGCTGATAACACTTTAAGTAATGTGTCTGGATACAAATAACATAAAATATCTTGGGGTAACTCTAACAAACAAGTTGAAGACCTGTATGACAAGAACTTGAAGTCTTTGATGAAAGAAATTGAAGAAGATATCAGAAAATGGAAAGGTCTCCCATGCTCTTGGATAGGTAGGATCAACATAGTAAAAGTGGAAATCTTACCAAAAGTAATGTACAGATTCAATGCAATCCCCATCAAAATCCCAACACAATTCTTCACAGACCTGGAAAGAATAATACTCAACTTCATATGGAAAAACAAACAAACAAAAAAACCCAGGATAGCCAAAAGAATCCTGTATAATAAAGGAACTTCCAGAGGCATCACCATCCCTGACTTCATGCTCTACTGTAGAGCTATAGTTTAAAAAAAAGCCTGGTATTGGCATAAAAACAGACGTGTCAATCAATGGAATCAATTTGAAGACCCTGACATTAATCTACACCCCTATGAATACCTGATTTTAGACAAAGAAGCCAAAATTGTACAATGGAAAAGAAAAGGCATCTTCAACAAATGGTGCTGGCATAACTAGATGTTGACATGTAGAAGAATGCAAATATATCCATATTTATCACCCTGCACAAAACTCAAGTCCAAGTGGATCAAAGACCTCAACATAAATCGTTACATTAAACCTGATAGAAGAGAAAGTGGGAAGTAGCCTTGAACACATTGGCACAGGAGACAACTTCCTAAATATAACACTAATAGCATAGACACTGAATAATAGCAACAATTAATAAATGGGACCTCCTGAAACTGAGAAGTTTCTGTGAGACAAAGAACATGGCCATTGAGACAAAACAGCAGGCTACAGAATGGGAAAAGATCTTCACCAACCCCACATCTGACAGAGGACTGATCTCCAAAATATATAAAGAACTCAAGAAACTAGATATCAAAATACCAAATAATCAAATTACAAAATGGAGTGCCGATCTAAACAGAGAATTATCAACAAAAGAATTTCATATGGCCAAAAGACATTTAAGGAATTGGTCAACATCCTTAGCCATCAGGGAAATTCAAATCAAAATGACTCTGAGGTACCATCTTACACCTGACAGAATGGCTATGATCAAAAACACTGATGACACCTTATGTTGGAGAGGATGTGGAGCAAGGGGAACACTCCTGCACTGCTGGTGAGAGTGCAAACTTGTACAGCCACTTTGGAAATCAGTATAGTGGTTTCTCAGAAAATTGGGAATCAATTTTCCTAAAGACCCAGTTATACCACTCTTGGGCATATACCCAAAATATGCTCAGTTATACCACAAGGACACTTGCTCAACTATGTTCATATCAGCAGTGTTTGTAATAGCCAGAACCTGGAAACAACCCAGATGCTCCTCAACCAAAGAATGGATAAAGAAAATGTGGCACATATACACAATGGAGTACTACTCAGCAGTAAAAAAAAAAAATTACATTGTGAAATTTGCAGGCAAATGGATGTAACTAAAATATATCATCCTGAATGTGGTAACCCAGACCCAGAAAGACAAACAGAGCATGTATTCACTCATAAGTGGATATTAGACACAAAGCAAAGAATAACCAGGATACAATCCACAACCTCAGAGAAGCTATGTAACAAGGAGAACCCTAAGAGGGACATGCATGAATCACCATGTGAGAGGGAAATAGATAAGATCTCCTGGTAAACTGAGAGGTGGGGAAGACGGGAGGGGATGGGGGATCAGAAGATGGGGGAATGGGATGATTGAGTAGGGGGAGGGACAGAGAGTGATAGCAATGAAAGAGATATCTTGATAGAAGGAGCCAATATGAGGTCAGGGAGAAACCTGATGCTAGAGAAATTCCCAGGAATCCACAAGGATGACCCTAACTAAGATGCCTAGCAATAGTGGAGAGGGTGCCTGAATTGGCCTTCTCCTGTAATCAGATTGGTGACTACCCTAATTGTCATCATAGAACCTTCATCAAGTGACTAATGAAAGCAGATGCAGAGATCCACAGCTAGGCATTGGGTAGAGCTCCGGGAGTCTAGTCGAAGAGAAGGAGAGATTGTATGAGCAGAGGCATCAATATCATGATGGGGAAACCCATGGAGACAGCTGACCCAAGCTAGTGGGAGTTCATGAACTATGGATTGACAGATTGGGAATCTGCTTGGGACTGGACCAGTCCCTCTGAATGTGAGTGACAGTTGTGTGGCTTGGTCTACTTGTGGGGTCCCTCAAAGTGGGACCAAGATTTGTCCCTGGTGCATGAACAGGCTTTTTAGAGCCCATTCCCTATGGCAAGATGCTTTGTGCAGCCTTGAAGCTGTGGGGAGGGGCTTGGACCTGCCTCAATTTGTTGTGTCAGACTTTGTTAACTCCCCATGGGAGGTCTTGCCCCCTCTGAGGAGAGGATGGGGGTGGGGAAGGAAGTGGGGAGGAATGGGAGGAGGTGAAGGAGAGGGAACTGTAAAATGAAACAAAAAACTAAAATAAAATAAAAAAGATACGGCCATCAGTTAGCTTGGTGTTTTTGTGGGACTCCTAACAGTGGTCTTAGGACTCTTTTTCTCCTATTGGGCTGCCTTAGACATCTTGATAGGAGGGCTTTTGCCTTGTCTTATTGTATCTGGTTTTGCCATGTTTGGTTCTTGTCTCTTAGAGGCCTGTTCTTTTCTGAAGGAGAAAGGAGAGGGAGTGGATCTGGGAGAGAGGGGAGGTTGGAGGGGAGCTGGAAGGAGTGGAGGAAGAGGAAACTGTGGTGCAAATATATTGTATGAAAGAAGAATCAGTGAATCCATGTACCTCACAATATATATTTTATTATGGATACTGTATGCTTATGTAATAGAAGAGGGAGAATATATACTTTTAATATATATAATAATGTGAGATCCCAATCCCAGTTCTGTCAAGATGCTTCTGTGGCTATTAGAAACTTTAAGTGTGTAGGAGTCCTGCTGAGAGCAACTGAAAATCACCTTACAGGAGGTCCCTAGAGCTTGATTTAATAAGAAAGAAAAGGGGACTATTTCATTATGTTACATACAAAATAATTTTCACCAATAAAAGATTTGAGAATGTCACCCTTTCAACTAGTTCTGTTTTACAAAAAAATGTGTTTTTTAAATAAAAATATAAATCCAACCATATGTTCCTAAGGCAAAGGTTAAATAAAAAAAGTACATTTTATCACCTTTTCATATTTTATCTTGTTAACTTGTATTAGAAACAACAGTAACTATAAGTATAATGTAGGAGTGAGACCAAGATATTACAAAATTAATGCTATTCTTAAGGAGGAAACTCAGAAACAATAACAGGAAATAAATGAAAGGAAACTCAGAAACAATAACAGGAAATAAATGAAATAAACCATTTATATACATGACATTGAAATGTTTCTTAAAATTAATTCAAATTACTGTAGCAAATTCTCTTTCTTCTAATCACCATCTTCAAAGTCCTTTGGCATCCCCTACTTTAGGAAACTAATAATGAAAGAAGAACAAGGAAGGAATATAACATCATCTGACAGTTCTCAAGCATCTATTGGAAGGATGCCCTTGTTTAGAAAACACATTAATGATTCTGAATAGATAAAATGCTACTTGTTTCAGTATAGAACACATCTATGTATTGCTCTACATAGCATGGTGTGATAAGAAAAATGTTGTTTCTTCTGTTTTTCAAAGGAGAGGCACATGTTAGCATAAAACAAGGGAACCTGATAAAATCATGGAGATAGAAAAGAGTATGGAAATAGATAAAAATATGAGGACATACTAGAAGTGAGGGAAATGACAAGGCAGGCTGACAGAGGGGTAGATATGAGCAAAGTACAATGATACACATGTATTAAACGTCATAGACCCACTATCCTGTATGTGTCCTAAAACTGATTTTTTTTAAAGCAGAGAGAAAAAATACATGAGATAAAATAGTACCATTGGCAGATATCACAGACTCTTAAAAAGAATATACAAATTTAGTTATTAGGATAACTACAATGTAAACTCTCTAGTCATTGAAATAAATGTAGTTTAAGCTCCATGACACATACAAAGAGCAGTATATACACATGCAGATAAATAATGCTGTTAGTGTCCCTAGTGTTCCTTTCAGGATCAATCCAAGATCATTTTCCCTGCTCTGGCACCTTCCAGTCTACTTAGGTGGGCCATGACTTTTCAGGCCAGGGGGCCTGAAGTATACACAATCAACCTTATTCTTATAAGAACTAAGAGGAGAGAAAGGGTGGGGGGGAAGAGCGGGGGAGGACAGAGAGAAGAAAGAGAAGAGGGAAAAGCAAGAGAAGAGGAAAGAGAGAGGAGAAGAGAGAGAGGGGAAACAGAGAGATAAAGAGGAGAAAGGGTGGAGAGCAGAGAAAGAGAAATGGGGTAGAAAGAGCTAACAAGTTAGGAGAGCATCAAATAAAAAGACTTGAATTAATGTCTTGTTCAGCAAGCACTGAGGACTGAGGGCATCCTTAAATGGTAAGATTTGAACAAGATGGAAAGTTTAGTGGAGAGAGGAAACTAGAGATAGAAGTGACCTAGTTAGAACATACACCTTGAAATTAATCAAAATTTTGGAAAGGATATCGTTCTTCCTAGAGAATGGAATTCCACCTGCCTATCAAAGTACAAGTTTGCTATAAGTACTACCAACACAATGGCTGTTAAAGGCATGCAAAGAGTATCCAAATTCAGTTATGGAATTTATCTTGGATTAGCCATGAAATAATTAATTTAATATATCTGAAGCTGTAGCCTTGATATTCTGAACCAAAGAAACACCAAAGATGCATAAATATGCATATATATGTGAATATATACATGTAGAAATATACATGTAAATTTTCACTAATAATATGTGCTTAGTCTGATGTGTAAAATACTCTGTCATTATAATTTTATCATTTCAAAGATAACTCTAAGTCTCATAAACTATATATACATACATATCCTATAATGGGCTATAGTAATACAAAGTCATTGCACTTTTAATCTAACCATTCAATAACAATTTATCATATATTATCATTGTTCCAGACAATGCTAAGTCAATGAGACACAAATTATCTTAAGTGGTCTATAAATTCAAGGAATGATTTTTAAGGGTGGATTCAGAAGCAAAATAATTCCTCTTATCATTCGTTTTAAGTTCACTATCATTATATAGTATATATTTTACCTTTAATTAGTCTCAAATACATACAAATCTACTATCAAAACAGTTTGAAAGTAAGGCAACTTCTAACATTCAAACCAAGTATCTTGACAATTGCTTATCTAATAAAAGTGATAAAATAAAGTATAGCAAAAGCTTAAACAACTAGAAATTCTTTTTTGTTTTTAATTTATTTTATTATATTTTCTATTCATTTTACATAATTCTCTAAAAGTTAGATCATTTTCCTGATGTTCAGTTCTGGAGGATATTGTGTCTCATGGAAGAAGATACAATGTGGGAAATGTTTCCCAACTAATAAACACAAATTATATTTAGTGGAAATAATAGAGGGGAAATTGTCTCAATGTTATTAGTTTTTATATTAGGATGGAAGTCTTCATAATGCTGAAAATTTAATAGTAGCAGCAACCTAATGGAGCTTTAGTTACAATGACCAAAATCTGTGGCAGACACAAATCTGTATTTTGTAATTTTATAGTTGCTAAATGACTATGCAATCAAGGCCATTGTTGATCCCTCTTCTTGTAAGCAATAGAATATTCTCTTCTAATGGGTAATAAAGTGGACAATTTTTACAGAAGATTAAAGTCAATCTAAAACAAAAAAGAGGAGGAGGCACTAATCAGCCAGATTTTCAATCAAGTTATTTGTAGTTTAGAATTTAACATTTCTAAGAACTTCTTTTTTCTGACCCTCAAAGCTTTAGTAAACATTAGAGGAACTTTAAATTGAATGAAAAAATTAACACAGTACTTATTACATTCAATAAAGCCTAATGCCTGCCCTCAATTCAAATCAAGAATCTAAAAATCCTTGTAACAAAAGTTCAAATAGTATAGAACATCGTGTAAGTGTTATATTGTATAATATAGGTTATAAATACTCTATTTCAAAAGCAGAGATCAAAGGAGTTGGAGGCACTCAGGAAATCTTTAAGGAAAAAAAGCCTAAAGTCTAAGTGACAGACAGAAGGTTGGCTCAAGATTCCAAGTTCAACTGAAATTTAAAAAAACAAAAATAAAATAAAGTGCCTGAAGTTAGACTCATTTTACTGCCAGAAAAAAAAAAGAAAGAAATGGGGCTCTCGCTCTTTCTCTCTCTCTCTCTCTCTCTCTCTCTCTCTCTCTCTCTCTCTCTCTCTCTCTCTCTCTCTCTCTCTCTCTCTCTCTCTGTGTGTGTATGTGTGTGCGTGCATGCATGCATGCACACAAGGAGTGCATGCACGTGTACTTGTTTGCGCGTGCATTTGCATGTAGAGGCCAGAGGTCAATAATGAGTCTGTTACATTGCTGTACAGCTAAGTTTTGAGACAGTGTCTCTCATCGTACCTAGAGTTTACCAATTTAGCTGGACTGGTTGGCTAAGGACCTCTAGGGATTTGCCTGTCTCTGTCCCTCTGTGGTAACATATACACTTCCATACCCATGGGTGCTAGTGATAGCTTACTGATCCCCAGCACAATGTTAGCATACATGTCTAGCTAGTACATGTTTGAGAGTGGGGGCTCTAACCCTAGTACCCCAAAAGAATGGGAAATTTTCACTATGATTTGAATTGAGAAAATATTCGTGGTTCATTATAGCATATACATCTCTTTTTCTCTGTGTGTTAGTTCTGTTTCTGATAAAAATACCTGGAGAAAAGCAGCATAAGGAGATAGGGTATATTTAGGTTTACAGTTTCATTGGCGAAACAAACCATCATGTTGGGGAAGGCATGGTAGTAAGAGCATGAAGCCAATCTTTGACATTGCACCAGTAGTCAGGAAGCAGAGAATAAACAGGAAGTGAAGCCAGGCTATAAAGCCACAAAACCTGCCACCAGTGACATACTCCTTCCACAAGACTATACCTCCTAATTGTTGCATAACCTTTCCAGTCATTGGCACCAACTGGTGACCAAGCATACAAACACCTGAGCCTATGGTAGACATTTCACATCCAAACTCCAATATTACATTTCTGTTCTTAAAACCTCTGGTGTCCGGAAATGTCCTTAAGTTTTTCTTCCAATCATTTTATGCAGTCATTTGCACTGCATTGATGTATTATTTTTTGAAACAGGGTCTCACTGTGTTCCATAGGTAACCTAGAACTCACTATGTAGGCCAGGCTGGAGTTGAACTCACAGATATCTGTCTGTCTTCTAAGTACTGAGACTAAAGGTGTGATCCACCACACCTGGCTTATACTATGGTAATATTTGGGTCAATCACAGAGTGTAGAGACAACATTGGTCTTGTAAGATTATAATGGAGCTCAAAATTCCTATCTTATAGTGTTTTGGTCATAGCTTGCCTGTTTTTTGATACCTAAGTATTTGCCATTGTGTCACAGTTGTGTATATTATCCAGTGAAGCAACATGCTGTACAGGTTTTCAGCCTAGGAAAATCGTGTACCTACGTTATGTGGTGTAAAGCAGGATAACTGCCACCTGTGGCTGTTGTAGTCATACTATGGCAAATTATTAACAGCACATTCCTCAGAAGGCAGCCTTATCATTAGATGAAAAATGACTCTGTATAGCTTGGTTCTTATTTTATAGAAATGAGAAGAGCCTCAAGCAATTACTTAGATTAATACCATAACTACAATCTGTCAAATGCAAGAACAACTGATCATTTGGTACCTAGCCACAAGATAAATATGCAATATAACCCCCACAGCTAAAGTTTAAGGGCATATCACAGAAGAGGGAGGAGAAAGGTAAGGGCCAGAGGACCCAGGTGGGACATCTGCTGTTATATGGCATCTTCTATATATGCTAAGAGAGCTGAACCCAGGAAATCATAACAATATGGTTATCTAAATAAGACCTAAAATAATGGCAATATCAGTTGGTATGACAACATAAATTAAGGAAATCTTACAAGGCTTCACCCTAAGAAGAAGAGCTGTAGATAATTAATGGTTGCTGGAAAAGGTCTCATCCAGAGATGAGACCATTGATATGTTAGCCCCTTACAGGTTATCCAGTCTTAAGAAGTCAGCCATTAACACATATGAGCAACACTAAATGATCTCAGCAGGACATTAATTTGAGAATTAGTAAAGAGAAGGGAGGAACTGGAGAGAGAAAATGGAGGGGTGTTTTAAATATAGCAAATACAGTGTGAAATTTTCAAAAAATGAAAAAAAATAATGAGAACATTAATGAAATATTTACTGTGCTCCTATTATATACTTAGAATCATGTCAGGTAGAGAATATAAACACACAATCTGTATTATTAAAAGTTTTATAAATTTGTAAGAGGAAAAGAAAGGAATAGTAATGTATGATTCCCAATGAAGACAATGAACCATTGTACAAATAATTCTTGAAGTATATTAAAACTTTCCCACTTCTAGGTGCATTCTCTTCTAACAACTGTCTACCTGAGGTCACATCTGAAATCCACAGGCTCTTCATTCAGTCCCCAGTCACAATTCCTTTCTGTAACTTCACCAAACAAAAGCATATCTCTCAGTCATCAGCAATTTTATTATAATAAAATTGTCACAGGATGGGAAAATCTGTGATGTATCAAAGAAAGAAATAATTTGAACCTACATTAATGAAGTAGATAAAAATGAGTGAGTAATAGCTAAGCAATGTCTTTCTACAACTTAAGTGGTTTCTAAGTCCTTGTTCATAATGAATTTGAAGAAAAACCTAACTGAATTGGCAGCCAACAAATCATTCAAAATGATTTTGAATGATAAATCAGCATGTGATTCTTGGCATATAACTCAAAATATATCCAAAAAGTTAAGAAACATTGAAAGTAAAATTCACTTTATTTTCATCTAATTGTGCATGGTAAATTTTAGAAATGAAAGAAAATTAGGAAAATTATAAAGCTCGTCTCATTCTAAAATATAAATTCATCCACCCACAAGCATTAACACTGTTGAAAAATATGTATCATTTTAAGAGATATACTTCCAATCACATTTTATCTTTTAATTATTTGTCAAAATTGGTGTGATTTTGTTGTTTGGATAGTCTACAAACTAGTGATGATTCATTGCACTGAATTCATTGCATGTAATAAATAATCAGTATATTTTAAGTTCCTTATCACTAAATTAAGTTCAGATATTGTAGGAAACTTAGAATTGGAAAATCAGCTAGCAGAGGGAGAATAATGATTATGTTCATACATATATATGCATGTATATGAAATAGCCACAAAACAACACACATCATGATGCTACTTCTATAAAGTGTTTTTAGGTGTGTGTACTCACACATACATATAAAATAATCTGGAAAACTAGTCAGTGAAATATCATACTTGCTTAATCATTTTAGTTCTCTACATTTATTGCTTTTGTTTAATACAATCTTTTCCCCTCTTATTCAATGAGAATGTATCACTTTTTTCTCATTTGTTTCTTTAAACTTGATCTAAATAAGTTAATATACATTATACAATTCCAGAAAAAGAGAAATGAGACACAAACAGTGTCTGTCTCTAGATTATAATACTATGAATTGTTTTATGTTGTCTTTGCCATTCATTTATGGCTTTTTAAAATCATTGTATGGTATTTGGTTTATCAAAATATAAATTTTGAAATGTGAAGTCACTTATCTTGAGACTTGTGTAATTATATGAAACCAAATTTGAAGGACACACTTCAATATTATCATGTGGTAATTTGAGGTTTACTTCTGAGAGAGTGGTTTAGGTTAAATTTTTTTTCAGTTACCCATATATATGACCATTCATTTTATCACCTAAACCACAGAGATTCCAAGAAAATTCTGGTTGATGGAAGAGCTGAAGGCTCTAATCACAAACATAGACCAAAAAATTCCTTTTTCTTTGAAAATCCCTTTTTCTTTGATAATTTCCTTTTTTATTTGAGAACTCCTTTTTTTTCCTTTGAGAAAGGTCTGAAGAGCTAGAACAATGTTTTTATATGTGCCTTATTCTTTTATTGAAAATGCAGAAAAGATGGGAGAGTCTATATGTTGTGCTAAATCTTTGTACTACAAAAGAAAGAAGGAGTAAACAGTAAAAATCTAATAAAGTAGTCTAGGAAACAAATGTGAAGTCAGAGAACAGGAGCTCTAGAAGTATACATACTCCTCTGTCCAAAACCTGCCTTAGTATATTAACTCCATAATTACATATTCTGAACTTCTATAATCATAGATTTTCCTTCACTGTCCATTTCCTTACTTGTCTAAAAAGAATAATAATAGCAACTACCTCTTAGAGTATGATGAAATTCAAGAATCTTTCAAAGAATGCTAGCTAATAATAATATTTTATAAATATGCAGTCGTTTTATAAATATGATATAGTGAATTGATTACTTGTGTGACTCTGGTCAAATTAAATACATTATAATACATTCAACTTTTCACTAGTAAATTGTCAAATAAAATATTCTGCTGTGGCCTTATATGAAGTAAAAGAAATAATGTATGGAGCAAGGTTACAACAACATAAAAAAGTGTGACCTGAAGATATAGAGCACTGGATTGACTCAATCCTCCTTTCTATCTAACTTTCTTCCTCAGTAGATGGGCCTGTATGGGCTACACCACTGCACTCCTCTGGACTCTGGGTTCAGCCAATGGGGAGCATCTGCAGAAGATGAAAGTAGAAAACATAGTTTTTTCCTCTTCTGGCTTCCTCTTAAGGAACTCCTGTGATAGCAGTTAGCTTCTCTTAAACATACTTTTCTTAGGTTCCATGAATTCATTCCCTCTTTTAATCTCTTTCATAGTAAAGGAAATATTGTCAACATCCAATAGGACTTATGCTAACTCCTGGGGGTTCCCATGGACACAGTCCAAATCATTATGAATAATGATTTTGTGAATAAACCCCACTCAAATTATTGTATTATAAATGATCCATTTGTTTTCTGTTGAGATCTTGCCTGACCATGGCTCTTAATAAAGCTTATTGTTTCATAAGAATAATTATAAAGATACTTCTGCTAATGAAATTTAAACATTTAGAAGAGTTTAAAATCAGTATTCAGCTTTGTTGGGACAAAAAAGCAAGAGGCGTTCATAGATGCCAAATCTGAATCAATTTACGGTGGAGAGGTGATGAAACTTAGAAATAACTGTATTCTACAGAGCAGTTGTCCACCAGGCTGCAGGAATCAGTGGTTCACTTGCTAAGATTTGTCTGTAGTAAGGAATCTCTATTGCAGAGGAAATAACTACTAACATCCAGAGCATATTACTACAGGGACATATGAGAATTATGTCCTTGTTAGCAAAAAGAGAAATTTCAATAAGTTGCTTCATTACAAAAAAAAAATCAGGTAGGGAAGCTTAATTCTACATGCTCTGGTCATCCAAAAATCTTATTACTGCTCTGTGGAAATGTTTTTGTTATTTTCATCCTTGCTCAAGTAACACTTGAGTACAAAGATAGAGTGGGTTACATAATAACACACCCAGAGATTCTGATACGTTCACTGATACTTTCAAAGTAACAAAAACATCTCATATTTTGTTCTTGATATGGTACCAAGATGCTATGATAGCTTACATCAGATGTCTATTTTCATATGTTACTTAGCTACCAACATCTTTAAATACACAAATAATTAATAAACTCAAATATTCCAATTATCTTATTTATGAAAATAGGTTGAGTGGACAAAACTTGCCAATATCCATCTTGTGAAGCTGGAACACATGCATCTCAAAAAATATACACATTTTCCTCTTATGCAATGTGACAAATGGTAGACTTTAATAATTACAATACTGTGTGTGGCCAAGTAGATTTAATGCTGCATACAAAGTCTCAAATCCTCTAAGGCTCCTAACTGAGGTAACTGCAATCAACAACCAGCTCTTGTGGATAGGGAACAATTTGGTGATTTTACCCTGATTGATGCATTTCCAGCCTATACTAAGAGCCAGGAATTGGTGTAAGTAGACGTCTGAATAGGAAAAATTTGACAGAAAAGCGTGCATGCCAGGAAAAAATGAATTAGCACAAAGTGTGCATGGGGAGCATCTGAAAAGCAACATTAAAGGGGAGCAGAAAGCTGAACTCCTTTGACATTTGTGCACATTAAATGAATATTAATTAGGCACACTTTTGGCAAATTGCCTCTTTTAACCACTGCCATCTGGAATCATAAATGCAACCCTAAGCCCAAACAAAGACTAACACACTGTGTGATTCAAAGCACAAAACCTACAGTTAGTAGCATTCTCTTTAATGTATGGTTTACAAGAAAAGAAGTATATTTAAAATCTTTCCTACAGTACAGCTAAGTATATTATTATAGAAAATTAAACTTCTAGATAACTTTTTCCTGCTAAGATAACAAGGTGCCTACAAACTCAGTAATCCAACAGGAAAGTATGCATCAATTCAACTTGAAATATAGAATGTAGCAGTATGGAAATATCACATTTACTTGCTAGTTATTAAATATATTTTTTATGGATCCTTTAATAGGAGGACTCTACATGTTTTTATTTCTTGGATTTTGCTATCCAAATGCTTCATTGGTTCGACGGCACTTCTTAACTGTAATTAAACTATATCCCAAATCATACCATACCTGGAAATTGAACTATTCATGCTGTAAATTGAATTTCTCAAAGTGAATCTTTTATAAATAATGCACATTAACATAAAAAACTGTCTAAATGAAATGAGGTCATTTCTATTTCTCAAAGGAAGCTTGATTTGCAACTCCATCAACTCCAATAAGACATTTCAAGTAAGTTGAAGCAAGATGAACTCAAGACCCATGAAAATTAAAATTCAGCTCTTTCTTAAAGAGGATATGTATCCCCTATGTGAATTTTACTGAATTTTATTTTAGAATCACACATAGGTATCTTCTCATTCATGAATCAAAGAACTATGGACAAGACAAATCAAAGAAAATGAGTATGTGAAACAGTCTCTATTAAATCTGCTTAGACATGACAAAAATATACTAATATTATTTGTGTACACTGTATTGATATTGGATACATTATTAAAAGTTCTATCTCAATTTAGAAATAGGAATACAAATAATGAGTTATGGACTTAGTAGAGAAAATAAACTAGAAGCAGACCCACAAATTCTATATTCATGAATCACACTCATGCATGTACACAAAATGTGTCTCCAAACTGTTGGAGTTGACCCTTGAAGTACTTATTTAAAATAAATAAGAAAATAAATGAATAATTATATGTGAATAAGAAGAAAATGTAATATGGGGGTTACAGAAACAGAACAAAAGGATCTAATATAGGAACTAAAAGGAAGCAAGAAAAATCTCAATTGTCTTTTAAAGAAATAACAGGCAGAAGTTTACAAAAAAAAAAAAAACCAAATAATACATGATCAGAAGTTTTGGCAATCCATGGGGACTGCCTGATGTTTATAGACCCTAATATTAAGGAAATTGAATGATCTAAAAAGAGAACCTTGTAGTACTACTCTCCTTTGACCACAACCCCCCTAATAATCTTTTGGGAGAATAATTGAAATTTTGATCATCTGGGTCTTAGGATAGGGAACGGATTCCCATAAGAAACCAAAATACCCATATACGTACCGTAGAGTTTGGAATCTGAATTTAAACTACACATATAACTGAGAGCACTATAGCCTGGAATTAAATATGGATTGCATTTTAAATTGTGAAACTGTGTGTGGAATGTATTGTTTCAACAAATGAAATAACAAGTCTCATAGATCTCTCAGGTTTAGCCTGCTTGACATACATGAATTGGTTTCCAACTGATTTGTCCTATGGTCTTCCTTCTCACTATAAAACAATCAGCTGTACCATCTAGACAAGAATTACTTTTCTTTTTCTGTAACCAAAACACTACTGCTTTACTCCCCTCGCACAGAGAGCTGTTTCTCTATTTCTAATTTGTTTTTTGGTAAGTAATTAAATTTTCAATCATTAGTTATCTTAACATCTAATGAAAGCTAGCAAGCCCTGTAAACCATTCATAATAGTATTCTCAAGATAAACAGTTTATAATCCTTAGAAATGGTTTTTCTTAAGATAGTTTTCATGTTTATTAACAGGTCCATATATAATTCTCTGTATTGTAGAAAAGATGTCAAATTCTCTATACTGTATAAAAATGATGTATCAATATGCATATACGTAAAACTTATAGTCATCAATTAATGTTTAGTTCCCACCTGTAAAGGTTCTTGGGAAAGTAACATTGGTACATTTTGGTCTTGTCTGGCTTCCTGTTTCACAGTGCAATCTCTCACCTCTCTTTATGCATTCTTACCATGGTGTCACTTACTAAGTTGTACTATAGCTAAAAGACACCTGTCAAACATGTCTTAATGTGATAGAAAGGAAACTACAGAACTCTACAAAGTAAACATATTTTCTTTATAAGTAAAATATGCAGTCTTACATAGTCCTATGAGAAGATCCCAAGTGAACTAATACAAAGGTGACATGTGATGGATAAAATAAAATGACAAATTTATATTCCAAAGACATAAAAATTAGACTTCAGGGGTAAGTATCTTCGTTTTCTAAGACAAAGAAGAACACAGATAAGAAGTCCAGCTAAGACAAAATAGACAAATATGAGGCTTATCTAGACATGTTTTCTCCTATTGAAAGAATTCCTATTGATTTTCCTTTATAGAGGAAAATTATAATCAGCTAAATGCTATAAAGCTTTCCTTTACATACCACTTATATTTGATAGGTATTATTTATTTTCTTTTTTAATTTAATTTTTAAATATATATTTTAGAACATACTATATATATATATATATATAAATTCTATCTACATAATATCTAACCCTTTTTCTTACCCCTCTAATTCCTCTGGTGCCCCCCCCAATTCCCTGTCAAATTAATAACTTCTTTACTTATATATAAACATATTTAATTATATAATAATTGTGTGTGTGTGTATCAAGATGAGTTAATTTTGTGTCACTCATATGTGTATTTATTTAGGGCTGACCACTTGGGATTGGATAATTTATTAAGGGGCTTATTATTGGAGTTCACTGATTCTCCCTCTATCAGAAGGAATATCAACTGGTATATTCATTGTGCAGATCTTGTTCAGGCAACTATATTGTTGAGATTTCTTGAGGATATCTTTCCTATTGTATATAGAAAACACTATCTTGAACCCGACATCATGGTCTAGCTTTTACAACCATTCCAACTGTTCTGTGATGTTTCCTGAGACTTAGCTGTAGATCTTCTATTGTAATTGTAACAATAGGGCCTGGGCACCCCAGGGACATTTATTCTCTGTATTTTGATTGTCCCCATATGCTACAAAAAAGCAACATAGTTTGTTTTCTAGATTGATGATTTCAGGGTGTTGTCATTTAAAATGATTATATCTGGGCTCAGCATAGAAAGTTCTGAAAAATAACTCAAAATGCCTTGGCCCAAGGCCTAACTTTTATTAATATGGTATCTGTGTTCTTTTCACCTTCACAATAGGATAATAGCTTTTAAAAAAGGTTAAGAAATCTGTTTGCATTTTCATCAATTATTTACTTATGCTTTACATTTGCCTGTCAGGAGTCTTTTGAAATACCATATATTCAGGAACCCAATTTTCAAATATTTTCATGAATGAACAGTTTTGTTCATCTGGAACATATCACATAGTAACAATCACAATTCTCATTTATTGTTATTAATATTTAGTCATTTTGTAAATCCTTTCAAATTTGAGACCTAATCCTTATATATACATATAAAAGTTTAGCATTGTTGGAAGCTTGGGTAATCAGTTTTAGGATTTTTTGTTGTTGTTGTTGTTGTTGTTGTTATTTGTTTTGTTTTGATATTTTTGTTTGCTTAAGATTGCCTTTTTACATTGAATTGGGGCTTTCAAAAACAAAATGAAGAGCTAAGAAGGTTATGTAAGCTTGGGTTCAGTAGTATTTTCACAGTGATCTTTCATTGCATGGAAATTTTCCTGAAGCTGGGACGGGGGTAACCAGAACCTAATGTCAAATTCAAATAATTCTATAACAATTCCCAACCTGTGTCCATCACTCAAGTTATGGGTTTGGCACTGAGATGTCACTAGACCAACTTAGTAAATGGTTCTCTATCACCAAGAAAAACAGACTAAGAAAAAGAAAACACAAATGTATATGGCTATCCAAAATCTAAAATCAAATATGTCCTGCAGTAACTGCCACTAACCCTAACTGCCATCGTTACATTAAAAGGTACAATCCCTGCTACTAACTCATCAGCCAACACAAACTCCAAATGTCATGTACTCTCATGGCATAAACTAATCCTGGATTCCAAACAAGAGACATCAGGAAGCTCAATTCAAAAAGAGCAAGTCACAATCCAAGGAACTCATTCACAACCCTGAGTGCTCTTTGAAGATGGCAGTGGGAACATCAAAAGGGAAGAGCAGGGCTGTTTCTGCATTCCTGAAAAGTCACTAAAATTTACCAAAAGTGCATTTGAGGTTCCTTTGTGGTTGCTAAAAACTGTCCAAAGACAAATTTTTCACAATTTTAAAATCCTAATTAGCTTTTATTTGGGGATTCTAAAATTGGGCAACATCTTGTCCTATTTAAAAAAAAAAGAAGTAATTTAGTTAGCTAAGGAGGTTGACTTTATAGACAGAAAACGTTAAAGTGAAGCAGAAAGGGGAGAACAAGAACATTCTTCATGAATTTTAGTTTGTTTATGAAAACTAGCTGCTTTCAGAGATCACTTGTATTACCTGGCATCTAGCACAAGAAGCTTTCTGGTTTGATTTAGTCTTTTGGGGACTAGTGCAGGACACTAGCCAAAACAATGGCTTTCCATAAGCTTCATACAACATACTGCAGAAAATGTCACATTTGTGTTTGTGTATAGAAATGCTCAATGTAGCATAATTATAAAATAAAATTTGTAAAAAAAAGAACAGAAATGTCCATCAATACAATTTCACATATATCACTATTTTCTATGTCCTTGGAATTGTCAATAAGCATAATTTTGAAATATTTAATATAAATGACACATAACAGAGAAATTTATTGCTATACTATAATAACTTCATCCAACAATAATTTTAAAATTATAGTAGTGGGGCTGATGAGATGGCTCAGTGGATAAAGTTGCTTGTCACTGTCAACCACAGCTCTCGTCTTAAAGGAAGAAGAAACAGTTTATTCTGGAGCCATTTAGAGTAACCAGGGCCAGGAAACATAGATTTAGGATATTCAGTGTTCCAATGTGGAAGCAGTTTCACAAGGTTTTTCTAGTTTTACAGAACAGAGAAAGTCATACATCAAGGAATTTCTTTTTTCACAGCACCAAGCTTTATTCTCAGGAGTAACTGTCATTCACTCATATCAATCAAAGAATTACCTTCTTTTCTCTGTACAGCAAAACTTTACATTTTCATAATTTGAAAACTAAAACACTGCCAACAACGAAAGGCCTTTGACAACTTTATTGTCTATCATAAATCAATCCGGCAAGATCACATGACAAGATATGAAAAGTCAAACTTAAACTTCTGTCTGTTAAAATCATACTATTCTTTGTTTGTGTAGTGCATGGATTTACCCTTTGGTTTTTTTGTTGTTGTTGTTGTTGTTGTTTTGTTTTGTTTTTGTTTTTCGAGACAAGGTTTCTCTGTGTAGCTTTGTGCCTTTTCCTGGAACTCACTTGGTAGTCCAGGCTGGCCTCGAACTCACAGAGATCCACCTGGCTCTGCCTCCCGAGTGCTGGTATTAAAGGCGTGCGCCACCACCGCCCAGCTGGATTTACCTTTTGTAACCTACCAACAAGCAATATTTCTGGATGCTTGACATAGAAAAAGTCACATTGGGCAAGTAAAATTAAAACCTGTATCACTGCCCTTTTTAAAATTATAAAGGAAAAATGTTACAATATATAGAGTATCTTCACTATACAGTAAATCTGAACGCTTGTTGTGATACCTAGAATGCAGTTATCCTATGTGAATTTCTCATGTTCTAACATCCAAATTTATGAGTCCACATATATCAGTGTAATTTCACTAGTATTCATGGCCATCTTATAATATACACACCTGGCATATTTTGGGAAATCTAACTCATACATTCTGAAGTTATGTTCAGAGTGAGGACTGAAGGCAGCCATCTTTCCTCCACATGAAATGCTTAAACAGCAGGACTAAATAAATGCACTTGACCATAGTGTCATGAATCAGAGGAAGACTGGGGGAAATGCAGATAGAACTAACGTGTCTTTTCTATGTGTGGGCCCTAGCCTAAAGTTCCCACGTTTATTGCAATGAACCGCTGCTCTTGGTGTCTTTGAGTTAGGTAGCCATAGTACCTCTTTAATTAATTAATATCACGTTCTAATTTGTTCCGAGCATGCCCACTTTGACAAAAAACATCAAGGAAATTTTAAAATACATTGCTTGGTATATCAGAGAGGCGGGTACATCAAGATGGGGGAAGCTTTTCTATAGACTCAAGATGCTATCTGATAGCATTCCTAGCTTTTGGATTGGTAGAAGCCAGTTGACTATTAATTTAATAGACACTAAAACATTTTTATCTATTGCCATGAGATGTTAGTTCCAACACAGGGTGAGGTGGAGCAAGGAACAGCTGTTCTGAAGGGCCATAATATAGTCCAAGATAAGGTCATTAGGCTCTGGACCTGCAACAATGCAACCACTCCACTGGACTGAAAATCTGACCAGCCAACCAGTCTCTGCAGATGCAGCTTCCTTTCAGGGATTTTTCTTCACAGCCAGAGGCAGTTTCTTTCCAGTAGTTTTCCTTCACACCACATAAGCCTGACAACCTGAGTTGATCCCTGGAACTCACAGAAAGGTGGCTAGAGATAACTGATTCACAAAATTGCTCTCTAACCTCAACACATTAGGCATGCAACATACTCCTTCACACACATCAAACAATATACAATAACAATAATAATAACAGCAAATATAAATATTTTAAATACAAATAATAAAAGCATGATTTATGATATAATAGGCAAATTTTAATAGTGGAGCCATGTGTTGTAAGATGTTTAATACATATATACATATTTATATATGTATATATATTAATATATATGTACCAACATGTGGATATTATGCACAATATTTAGAGTGACTTTATTAGGAATAAGTACAATTGCTTCATTTTTTTTCTATTTTCCTGTGTCATACCAAAGAGGAGATATTAATGAAATAATAACATTATAATAACCTTAACCTTAATAAATAGCTAATATAGTTCCAAATCTTGTAGACATCTGGATACATTCAATGCACGATCTCAAGTGTGCAGACTGACTTAGATAGGGTGTCATATTGGCCAGATGGTTGTATCTTACAATTTGACTAACTAACTTGTTTATTCAGTCCTAATACATGAAAAAGTATAATGTTGGGGGACAGAAAAGAATATGATAAACTATAATGCATAGCTATAGTTGTGTTTTGATAAAAAAAGAAATTACATAGTGAAAATTACTAGTCAGTGCTCAGTAAATATTTGTTAGCCATATTATTTCATTCCTTTAATAAATACTAATACTTCTCATACCAGACACTTTATGAAGTGTCACTTATAACATTTTTATGATTTTATTGATGCCTATGGGTGGGTATAGATTCATGGCATATGGTCCTTAGAATATATTGGAAATAAAACATAACCAATTACAGATCTCCTAACTCCAGGGTATGCTATGCTAATGTAGCATTTGATCTTTTGAAAGAACACTCATACTACTAGCACAAACCTATTCCTATGAATGGTACACACAAAATAAATAGCCCCACAAAGTAGATCATTATTATATATTTCTTTACTCCATTCCCAGACTCTGAATGATAACAACATATAAAACTTATCTTTAATTTAACAACTTCCTGAACAGTATTAGAAAAGTTTCATTTGTGAAGAAACTATGTGTCACTGAAAGCTTAAACAAAACTGGTAACAAGTTAGTGTTACTTGGGAAAATAAGGGCTCAAGTTCTTAGAATTTTGTGTTAGTTTGTTTTTGTTTTTGTTTTGTTTTGTTTTGTTTTGTTTTCTTGTTTTTCGAGACAAGGTTTCTCTGTGTAGCTTTGCGCCTTTCCTGGATCTCACTCTGTAGACCAGGCTGGCCTTGAACTCCCAAAGATCCGCCTGCCTCTGCCTCCTGAGTGCTGGGATTAAAGGTGTGCGCCACCACCGCCCGGCAAACTTTTTTCTTTTCTTTTTTAAATAAAAAATTTACATTCTTTCTGGGGAAAGGAGCAGAGGCTTTATGATAAATCTTTAGAAATTTTGTAGACTACTGTCCTCAGAACATATGCTGTGTGGCAATTCTGTCCCATTGAAAATTCCATCCTGGAGGGAAGCTCATTAAAACTCAGGAAGTTATAAAAAAGACTCATTAAGAGTGCAAAAGTAAATAACTCATAAGTCTTAGGAAGTCCCTGAAACTTAATAGATTCATAATGCCCCTAACTCCTAAAGGGTTTATGAGAAGTAAGGACTTTTGAGAGTAGGAGATTTTATGATATATTGAGTTGTAAGCAACTCTTGCAAAGAGTTCAGGGTTCCAGTTTTCATGAGTTGTCACTAACATTGGGGTGGAATTTTAATAATTAAGCTGCCTTCAAGTCCTCTGAATCTCTAAATATGCACCTGTACTGAAATAGGTAACCACAATACAGTCATCAGTTGACCAAGATGAACTCTGATGATAAAATTACTTTGGTTGGCTCTCTATCTGGGGTGAGTAGATATTTGTTGATTCTCCATAAGAATAATGTCACATCACAGAATAACATAGATAGTAACATCTTAATCAAAGCAGTTGTGATTACCCACAAGAGATTCCCAACAAGATCAGGTCTTAACATTCCCTCAGAGAAGGACATGGTGGATAGAATCACTGAACCCTTACCTGAAATTTCAGCTGCTCCCACCCTCCTGCATGTCTCTACTTAGCTGTAAGTAATTTTGTCCCTCCTGTAAGGGGTCTCAGGAAGTGTAAGCATATAGAGGGAGTGAAAAAACAACTGGGGGGAAATCTTCATCATCCATGGTGAGGTCACTATTTTTGATAATGCAGTGTGTAGGCTACCCATATTACTGTAGGAAATCCTTCACTCATGCATCCGTATGGAAGTCCAATAAAATCATTGGTTCACCAAGCTACACTTGGACAGAATTGTTTCTTTGGTCTGTCATTGATACTGTACCTTGGATGAATACATGTTTTCTCATGTTTCCCAATGAAATATTTATTCATCGTTAGTGGGTTTGAATCATCTGATTTAAGTAAAATGAATGGGTGTTCTTGAGGCCATTACTTAGTTCAGCAAGGAATACAAGTTGCTATGGTTTCAAACCAAGCATTTCTTTAGGATCTAGAATACAACAAGCAGGAAATCAACAAAATGGCAGGTTTCAACATCTATTATACATTATATAATCACAAAGGCACCATTTTCTTATATAAGGGGTATAGTTGTTACAAGGGTACCAGGTCTATCTCCAAGCCTTCAAAGTGGTAGTCAGTGTTCACTGCTTTAGAACAGAATGAAATTTCAAAAGATCAAAACACTAGATTTGAACTAGAGCTATAAATTATGTAGTCTATGATCATATATAGCTAAGGAAAGTACTAGGAATTTTATAAAATTACTTAGAGAATAAAACTGAATAATTTTGAAAATAGCTTCATGTGGAGACACTGAAATGCCAACCATGAAGAATCTCACCATATATGTGTGTATGAATGCATATATATATATATATATATATATATATATATATATATATATATATATATATATACACCTTAGTATATACACCATATATATTTTTATAAACACATATTAAATACATAATATAACACACACACATATATTGCAGTTCATGAGGAAGTGTATAATTAAAGTTGCTTCCCACAAACTCCTTCTTTACTCTGGAAGCTTTTGGAAGAGGTCACAAACTTTCAGTTAGACTGAGGAGCTGAATTTGTAAATCATAATAACATCCAAGTTCAACATATTGCTGTCATCAGACTTATGTTTATATGCTAAACTTACATGTCCATATTAATGAGTATGGCGTATTATCTTATTGACACAAGCACTTATGAAGTTCATTTATGAACACAAAAGCCATCAATATCTGTATAACAGTATTTAATTCAAATTTTATCTCCCAAATATTGATTTTATTCTTTCTCACTCTGACACTAAGACTGCACTAGCATAAAATCCATAATGTTCTCTCCATGCTCATAAGAGACCATGTAGGAAAATGCTTCAAACTTTCCAAACATATAATACACAATGTATATTTTCTATCTTCCAAAATCCAACAACTGCTTCTCCATTTCCAAGTAAACTATTGTCTGATTTGAGAGGAAATATTGTGGGCAGAAATATATGAATACAGAAAGTGTTGTGGTTTATCTTTTGCCACAATTTTGTCTCATTTACATTACCAAATTTTTATGACTATTTTGATCAGTAACTAAGTAAGCATGGCCCTTTTGCTAAAGTTTTTTTTTCTAGGTAGAACTGTAATAAATTCCTTTTATAAACAAAATCTTTTTTTTTTTTTTTTTGGTTTTTCGAGGCAGGGTTTCTCTGTGTCGCTGTGCGCCTTTCCTGGGACTCACTTGGTAGCCCAGGCTGGCCTCGAACTCACAGAGATCCGCCTGGCTCTGCCTCCCGAGTGCTGGGATTAAAGGCGTGCGCCACCACCGCCGGCTATAAACAAAATCTTAACTGAAAAGCCACAGTAGATGGACAGGAGGAAGGATATTATTTTGTAAAATCCAGTGAACATCTACAATAATTTTACAGCACATTTAAGCACTCTAGGGTTTTATACCTTTACCTGCCTTCCTTTTCTTAGTTGCTCCTTATAAATTTGACAGTTATGAAATCAGAGTTGACCTCAAACCCAGTCTTGAGTTTGAGTGCCAGGAAAAGTAAAAGTCCTAATTTTTAATCTCAATATTACAGTTTTAATTGTAAAAAAATAGTTGTTTAGAACAAAATGCCCCAAAAATGAGGGGGGGAACAGAAAAATAAGCAGCAATATTTAATTATATATAACAGTTATTCATTATATGGAAGGTATGTTTTGGGATGGTATCTAGAATGCACTTGCTCTGTTGGGGGGGTCTCTTCAATAATTAAACTGACCTAGACCAATACTACCAAAAATAAGAGTACTATGTAAGGGGCACACATTTATAATTTTGCTATTTGTAAAGGCAGTAAAGCAAAAGAAAATATTATCAGATAGTACATGCATATCCTACATAACTTCCACGGAACTACCAATGGTGTCAATGCAAGGTGCCATTTTTCCGTAACTGTACTATACCACCTACTAACAAAGAAAAGATGAGATTGAAAATAATGGTACTGAACTGAATTGTTTGAAGCCAGTGCCCCATACATGGGGAAAGTGCATTTAGTTCAGCAGCAATACAGCACAGTGTGAAGATATTGTGCTTAGACACAGATACTCCAGAAAAGAAAGATGTACAAACTGGAGTCCTTGCCCAATGAGATTGCTTACCTCAAGAATTTACAGAAATTAGTCTTGACAAACAACCAGTTGACCACTCTTCCCAGAGGCATTTGTCACCTCACCAACCTCACACACCTTGGCCTTGGAGAGAACCTGCTAACTCACTTTCCTGAGGAAATTGGTCCACTGGAAAACCCAGAAGAACTGTATTTGAATGACAACTCCGGTCTTCACAGCCTCCACTTTGAGCTGGCTCTCTGCAGCAAGCTATCAATCATGAGTATTGAGAACTGTCCACTCAGTCACCTCCCACCTCAAATTGTTGCTGGAGGGCCTTCGTTCATCATTCAGTTTTTAAAGATGCAGGGCCCATATCATGCCATGGTCTGATGTAAACTGCTGGTCCCACACATTGTTCAAAAATAGACTGCCATTAATGTTTCATATCTATATCTGTATCTGTGGATATTGATCTATGGCAGATTTATAAAGACTGCATTATGTGTTTCTGCTAATAGAAGAATCAAAGCCATTTAGATTTTTTTAATTCTGTAAAGAAAAAGGCTTATATACGTTTTCTTTGCTAAATTTGATGGACGGTTTTCTATTATGTAATCTGATATGCCAGTTTGTTTAAAAATTTTCCAATCAATTATGAAGTCATTAAATTTAAGGGATAAAGTAATATAGTTAGATATGTGTTTCTTTCAGGAAAATGTGGGCCAAAAATTTTGTTGCGACTTTTCATATACATTTCCCCTTAAAATTTCAGATTTATATAATAGCATAAACCCCGAAGGTAGACTTTTTCTTTAACTTATTTCGAAATTTGAAATTTAAATTTTATATATTGTTTACAGTCAGAGTGAAATCACTGGATTATTTTGATTTGCTCTTTTTTAATCAGTCAGATACAGAGTTTATATTCTCTGTTAAAGAATTTGAATCAGTTAGTTTAACTACTATAAGATACTTTGTTGAAACAGCTGGCAAACAGAAAATATACATTTAGAAATCAAAATTTCCATTACTTTTATTTCTTTAATGAACTGTAAAGTAAATATCTGGAGTGCATCTTTGGGGTGGGGTACTGAGACCTTTCCTAGAATAAGTATTTTTACTTTGGGGGAGCAGAAATCTGTGGTGAAAGGTTTTCTTTTCTTTTCCATTCCTGTAAGTTGCAGATCCACAAAAATTTAATGGAAATTTGGCAAATAAATTACACATTAAACTCACATTCTATATATGTATATACAATGCTATATAGATATGTATTATTTATATCATAAACTACAATAGGTAACTTTTGCTAAAGTTTTAATATAATTTAGACTAGACAAACTATGGGAGCATCTCCATAATTGTTTCCACTTGTTTATAGGGAAGCAGTATAAGTGCTAGAGTCTCACTTAGAAGTTCCAATCACTACTTTTCCCACACATTTCTTTATATTTACAAGAGGTAATTAGCCTATTTTCTGCTTCAATTTTTTCAACTTTGGGGAAGATTATGCTAAAAATAAGAGTAGTAATAGAATTTTTTGAGCCTTGACACATGTCACGTTTTACTTTAATCTTTTAACATTGATATGGTATTTATACAATGAGGGTACAGTGAGAAGTAAATTACAATACTACTAAAGTATACAAAATAATAGCTGCAGATAAATGCTGAATATATTTTAAACACATTTTTATTACAAATTCAATTAACATTTATTATTTATTAAGTATATGGCAAGCACTATGCTCCTTCCTTGGAAAATATGATTTAAAAATACGGTTCAATGCTTCAGAGAATTATATTGGGAGACTAATGTACTTACAGAAAAAGTTATTTTTCTCCTGGATAATTTTCCTTCTTTTGGCTTGTCATGTCCAATTCAGAAATGACAGTTCTTGTTTTATCTTATTATATTTTATTTTGCTGTATTTGTAAAAAATGAACAAATGAATGAACAAACGAATGAATGAATGAATGAATGAAAACCTAACCACTAGGGTGAAGATTACCAACTGAACTGTCACTTATACCTACGGGAGAGAGAAAACCAGTTTTCTCCAGTGGAAACTGGTATATCAACTACTCCAGGACAGGCCTCATGTTGAGGAGTATTTGACCAACATATAGTGGAGTTTTGTTGTTTCTGTGATTTTAGTTGGTTACAGTTTGGTGGCTTGTTTTATTTTGGCTTTATGGGCATCTTTTTACTTTGTTTCCTTACTTTTGCTTTTTTTTGGGGGGGGGTGTTGTTATATTGAAAGTTTTGTTTGTTTTTTTCAGAAGGAACTTAAAGTTGGGTGGGTAAGAAAACGGAGAGAATCTGAAAGGACTTGTGGGAGGGGAAGAATATGATCAATATATATTCAAACTTAAAAGTTGTTTTAAATAATAAAAAAATTCAGATTACTAAAATTGGAAGTGAATATAAAGGAGGGCAGTATAAGGAGGATCAGATAAATGAAAGTTTTACTGGTTATGACAATAATTTCCAGACTTCCTGTTCCCAGGAACTCTTTAGGGATGCCTTACATTTATAAAAAAAATATTGAAGACACAGAAAATATTTTATTTGGCTGTATCAATTGATTTTTTGGTATCAAAATTGTAATTATAATGTATTTTTCCTTAAAAATTAAAAACAAAGAATACTAGAACATATCAATACACTTTTATATCTTCTAGAAAACTTATTGTATACTGATAAAAAATGAAAGCAGAAATGTTTCCCATATTAAAATTGATGTTTCTAGAAAAGAAGTATCAATGCTGGGAGTTTGACTATATAAAGGTACACTGAACATTTCTATTTGGGTTACAAATAAAAATGTATCCATTATTCATCTTCAGCAAATGTCTATGAAAATAATCAAATATCTCTATATGAAAATTTTATATATATATATATATATATATATATATATATATATATATATATATATATATATATAAGTTAGCCTTTTTTGGCTTCAATTTTTTTCAACTTTTGGAAGACCATGATAAAATTAAGACTAGTAATAGGATTTATTGAGCCTTGACACATGTCAGGTTCTACTTTAATCTTTTAACATTAATATGCAAAAGATTTATATGATCTGAAGAGAAACCAGAGTATTAAATGTGAGGAAAGAGATGGCCAGACTGTAACTCACAACTCCAGAGAGGCTAGCTAACAGGGAAAGACCCTAGGAAGGACACATGAGATCTACATGAGTGGACTGGGTGTGGGGGGGTGGCAGAGGGCGAGGAGTGGGGAATGAGAACATAGGGAAATGGGAGGGTTGAGCTGGAACAGGGACAGAGTGGGAGGGCAAGGAGGGAGATACCATGATAGATGAGGACATCATTGGAATAGGAAGAGGCAGGGGGCTGGGGAGGCTCACAGGAATCCACAAGGTTGACCCCACCTTGGTCTGCTGGCAGTGGTCTAGAGGGTGCCTGGACCAGTCTACGCTAGTGACCAGCCTAGCAAATAACCTCGCTGTCATCATAGAATCTTTGTCCAGTGACTTATGGAGGCAGATGCAGAGATCCATGGTCAGGCACCAGGCTGAGCTTCGGCAATCCAATTGATGAGAGAGAGGAAAGATACTGCAGGCAAGGGACGTCAAGATCATGATGGGGGGACATGCAGAGATGACTGGCCACACTAGTGGAAGCCTGTGAACTGTGGACTAGTGGCTGTGGAGCCCCCATGGGTCTGGACTAGGCCCTCTGGATAGGAAGACGGTTGTTTGGCTCGAACTGTTTGGGGGGGGCACCCAGGCAGGGGGATCAGGACCTGTCTCTGGTCTATGGGCAGGTTTCTAGAATCCGGTGTCTGTAGTGTGATACCTTGCACAGTCTTGGTGCAGTGGGAAGGGGCTTGGACCTGCCTAGGCTCAGTATGCTGGGCTCTGCTGACTCCCCATGGGAGACCTCAATTTGGGGATGTGGAGATGCAGGGTGGCTTGGGAAAGAGGACTGGGGGATGGGAGGAGGGAGGAGGGGGGGATCTGTGGATAGTATGTGGAATAAGTAGAAGATTTCTTAATAAAGAAAAATGAAAAAAAACATTAATATGCTGTTTATACAATGAGGGTATATATCTTATATATCAGTGGCATTGATTACTATATGAATCTTTCAGTTAATCCAAACTTATTGGACACTTTTCCATCAAAGTTCTTATTGCAACATCACATACTGGCACATAATAGTCACTTGATTAGAATATAGTCACTTGATTAGAATTCACTGATAAAATTTGATTTTTTTTTTACTTATACTTCAGGCACTATTTTAGAAGGTGAAATTACAGCTACTAATTACATAGGAAAATCCACCTTGTCTTGTGGAGCTGGCATTCTAGTGGTCATAAAACATTTAAAACATATTTAAATATAGAATATATTAGAATGTACTGAGTACCATTGAAGAAAACAGCACATATTTTAAATAAATTGAACATAATTCACATCCAAATTAGCATACAAAGTAAACTCAAGTTTTGCAATTCATCTTAGAAAGTATTCATTTCCAAGGTTACTACTGCAAAATTTCATGAGGGAGACTCTGTAGCAACCAAAAGATGGTTACTTTAGCTGGTTATAGACAGTATGAATTAGGACATATTTAAGAGTGTGTATACTGTTTGACTATAATACTCTTCATATTCATATATGACTCTGATCTACATTTTTATTGTAGCACTCATTTCAAAGATGTGTTCCCTTGATTAAAATGTATGGCAGGCAAAGACTGAAATAAAATAGTATGACCTACTGTGGTGATAACTATCTTCAAATCTGGAGAATGAACTCCAAGTGCATGCTGGATTGAAATTAGATCAAGAATGACATTTTCATTCAATAGTGGTGAAGAAAAATACAAGTGATAAGTATAAACATCATTCATGGAAGGCAGCATATATTTTAAGTTTCCATCACATCGATGCTAAGAGTAAAATGACAAGCATGTATAAATTATGCTCAAAGTAATATAGCTATATCATAATATATAGCATAATTAGCATATATCCAATTGAATTAAATCAAACCAAATTTATTTTTGAGACTAAATATTCAAATTTTTGAGAGCAAATATTCAAAAACACAGGAAAGGAATATTTCTTTTATCATTTGTTTAAATGATGCTTAATATGATATGACATATATGAAGCAAATAATCAGCAAAAGCCAATGAAGGCATTAGTAGTAGTCCATAAGCAATTTTGTTTTCATGAATAGACATTTTCAATACATGAGTGAAGGAGTTTGGGGAAACTAAATAGATATAGATATAGATATAGATATTATAAACTATTTTATATATATATATATATATATATATATATATATATATATATATACATGTTCCTACAAGTAAGGTTTTCTTAAGAACACGCTGAATTTAACACTATATTCTGTACACACAAACCACTGAAGGTGGGTTTTTTTTTAAGTAAGTTTGAATAACTAAGAAAAACATTTTAAAATTTGTTAGTTTTATATGAGACTTTAAAGTTAAAAAATTAATTAGCTATCTGGGCTTGAAAGTTCAATTGTGGTGATTATAAATCCAACTACTTTAAAACTATTGAATATCAAGAATATCTCAAAATGAGCTTAGTATTGTCGGACTTATTCCATGTAATCCCTACTTTTCTTATTAGGCATGATGATAGCATATTACTATTGAAATTGTATTATAGACTTAGAAAATCCAAAAGCTCTCCAACTTCCATGTATTTTAAGATATTTGAAAATGTGCTTTTGATGTGGTATTGACTCATGAATATTTCTCTCTTTTCTCTACTATTATTCACAATATTTCTATTGTTCCATATATAGCCACTACTACCAGTTGTAGGCTACATTTAGGTTGTACTATAATGACTTGACTCCAGCCCCAAACATGTGACAGAAGATTGCCAATCAGAATCTTCCAGCCCCTGGCCTCTGAAAGTAGTTCAAACGTGTGTTTGGCACAATTACAGCAATGAAACTCAATCATAAGACATTTCACAGAATTTCTGGCAATGGGATTCTTCAACTGGGATTGTAATCAGTCATAAATCTAGCAGGCATATCCAACCCATGATCCTCAGGCCACATATAACCAAGAATACCTATGAATGCAGCCCAAGACAAAATTGTTAATTTGCTTAAAGAGATTCATTGTAAATTTTTTTGACTTGTTGTCTTTTTTTTATACTTTTATTTTATAATTAATTTAATTTTACATAGCAGCCACAGATTCCCCTGCCCTCCCTCCTCCCACCCCCAAACTCCCCCCCCAATACACCCCTCATTCCCACCTCCTCTAAGGCAAGGTCTCCCCTGGGGATTCAGCTCAGCCTGGTAGATTCAGTTGAGACAGGTCCAGTCCCCTCTTCCCTATACCAAGGCTGAGCAAAATGTCTTAGCATAGGCCCTAGGTTCCCAAAAAGTCAGCTCATGAACCAAGGACAGGTCCCGGTCCCACTGCCTGAGGGCCTCCTAAATAGTTCAAGCTAATCAACTGTTTCACTTTTCCAGAGGGCTTGATCCAGTTCCATGGGGGCTCCTCAGCTATTGGTTCACAGTTCATGTGTTTCCACTAGTTTGGTTATTTGTTCCTGTGCTTTTTCCAACCATGGTCTCAATATCTCTTGCTTATATAATCCCTCTTCTCTCTCGCCGATTGAACTCCTGGAACTCCACCTGGGACTTGGCCATGGATCTCTGCATCTGCTTCCATCACTCACTGGATGAGGGTTCTATCATGAAAGTTAGGGTGTTGGGCCATCTGATCACCAGAGTAGGTCAGTTCAGGCTTTCTCTCAACCATTGCCAGTAGTCTATCATGGAGGTATCTTTGTGGATTTCTGGGGACCTCTCTAGCCCTCTGCTTTTTCCTATTCCCATGGGGTCTTCATTTATCATGGTATCTCTTTCCTTGTTCTCCCACTCTGTTCCTGATCCAGCTAGGACCTCCTGCTCCCCTAAGCTCTTTTTCCCCCGAAACTTGCCCTCCATTACCCTGCCCCCACGTCCAGTTTGCTCATGTAGATCTCATCCATTTCTCTGTCGTTGGGCAATCCCTGTGTCTTTCTTAGGGTCCTCTTTACTAGGTAGTCTCCCTGGAGTTGTGAGTTGCAGTGCTGTGGGATGGTCTGTATGTCAAATGTGTTTCTGATTGGTCAATAAATAAATCACTGATTGGCCAGTGGCCAGGCAGGAAGTATAGGCAGGACTAACAGAGGAGAATTGAGAGAACAGAAAGCTGGGTGAGGGAGACACTGCCAGCCGCCACCATGACAAGCCACATGTGAAGACTCTGGTAAGCCACGAGCCACGTGGCAAGGTATAGATTAATGGAAATGGATTAATTTAAGCTATAAGAACAGTTAGCAAGAAACCTGCCATGGCCATACAGTTTGTAACCAATATAAGTCTCTGTGTTTACTTGGTTGGGTCTGAGAGGCTGTGGGACTGGCAGGTGAGAGAGATTTGTCCTGATTGTGGGCCAGGCAGGAAAATTCTAGCTACAAATGGTGCCCAACGTGTTGGCAAGAGTTTCCACCTAAAACCTGAGTAAAAAGATTCTAAAACGGAGCTAAAAACAGCTCCTAGTTGTCTCTTTCAAGCTAGCGGCAGCCTGCGTGTTTGAGCTGCTATGGCGGGTTCCTGGCGTGCATGCTCGACATTCAGTATGGCGGGAATGAGGCCTCTGCAAGTGGCACATTAAGCTGTGTGGTGGATTTAGCCTTTGCTAGTACAAAACAAAACAAAACAAAAAAAAAGAGGTTTCTGGGTACACGCTGCTTTGATAAAAGCATAGACCCACTATTTCTAAGAGTTGATGGCTCCCAGAGCTGGCAGAAAATGTACCAGCACCATGTTGGGAAGCTGAAGTGGGCGGAGCCAGCAGCCATAGCTCCAGCACCGTTTCAGGCTTAAAAGGCTGCAGTTTTAAGCAATAGGCTCAAGCTAATATAAAAAAAAATAAGCCACGTAAAGATGGCTACCACACAGAGAATCTGGATTATGTTCTCTTTGATATTCGTAACTAAGGAAAAACATTTGATTACAAAAGCTGTTGAGTTATGCCAAAATGTATATTTTAAAGGTACCTTGACTTCAAAATTTGGATGTAAGGATATGTTGCTTTGGAAAGGAGGCTCTGCTTTTGTTTCCACAGAAAGCCAGAGGCTATGGATTTGTTTCAGATTAAGATACATCAGGTTTGACCAGCCAAGACCACCTGAAAGGTCTCCGATGACACCATGGCCCAGATGATCCAACATCCAGAACCATTTCAAGACAACTGGCTTAGACAATACACCCTCATGGACTACTCCATAATCCTAAAATATTCTTTGTGTCCCCATAAGATACAGCGCCCCCCTCCAGCAGGAAGTAGTAAGAAAAGCTACGCCCAAATTCCCAAATATACCAAGCTGACTTTGGAGATGTGTAAAGGTTAAAACCTTCTTTTTTAAGAAAAGAAAAGGGGAAGTGCTGTGGGATGGTCTGTATGCCAAATGTTTTTCTGATTGGTCGATAAATAAATCATTGATTGGCCAGTGGCCAGGCAGGAAGTATAGGTGGGACTGACAGAGGAGAATTGAGAGAACAGGAAGCTGGGTGAGGGAGACACTGCCAGCCACCACCATGACAAGCCGCATGTGAAGACGCTGGTAAGCCACGAGCCACGTGGCAAGGTATAGATTAATGGAAATGGATTAATTTAAGCTATAAGAACAGTTAGCAAGAAGCCTGCCATGGCCATACAGTTTGTAACCAATATAAGTCTCTGTGTTTACTTGGTTGGGTCTGAGAGGCTGTGGGACTGGCAAGTGAGAGAGATTTGTCCTGATTGTGGGCCAGGCAGGAAAACTCTAGCTACATTGCAGTCTGGTTATCCTTTTTTATATCTAATATCCACTTATGAGTGAGTACATCCTATGTTGTAGCCCTCCTATATACAAATGACAAATGGACTGTGAAAGAAATCAGAGATACATCACCCTTTACAATAGCCACAAATGATATAAAATACCTTGGGGTAACTAACTAAGCAAGTGAAGGACCTGTATGACAAGAACTTTAAGTCCCTGAAAAAAGAAATTGAAGAAGATGTCAGAAAATGGAAAGGTCTCCCATGCTCTTAGATAGGCAGGATCAACATAGTAAAAGTGGGAATCTTATCAAAAGTAATCTACAGATTCAATGTAATCCCCATCAAAATCCCAACACAATTCTTCACAGATCTGGAAAGAGCAATACTCAACTTCATATGGAAAAACAAAAAACCCAGAATAGCCAAAAGAATCCTGTACTATAAAACAACCTCTGGAGGCATCACCATCCCTGACCTCAAGCTCTACTATAGAGCTACAGTAATAAAACCAGCTTAGTACTGGCATAAAAACTGACATGTGGACCAATGGAACTGAACTGAAGACATTAATCTGCACACCTATGAACATATGATTTTAGACAAAGAAGTCAAAACTGTACAATGGAAAAAATAAAACATCTTCAACAAATGGTGCTGGCATAACTGGATGTCAACATGTAGAAGACTACAAATAGATCCATATCTGTCACCGTGCACAAAACTTAAGTCCAAGTGGATCAAAGACCTCAACATAAATCCAGTTACTCTGAACCTGACAGAAGAGAAAGTAGGAAGTAGTCTTGAACGCATTGGCACCGGAGATCACTTCCTAAATATAACACCAGTAGCACAGACACTGAGAGAAACAATTAATAAATGGGATCTCTTGAAACTGAGAAGCTTTTGTAGGGCAAAGGACACGGTCAACAAGACAAAACGACAGCCTACAATGGGAAAAGATCTTCATTGTAAATTTTTAATGGTAACTTGATTGCATAGTGCTTGAGTCTGAACTTTGTAAAGGACAACAGGGTATCACAATGTCACAGGGTTATAGACCACCCTGATAGACTATTAGAGACAAGCATTATCATAGAAAATGTCAGCTATGATCACTGCTTTCTTCATTTTGATAACTTTATGTTTAGTTTGTTCTTTCTGTAGTTCTTTCAGTCACAAATTTAGGATATCAGGAATCTTTCTTTATAATTCAGGCATTATTTGCTACAAATTTCTACCCTAGTCCACTTTGTGGAAATCCATAGCTTTGATTTACTGTGTAGCTGGAGTTTTTCTGGTCCTGCCTGGCCCACAGTCAGGACAAATCTCTCACCCGCCAGTCCCACGGCTGTTCAGACCCAACCAAGTAAACACACAGAGACTTATATTGTTTACAAACTGTATGGCTGTGAAAAGGTTTTTTTAGCTCTTAGATATTGCTCTGACCTCTTGGGCTTTTAACTCTGCAATTGGCTCTGTGTTTCTTATTTAATAAGACTGTTCATCTATATTACTGTGCTTTCAAAATTGAAATATAGTTTAATTGTAATATTTTATTAATTATTTCAGAATTTCATACAATGTATTATACCCCAGGCCTCTCCAAAATTCCTTCTAGATGCATCCTTACCACACCTCCAACCCCTATGAACATTATGTCCTTATGATTTTTTAATAATCCATGGAGTCCAATTTGTGCTATCCATATACTAATGGATGTGGTGACCATTAACTGCCATGTGGTTGACCAATCATGGACCATGCCCATAAATAAAACTGACTCCCTCAAATATATAATTGTATAAAGTTAAGGATGGGAGCTCATGAACCCCTTCCTCTTCCATGCTAGAATGTTGATTGATCTGTGTAAGCAACTACAGTCGAGGTGGGTTCCTGAATGCAGCAAGCCTGTCATGTCCAGGATATAGTCTTCTACCTTTACTACAGTCTTGAATAGCTCTGGCGCTTATAGTCTTTTCCCTCCCTCTTCCATGATGGTCTGTGAGCCATGGGGTGGGAGCTCAGGTTATAGACTTCCTACATACAGCTGTACTGAAGTATATTTTAAGTGTTCTTTTCCATGAAATTATATTTTACATTAATCTTATGTTTTGAGAATTTCATACTTGAGTACTATATTTACATCATTTCTGCTACACTATATACCCTCCAACTCTTCCATATTCCCCAACACTCTAAAATTCATGACTTCTTAAATTATTGTTTTCACATATAGATTATTTTATTGGCACCATTGTTATCACCAGAATGCCAGAAATTTACCTCTTTATTGTTATTGGTTTCTAGTTTCACTCCATTTTAATCAGAAATCATATGTGTTATGTTTTCAATCTTGTTGAACTTTTTTATGAATTATTTGTGTTACTATCTTTCCATCTAAGAATGCATGTCTTCTCTTTGCTGAAAGTTTTATGGATGTTAGATCAATTTAGTCTACAGTATTGTTTAACCACATTGTTTCTTTATTAGTTTTCTACCCTTAAAAGTCAGGTACTATTGGTTGGAAGCAGTGCAGAAGGGACCTGTAGGTAGTTGCAGGTAGGGAAGGTCTGGACAGAAGTCTAGAGGTGGGATGGTCAGACTAGACTAAGGCAGGAGTTGCAGGACCTGGTGGACAACATGACTTCCTAAACATGAGCTTAACAAGAATGAAACAAATATACATACCAAAGTAGATGAGGCAAAGCCCATGAAGCCTCAACCCTAGCCAAAGAACTATAGGCAACTAAGGAATGTTCAGAGTCAGGTAGTATTCACCAGGGAAGAGCACACCAACTGGTTGTCCAGTGCCAAATTGTCAGCCCTAAAAATGTAGAAACAATTAAAATTATACAGCTTGCACAGGTTATATTTAAGAATATAATATATCATATAATATACAATGTGTTATATGTTAGTATATTTACTATATACATTCTTTTATATTTTATAATTAATATAATTATATTTTATAATTACTATAATATAGTATAGTAACTATAATATATTAAATATAATATATGTAGGAATGTAATATATTCACATTTGCATGTAATAATAAATAATAAAAAAGAGACCATGAATTTGAAAGAGAACAAGGAGTTGGGATGGGTTTCTGGAAGAGTTTGGAGGGAGGAGAAGGAAGAGAGGAATGTTGTAATTATATTATCTCAAAAATAAATATTATAAAAGACATCTCAATTTTGCTTTAAAACACAGATGAAATATGAGTTGTAAGGGCAGTTGCAAAAGCAGGGAAACCTAGGGGCCAAAACCTGTACATGCATTAGGCCCCTGGACACCTCACCACAACCCGAGGAGGGAGGCTCTCCACTATCGGAGGACTTGGTGCGACCCATCTGGCATTCTGCTTTCTGCCTAGCTTACTCATGAAACGGTCTGAGGAGCATGCCAATCAGAATGAAGCTTGTTTTAAAAATCATTTTAGGTGACAGTAAAGCAGGAAAAGCTGTGCTCTCCACTGGTATCTAAAGCAAAGATTACAATGTTGCAATTATATTATAATCTCAATTTTTTTTAAAAAAATAAAAATCAGGTACTGAGTGCTTCTACTATTATTATATTACTGTTATTCCTCCTGTTAGATTCATCAATGTGTTTTATATAATTAGATGATTTAATAATGAGTGAATATAAACTCTGGCTTCTTGTTGAATTTATCCACTTTGTCCTTATATAAAATTGCTTCTTATCGATAGTCAGTTTTTGTTCACTTAAGGTACACTTTGTCTGATTATATATATATATATATATATATATATATATATATATATATATATATATATATATATATATGTATAGTACATGCCACATGTTTCTAAGAACCCTTCCCCTTAAGCTTCTATGTGTCTTTCAACCTAGAGTGATTTTCTTGTGTACAGTATCCAATTGGGTGTTATTTTCTTCTCTCTCTCTCTCTTTTTTTTGATTAAGTTACCTGTGAAACAGCTCATTTGAATTTAAAATCATTACTGACAGTGGTTTACAGCTATCATTTTTAACAGTTCTTGATTGTCTTCTCTTCTATTGCTGTGAAAAACACCACGACCATGGCAACTCTTATTAAAAAATATTTAACTGGGGTTGACTTAATTTCAGAGGTCTAGTCCATTATCATCAATATCAGATATGGTGCTAGAAAAGTAGCTGATAGTTCTAGATCTGGATTCACAGGCAGCAGGAAGAGAAAGCCACTGGGCATGGTTTGGGCTTTTGAAACCTTAAAGCCCATCCCCAGAGACATTTCCTTCAACAAAGCCACACCTAATTCACCAAGGCCACATCTCTTAGTACTTCTAAAGTAGTGCCTGCTGTGGATATCGCTATATGTAAATAAACTCTGATTGGCCAATAGCCAGACAGGAAGTATAGGCGGGACTAACAGAGAAGATAATTGAGGGAACAGGAAGGGAAGAGAGAGACTGCCTGGAGCCACCGCCAGGAGAAGGAAGATGTAAGGTACCAGTAGGCCATGAGCCATGTGGCAAAGTAAAGATTAATAGAAATGGGCTAAATATAAGAGTAAGAGCTAGACAGTGACAGGCCTGAGCTAATGGCTAAGCAGTTTAAATAATGTAAGAGTCTGTGTGTTTATTTTATAAGTGGGCTCTGGGACTGGCGGAACTTGGTGGCGGGAGCTGGAGAGAAATTCTCCAGCTACAAATGGCGCCCAACGTGGGGCAAGAGTTTCCACCTAAAAACTTAGAAAAAAGATTCTAAAACGGACCTAAAAACAGCTTCCTAATTGTCTCTCTCAAATAAGCGGCAGCTGCCGGTTTGAGCTACTGGCGGGTTCCTAGCGTGCGCTCTCGACCTGCAGTATGGTGGGAATGAGGCCTCTGCAAGTAGCACATTAAACTGTGTGGTGGATTTAGCCTTTGCTAGTACAAAACAAAAAAAAAGAGGTTTCTGGGCTACACGCTACTTTGGTAAAAGTGTAGACCCACTATTTCTGAGAGTTACGGCTCCCAGAGCTGGCAGAAAGCAGACCACCGCCATGTTGGGAAGCTGAAGTGGGCGGAGCCAGCAGCCACTGCGCCGTTTCAGGCTTAGAAGGCTGCAGTTTAAAAGGAATAGGCTCAAGCTAATATAAAAAAATAAGCCACGTAAAGATGACTACCACACAGAGAATCTGGATTATGTTCTCTTTGATATTCGTAACTGCAGAAAAACATTTGATTGTAAAAGCTGTTGAGTTATGCCAAAATGTATATTTTAAAGGTACCTTGACTTCAAAATTTGGATATAAGGATATGTTGCTTTGGAAAAGAGTCTCTGCTCTTTTTTCCACAGAAAGCCAGAGACTATGGATTTGTTCCAGATTAAGATACATCAGGTTTGACCAGCCAAGACCCCCTGAAAGGTCTCCAATGACACCATGGCCCAGATGATTCAACATCCAGAATGGTTTCAAGTCAACTGGCTCAGATATACAGCCTCACGGACTACTCCATGATCCTAAAATTTTCTTTCTGTCTCCAGAAGATACAGCGCCCCCCTCCAGCAGGAAGTAGTAAGAGAAGCTACGCCCAAATTCCCAAATATACCAAGCTGGCTTTAGAGATGGAATTGGCTCACTCCCCCTCTAAACCCAGACATATTGCTCAAAAAAAAAATGGTTAAGAGATTCTTGTGTCCCAAATCAGAAGAGCCCTCTGGTGTGGGACAGAGAAAAAACAATATTTTTATTTAAATCAGGTTGATTATAAATACAATCTCTTTCTAAAACAAAAAAGGGGATAGTTTAGATATGATAGGATGAAAGGGTAGATTAATGAACCTACTTTTAAAGAGTAACAACTTGTTTAAAATGTTTTACATTGCTATAGATTTTAGTTTATTGATACAAATTTAAACTTAATTTTGTTATACTGTATATATATTTCTATTCTTGTTTGAGGTATTATGTTTATGTAACTCATTTAAAATTGTAATGGATAATTAAAAAATAGATTAATAGTTAGTCATCTATGATAATATTTGTAGCCATGTTAGTTAAGTCTTCTAGGTATACATAGATATATTTCAGATAGATAGGTAGTCTTCAAACACTTCAAAGACCTACAGAATATGGCATTTAAAATGTTTTAAAAGTTTAGACTTTTTGGACAGTGAGACATGTCTGCTCCTGACAGCACCGATTTACTTCAGAGAGGAGGATGGGCATCGAAGACACTCCATATGGAGTTTATCTTCACCTTGACAAAAATAGCCATTTGGGCAAGAAACTGTTCTTGCCTGGACTGCTTGATCAACTGGACATGCAGGACCCATAGAAAGGTGACCACTGAACTTTGCTTGACAAAATGGTCCTTCAGGTTCCTGCTTTGCAGAGAAAACTGCCAGACATTCTACAAGACACAGAAAAAAGTGAATAAGAGACTCTAGGCCTGTGGGCTGAAGACAGATGCCCCAACTTTACAAGAAAACTTTGCATGACTGTCCAGGCTCAGCTGTCTCTGTCTACCCTGCAAGACTCCCAAAAGTTGCTTGCATCCTTCTCCCATTTCTCAGGCAGTGTTATATCCTTCTGAGGTCTTTGATGTGGTTAAAGACTAGATACTTACAATTTTCCTTAGTTATAATAAAAGATAAGTTAGATATAAAACCTTAAACTCACAAATATAAGATAGATAGGATCTCTTCTTTAATATTGTATCTGTAATTCTTGCTTGATAATTGTTTTGTTATATGTAATTTTACTATGTTAAAGTTAAAACCTTCCTTTTTAAAAAAAAAAAGAAAAGGGGAAGTGCTGTGGATATCGCTATATGTAAATAAACTCTGATTGGCCAATAGCCAGACAGGAAGTATAGGCGGGACTAACAGAGAAGAGAATTGAGGGAACAGGAAGGGAAGAGAGAGACTGCCTGGAGCCACCGCCAGGAGAAGGAAGATGTAAGGTACCAGTAGGCCATGAGCCATGTGGCAAAGTAAAGATTAATAGAAATGGGCTAAATATAAGAGTAAGAGCTAGACAGTGACAGGCCTGAGCTAATGGCTAAGCAGTTTAAATAATGTAAGAGTCTGTGTGTTTATTTTATAAGTGGGCTCTGGGACTGGCGGAACTTGGTGGCGGGAGCTGAAGAGAAATTCTCCAGCTACAAGTGCCACTCCCTGATGAGTAAGCAATGAAATATATGAGCCTATAGGGGCATTCTTATTCAAACCCCCACACTGGTTATTGTATATTTGCTTTTTTTCATTTTCTTTTTGTCTTCTTTTGTCTATACAAGGTCTTTGAATGAGCAGGTTTTGGATTCTTCTGTGTTTCTTTTATGTTAACTTGTATGGGTCTTTTCTGTGGTCATCAAGGAGCATAACAATAAAAATATTTTCTTAAACATACTTTCTTTTTATTGACATATATTAATTTCATGTATACAGTAATATGTTTCATTATAGTATTTTCATACAGACATATATTTTTATCATATTCACCCCCTGTAACTGTCTCTTGTCCCATTCTCACTCTTGTTTATCAACTTCCTCTTTCCAACCAGTCTTCAATTTAAATTCATGTCTGTTTTCTGTTTATCAAATGAGTTCAAGTAGGAATCATTTCAAGAGCATATGTGAGCACTCATGAACAAACACAAACTGTAATTACCTTCACAAAACCTGAACAAAATTGGTCTCTTCAACGTTCTGAGAGGATCACAAGGCCCAAGAACTCCCTGAAATTCTATAGGCACATAATGGTTACTAGGCAGAGGAGACACATTTCTTTTATTGTTTTAGAACTGGTAAGTTGTTCATGCCTTTAAATAGCTGGTCAAACATACTCCAGTAGTTATAATCTCTTATAAGTTTACAAATTCATTTATTGTCATAATTATCATCTATTTACCTTGTATATCCACTAAAATAATCTACTTGTAGTTGTTCTTAACAATTTTACCTTTTAACTTTACAACAGAATTAAAATAAATTTACCTATCACTATAAGAATACTATGGAGATGATGGTATTTTTATTTTTCTATACTTTTCATTTACTAAAAAGGTTCCTAATTTGCTGACACCATTTTATTATTATTTAATACACTTTCAAGTTGAACGATTTTCTTTAGTAGTTCTTCTGAGGGAGTAATACCTCCCCTGTTTTGATTCCCTATGAAAAATTTTATCTTCCTATTATTGATGAAGGACAGGTCTACTGGGTACAGTTAACAAGATTTGTTTTCTGTCTGTATTTGAACTATACCATCCCTCTACTCCTTTTTATGCTTCCTAAAATGTTTATTTAGTATATATAACCCACATGAAATTTTGCCAAAACAGTAGACTTGTTGGTCTCAGAGCGTGTAATGACTTAACATTAGTCTGCTATCTGTAAAGCTCTGTGGTATATTCCAACAAAATAGAGACAAATATGTAGCACAAATCCTAACTCGCCTTAATAAAAACCTGGAGCACATTATCCCACAGCACAAATAGGCCACCTAAAATTTTACCAGAGTTTTATATTTCTTTGTTCTGCCATTTATCAACTGGTAAATTCATAATGTAAATATTTTTTCTTTCTAAACAAATACAAAGTTTAATACCACTGACTTACATCACATGACTCATTGATAATAGCAGCATAGATTAATTAATTATCTTTATTTAAAAGACTGGGAGCTAAGTCTTTGTTTCTGTGAGCTTTGATTTCAAAATCCACTCAAAAGCTAAGGACTAGATAATTTCATTTCTGAATTTTAGAAGAGATTCAAAGAACCAATGGCAGTATTTCTTGGAGTCTTTCAAAAAACTGAAAGTAGAGGAAATACTCCTAAATTGTTTTATAAAGAAAGAATCATTTTCATACTAAAGCCAGACAGACATTACAAACAGAAATAAAAATTTGGTTTAGTATACAAATCAATGCATTTGATATCTTATATTGTGGTAATTCTTTTTCTGACAAATAATGTTTGAAGTTTGCCTTTACAAATCAAACTTTTACCCAACCCATAACCAAGTCAACAATGTGGTTTTAGAACATTTGTAACTATGTATTCATTCTGCTTACACACTGTGTACCCACACCTACTTAGAATTAACTCATCTTTAAGAAAAAATCAGTTTAATCAATTTTACTATGCTTTGGATGCCCTGATGTACCATGTTCCCTATTTTTCTGTGTGGCCCATTTTTATCCTGACTCAGAACAGTATATGCGTGCATGGGATATGGTGACTAGATCTAAGATAGTGCACTGTAAACAAGGCATTGAAAATTAAGACAAAAGTTCCTATTGGATACTGTATTTGCTGTGCTATTCAGTTAATACAGAGGATGGCCTTAATCCAGGATTCTTAGATTACATAGCTTTCAGATTATAGTACAAGACTAGAACACCCAAAAATTTATGAATGAGTAAGATGAACTTTTGGATAATGAACACCGAGAGCTAGTCTTTCTTCTTTTACATAGCATTACCATACTACGTTAAAAACGTGAAATACAAAAATCTCATGATGATCCCAAGAGATGGTGAAAAGTATTTGACAAGGTATAATACGGATCCATGATAAAACTTCTCAAAACAAAGGTGTAAAAGTTAAACATTAATAATTATTTATGAGGAGCTCACGGTTAACATCATAGTCAGTGTAGATATCTTCCTCCAAGATTAAATGAAGTCAAATTTGTTCAGTTTTGCAACTTGTACTTTAATATTATACTAGAAATGCAAGTGAGACCACATAAATAAAAAGAATAAAACATATCTGAACTGAAAAGAAGTAAAAGTATCTGTTTTCAGATATTGTTATCCTATATGTAGAAAGCCCTAAGGATAATAATAATAATAATAATAATAATAATAATAATAATAGGAGGAGGAGAAACCATAACTAATAAACAAGTTCAGTTGTAAGATATAAAATCAACATGCAAAATAAGCATTAAGATTCTTTATAATACCAATAATCTCCAAAACTGAGATTCAAGCAACTATTCTACTAACATTATCAACGAAAATAAAATAGAAAATATGATCTCTCATTGATTAGTCTTGTTATTACAAAATAGATATGAGTATTGATAATGATTTAGAGAAAAGTAAAATTGGGGCACTACTGATAACAATATAAATTGACATGGTTATATGGAAATCAGAATGAATATTCCTCAAAAACTCTGAAATTATCATATGATTGATAACAGCATTTCTGGGTACAGATACTTCTGAACTTACAAGGGTGTCATATCCCAGAAAAATTCATCTTAAACTGTAAATTAACATTCACTTAATACACTCAACCTATGTAATGTCGTGGCTTAGCTAAATGTACTAATGCTGCATTTGTGTGCCTAGAAAGAAACTGTGAGACAGTATCATGTCACATGTTGCTATCAAGGGAAAAGCTCAAAATTCCAAAGTTAAAGAAAGTATGGTTTCCACTTTGCTTATTACTTTTATGTAATCACCAAGTCAAAGCACTGTAAGAAGACTCATCACAAATCAGAGGCAAATTATATATACTCAAGGGAAATAAAATCAGTATTGCTATAATTTGAATTTTAAATCATTCCCAAAAGCCTATGTGTTACAGGCTAGGTTCTGAGCCTGTGGTACTATTGAGAAGAGGTAGAGTATGTGGAAGATAGGTCATTTGATGGATATCAATGAAAATGTGATTTAGACTCTGACACTCCCCCACCTCTGATCACGGGTAGACAGGCTTCATCGACTATATGCTCTTGCCATGATGTGCTGAGATTCCAAAGGCTGAAAGCAAGAGCATAAAGCACAAAAGACCCTTTGCAAAGGTCATGTGGAAACCTACCTATTACTACTACTGAAGAGTATTCCTGACAGAGGTATGTACATGTGTGGATGCACGTGCACATGTGAGTGTGTGTGTGTGTGTGTGTGTGTGTGTGTGTGTGTGTGTGTGTGTATTCTTTAGATTGAGAGAGTTAAAATGGATTACCCTATAATGAACTGACAATGCCCCTACTAAACAAACACAGGATAACAAATAAAAAGCCCAGTGTCAGGAATAGGTTACTTCTTCTGGAGATGTTGGCCACTGGTCCCATAGGCCTACAAAAATATAGGTTATTGCCAATGTTTTTGGTTATCCTTCACAACTTGACTGTAAGATCCTATTGCAGAAGATGAGTCATAGACCAGAGCGATCTCAAGCTGGTATTGTACTAGAAGCTGCATCCCTGCCAGCTAGCTTTCATAGTGCTTGAAGATGCTATGTATGAAGGATAAAACTAATCATCAATCTTATATCCTAAAAATCAACAATAACAAGTGACCTGGCAAGGCACACCCACTGGTTCAATAGTGGCAAGAATAGCAGGGGAACAACCAACAGTTTTCTGATTTTATTTAGGTTCCATGACACAGGTTGAAACTGATATCTTGTTTCTTTGATGGACCAAAAACCCAAGGAGAAAACCTACTACTATTCTTCTGCTAAATAAATGTAGTAGTAAACAGACTCTCAATGACTTATCACTGTACCTGTAGATTAATGAGCCTCTCAACCCTCATCAGAGAAGCTTCTATTTTCAGTAGATGATGATTAGCACAGATATTCACAAATGATCAAGGTTCAGAGAATAAGATACTTTGGAATGCTCAGCCTTAAAAAGAATATCATGTCCTGTTTATCCAATGCTCAAAGATCACTATGAAAGAAGAAAGAGTTTAAGAACCAGAGGTATTGATGTTTACATGGAAACAACAACTTAAAAGACAACAGAGCAAACCCATATATGAATTCACAACAGTTATGTCAGCATGCACGAGAGCTGTGCAAGCTCAAGGCAACCTGAATTACAACATGGAGAGAGGAGGCGAGCATGAAGTAACACCCCTAGTCAAGACAACACTGGCAACTAACAGCTGCCTAAACACTCAGTTTTCCCTAAGAATCTGTTTTGCTTGTTTTTATTTTACTTAATTTTATTTTATCATTATTTTGTAGATGATTGTATTCTAATAAGAGGCAGAAGAACGAAGAGTGTGGATGTGGTGGGAGGTGAAGTGGGGGAAAATCTGGGAGGAGTTCGGGAAAGGGAAATTATATCAGAAAATAATATATGAAAACATTTACTAAAAACTTTGACCACAAAGTAAAAGAATATATTTCTTGTTATATTGACACACCCCAGTGGAAGGCCACATAGCCAACATTATATGGGTAGGACAAATTGGTTTTAACTATTTTCCACCAAGAGGGATGTACTTAATAGCCTGGTGACCTATGCTATCTGTAGGACCAGGTCACATCTGAGGCCCCAGACATTTATGTTTATCCCAGACTCTTCCTCCCTAGACCTTTATCTTGAACCTTGTTTCTCAGTCAATAGAACTCATCCTTACAGGAGATGTCACATGTACTTTACAAATGAAAGTAGAGATTGTTATTAGCTTGGTGGCTTCTGTGCTGTAGGGCCAGGCCACATCTGACTTCTTCAGACTTTTATATTTATCTCAGTCTTTCTCCCTAGACTCTTATTATGAGCATTGTTTCTCAGTCAATACAATCCGTCTTTATAGAAGAGGTCACATGTACTTTGAAGAACTTCCGTTTCATTGTACATATGGGATTTTAAGCTTTATTGTACATATGGGATTCAGTTATCATCAGGAAACTTTTCTCCAAAATTGTATTGCAATTAAATATGCCTAAAATAAACTTCCTGGGGCTAAACTCTAGAAGTTTGAAGCAACACCAGTTACTGAATTGTGTTGAACTAGATTCCCTTCTTGCCTCATGCGGATTGACTCTCAGCTGTCTCTACCAGTCATAGAAACCCCTGCAGATCATATTCTTTTCTCTCCCCCAACTCCTGCCAGATCTTTCCCACTTCGTTATTTCTTTCTCTGAAAAAAAAAAAAAAAAACAGGAAAACGACATCCTCTCCCAAATAAAAATCAAAACAAGCAAAATGAAATAAAACATAAAATGCCAAAACAAACCAAAATGAGTCAAATCTACAAAAATACCATAAAATCCCTGTTGTGTTGGCTAATGATTCCTAGTCACAGGGCCTATTCTGGAGTGTAGTTGACATACCCAGTGATACTCCATTAGAGAAAACTACTTTTGTCTTTCTCAATAGGTATCAACCACAAATAGCTTCTTAGTTATAGATGAAACGTTGTGTCATTTTTCTCTTCTCAGTGCTAGGAGTTTGTCTGGCTTAAACCTCTGCAGGTTTGTGCCCATTGTCATAGTCTCTGTGATTTCATATGTGTATCAGTCCTGTTGTGTCTGGAATGCACCACATTCAGCTCTTACAATCTTTCTGCCTCCTTTTCCACATACACCCCTGAGCCTTGAGGGGAGGAGTTTGATAATTATATCTCATTTATGACTGAGTGCTCAAAAGACTCTCACTCTTGCTCATTATCCAGTTGTTGACTACTTCGTTAATCACCATCTACTGCAAGAAGCTTCTCTGATGAGGGCTGAGAAATGGTCTGATCTATAGGTAAAGCAATATGTCATTAGGAATTAGGAATCATTTTATTGCTATGTTCCTTTAGCATAATAATAGCAGTAGTTTTTCACTGAGGCTCACAACCTATCTAGTCTCAGGTTCTTTAAAGCCAATGATTTAGTTCAAATCATTCACATTCATTTGGTAGTAGTATACTTGAAGCAATTATAATCACTTAGGATTAATTTAGCTCTCAGTGACAGAGATCAACATTAAAATGAGAATACAGTCTATGGTATTACCACCCTGAAGATGCCTGAGCTTGTATAGAATGGGAATTTATTGTCATGTTATTTTCATTATCATTATTTCCCATAAATTGTATATATTTTATGTATACAAAAATGTTCTTAAATATCTCTCTGCTTATATATTAATACATGTATAAATTTATATATAAATTATATATGTATATAACTTACATATATATGCTTGTAAAGGATGAGTATCACAACCAAGGAAATGAATGTATTCCTCCTCTCACATGATTTTTTTTGTTGTGCTGTCACTTTAAATCTATTCTCCTTCTAAAGAATATAGTATTATTAACTACAGTTATCATGATATTAATTATATTTCTATATTTATTCATCTGACTGAACCACAACTTTGTACTCTTTGACCAACAATTTCACATTTCTATTTCTATTCTCTCTAATTCTGTACCCTTCCATTATTTCTAAATAATTAACTTTTATATATCCTTTGTATAACTGAAATCATGAAATTTTTGTCCTTCTGTGTCTAGGTATGTTTTTAATAAAACACCTTTCAAGTTGGTCTGTTTTGTCATTATGGAATGATTCCATTATTTTTAAGGCTGAAAAACATTTCTTTGTATCTGTATCTGAGTTTCTTAACCTATTCATCTGCTAATAGAAAGGTTACTTCCATATGTAGACTGTTGTAAATAATTCTACAAAAAGGGAAGAAAAGAGAGCTCTTCAGAAGGACTTATATCAGGTACTTTTCTTTCACAATGACAAAATACTTGAGAAAATAAACTTACATGCAACCAAGGTTTATTTTGGTTCATGTTTTCAGCCCATGATCTCTTTTAAAAAGAGAAAAAACTGTATTTAATGTTCCTGTTCTTCCCTGGTGCTTATCTGTGAGCATAAGGGCCTCATGCCCTCTACAGTAATCAAAATATATTGTATATATGTTTTTTTTTAAATCACCATAGGGAGAAATTGTTGGCTTTTAAATATGTGGTTCTTTTTCCATCTTGCAATGCTGATTCATGTGTTTGCCAATATATATTTCTGTTCAATTATTAATGAAAAATATATATTGACTACTACTTCCTATTTTTTCTTTCATTTGTTTAATATGAGCATTAACTGTAAATTGAACAGTTTTGTATTAAATACATTAGCAGGCAAAACAAAGGAGGCAAATTACATTTGATATCCTCATCCTTAAGTAGCTATTAGATACAATAAAGAAAAAGATTGAAGGAAGTACAGAATGCTGAAAAATACTTCAAAATAACACAGGGAATATATGGAGCTAGGTAAGAAGAAGCTAAAATTGAAAAGGAATGGTAAAGTGTCACAAAGACTGATCATAGGCATCCTTGTGAACAGAATCAGATGGGAGAAGGGCAGCATTTAAACACCCTGAAATTTGAAGTTTTAACTCTACTATATGTGGAATCTCACTGCCATCTGCCATCCAACGTGAAATTAACACCACAACATACTGTCTGAATAATTCTAGTCATATTTTCTGTGAAATCCTTTCAGAAATCAGTGTACTTCTGTCTCTTGTTCCATTTGCCAGCTATTTTCTCATAAATAAAATTATTGTCATCAGTTCTGAAGAATAAAGTTCAGTTGTGCATTAGCTTCTATTAAAGCTTCTTTTAGGCCATTATGTATCTTTCTACATTTTTATTACAAGAAATAGTCCTCATCATTTGAGAGTGTATAAAGCAATAAACAGTTCATGATTACTCAGCACTTTCACAAAAATCAGTTCCTCATAATAGCCTGGTACTCAAAATGAAGTAAATAAAACTGTCGCCATTGTACGAAATTTAACTTGAAACAGTTATGTCCCTTTACATGTTCTTAAAATTTTAATTATCGTGTAAGTTTGGTTAAGAAGAAAGAAAGCTCACTTTAATCTCCTGCCATTACTCTTAAAATTAAGTTGACTAGAAAGAAAAGCTATAGATGGTCCACACCTTCATAAATTTGGGCTGCTATTAATAATACTTCAAACACATTGGAATATTTTATTTGTTTTCCCTGTCTATAGTACTCTTTTTTCTACATAGACACATGAATGCTTGCTTTCCTACATTTATTTAGATCTTTTCTCATGTGTCTTACTCGTGAAGAGCTTCGTTGATTACCCTAACTAAATAACCAAGGCCATAAATTACACCACTTTCTACTTTCTAGCTTGATTTGTTTCTCTTCTTAGCACATATTATCAACAGACTATAATTTATCCACTTATTACATAAATACCCAGAGTAGTGCATGGCAAGTAGAAAGAACTTGATAAGTGTTTTGAATAAAGGGATTAAAAGATAAGAAAAAATTATAAACCAGGACTGGAGGGAATTAAAAATCCAAATGCAAATTTTCAAATATCTCACCTTAGTAGAAAGCACATTAATGAAAGATAAGAAGAAAACACATATTTCTTTCTAATAGTTACTCTATGTATTATCAATATCCCAAATGATCTTGTATGTGAAAAATGTACACTTTGGGTACCCGCAGTAAGAGTATATACTACTGAAATGTTTCCTGAAAGAAATTCAGCAATATGCATCAAAACATCAATTGAATGTTGTTTGATATATAAACCTTATATTATGGAAGTTCTCCCAAGAAAAGTATTATTTATGTGTTAAAGACCGTGCTATACAGAAGAATTATACAATATTGTTTATAACAGTGAAAAATTAAAAGTTATTTAAATATCAGAAATTGAGTACTGACAGAAAGTATACTACATTTTTACAAAAGATGCTATATAACAATTGAAATAAAAATGATGAATACTATTAAATGTCATGGAAACTTGTTTGTAATATGCCAAGTATAAAACAGGTTACTACATAATTTATACCATTTTTTGCTTTTTAATATTTTAAGTGTAGACTCAATGTATTGTTATATGATGTTTTTAAAAACATATGAACAAAATTGTTATTTATTTTCCCATGTAAATAATGATTCTACAGAATGATTTGAGTTTTCTTCTTTTTGTCTATTTCCAAAACTTCATAATTATTGCCAGACAATAACTTTGAAAAGAGATTCATAATATATGGCAACTGAATTTCTATAAAGTTTATCAACTTGGCCATTTTAAGTAAATATATTCAATAATTTAAGACTCTCTGGATTTTAACATATTTATGGTGATATTTAAGATATCAAATTCTCTATTAACAGAAGAATCCTATTTAAGATCTATCCAAAGTTTGAAACTGCTTCTTCCAAGAAATTTTTTACATCTTCAATGTACAATTAACTTCTATTTAGCATTTAATTTTATTTTTTAAATTATAATTATAATTATTTTTATTTTATTTTCTATTTATGGATATTTTTCCTGCACATATGTACGTGAAACATTTATGTGCTGGTGACAACACAAGCCAGAAGAAGGATAAGATACTCTGGAACTGTAGTTATGGGCAGTTGTGAGCTTGGCATTTCATTTTAAATTTAGTATCCTAAGAATGAAAATTCCTGGAAAGAGGCTATGACTACAAAGGCTGATTGACTGATTAGAGCTTCAGTGATGTGGAGAGGTTGGAATGTTGCAAATTCAGAGATAACTGTCCCTCTTACTAGCCGTTTATTGCCCCTTTTTGTAAGTGATTATCATCTCTGTGACCATTGGGTAAATGCTTTAGATTGTAAAAACAGACCCTGAACTTCCACCACTCAAAAGTCTAAGAATGCCATCAGATAGCATCTAAGGCCTATAGCTAAGATTTCCTTGTTTTTCTGTAATTGGCCTACCTGATAATTCCACCAAAGTATACGAAAAGTATCTTTATTTGTGATGTGTTTTTTGTTCCATTAAATTTCATAGAACTCTTGCCATGTTGGGACATGAATCCGTGTTTCTACACCATAGTCAACCATACTTGGCTCCAGAATAAACAGTCTCTTTTGCTCCTTTGAGGTAACAGGTGCTTCTTTCATCAGTAATTCTAGTATGTGACTCTTTCAGAGTATTCTGTATTTGTAACTCCTTCCCAGTAAACTGGAAAATTCCATGAGGAAAAGAGATGTTAGGTTCATTTAACATTCCTCACAGAGTAAGCACATAGGTTTCACAAGGACTTGTAAGTATACTTACTAAATTAATAGCATATGCACTAGCATATACACTAAAAAGTCTTCTTGCTGAAAAGTGTTTTTAAAGATATATTTCTATGGAATGGAAACACATTCAAGTCTCAGCTACTGTGAAGATGTGCTTGATACCTGATGATCTTGAGCCTCTGATTTGGTGGCTATGCAGAGAAGAGGGTGAGGGAAAAATCCTAAGGTAATCAGGGGCAGAAGTCTGGTAAATTACCTCTGAATAAAGCCGGGCTTTCAAAGAATTATATTCTCTGCCAAAGAGAAAAACAGCAGAAAGGCCACCTCAAAGAGACAATGTTGATATAAGCCAGAAGCATCACACATGTGGTTATAGTCTTACAGTGTAATATCTCTCAGCAGGAAAAAAAACTGGTATAAAATGTAAGTGGCACTGTGTTAACAGAAAACCTAAGTGTTAGATTAAAGCTTAAGACTTCTCTGGAGGTGACATAAAATTCTCATAAATACAGCACCAAGTAATACAGTGTCAAGAACATGCTATTTCAGAAACACAGACAAACACATTTGTGTCTTTCCAGAATATCAAAATTATTGAATAACAATAAATCCACAAGTGGTTTCATGGGCATTAGTCTTGATTTCTTTATTAGCACTGACTCAAGCAAACCCAAGTTATTTTACTACAATATTAAATATTAATATTGTATCATATATTGTGTAGCACACAGTAAGTGCATGAGTGCTTGTGTGTGTGTGTGTGTGTGTGTGTGTGTGTGTGTGTGTGTGTGTGTGTACAGAATGGCTAAAAAGGTTGAAAGAGGCAAGGACTTTCAAGGAGTTTCTGAGAGGCCTGAGTAGCCAAAGCTGGGAAACTGATAGAAACGCAAATATAATCTCTTCAGAGGTGAGATAAAGATGGAGCTTGAAATCCCTTCAAAGGCACATCAGTTGCTATTGTAGAGTCCAGTTGCAGGATCAGAGTTGAGCTGCAGAGATGAGTCAAATAGTATAGGCAAAAGGGTGAGAAGGCAGATCCAGACACATAAAAAGGAGAATAGGCAGATAGCTATTTAAGTAAACTGTTTCAACAGCATAGACTAAGCCTAGCTAAAGCCCCTGTGAAAGTCAAGATCTGCCTGCTTATTGGCCTCTCATACATTACTGGGTGGTCAGATATCAGGTCAGAGGGGCTGTGGTCATCACAGTGCTAGGATTCCACCTCTTTATGTGATCAAGAATAGGTAGTTACTACAGTTCTTTGGTCTAGTGGGTCTGTTCCTGAGTCTGATTTTCCTGATACAGGGTTAATATGTACCTGTTTTCCTACAGTCTCAAATTATCCCAATAAATTTATAGGATGGCATCCTTCCTCCTCCCAGGTATAAGCAATTTGTCACTCTGTGCTCCTTGGCATATGGTACTGTTCATATGTCCGTCCAGCTACAGAGTCATCCTCCATCCTCAAGATAAATTGAAAATCTGCTTGAATAATGGGGAATCTCAGGTCAAGGCACATCCTGAAAAATCCTGTTTTGAACAATATGGAATAACTTAGAGCATGGCATAGCATGATCTCAACATACATACTCAGAATTTAAAAATTATAGAAATGTAAGAATGCTTTCTGCTTTACACTAGAAATATAGATAATTCATCGGGGGTCCTAGAGCATAGGCTTATGTCCATAACAAACATTTTCAAGTACACATGTGCACAAATGTGCTAACATTACAAATCATAATGCCATAATATCAGACACTTATTACAAAATAAGTCGGCTTTATTTTTCTCTTTTTATTGAAAATGGATTTTTTTCCTCACATAATATATCCTGATTAAGGTTTCCCATTCCTCAACTCCTCTCAGTTCCTCTCCATTCACATTCTGCCTTTCATTAGAAAACAAACAGGCTTGTAAGGGATAATAATAAAATAAAATAAAACAAAACTAATACGTTGAAATTGGCTAAAACAAACAAACAGAAGTAAAAGAACCCAAGAAAAGACACAAAGGACTATAAACTCACAGACTCACTCTTTCATACACTCAGGAATCCTATAAAAACACTAAACTGCAAGCCATAACATATATGCAAAGGAACTGTGGATAAAGTGAGGGTAGAAAAAATATAAATAAAAAATAAAAAATAAGATAAAATTAGAATTAAATGAAAAAGCCTTGGGGCTAGAGAGATGGCTCAGAGGTTAAGAGCACTGGCTGCTCATCCAGAAGGCCTGAGTTCAATTCCCAGTTCCCACTTGAAAAAAAAAGAAAAAGAAAAAGCCTTGACATGACATTATGAGAAAAGGAACCTCCAAAGATGCCATTGAGTTCATTTTCTTTTGACCATCTACTGTTTTGGCATATAGTCTACCCTTAAGAGTAATTTGTATCCCTGGTTAGACTCCCTTGAAGAAAAATAAATTTTCATGTTCACATGGTTATCAGTTGGAGATTGCTGGGTTAAGGATGGGAGCATGTGTCCACTTCTCCTTTCACCTTTAAGAGCCTATTTAATGTGGATCCATGCAGGTCCTGAGCATGCTGACTCAGTCTCTGTGAGTTCAAATGTGCATTGATCCTGTTGATTTAGAGGCCTTGTTACCTTGGTGTCCTCCATCCCCTCTGGCTCTTGCACTCTTTTTGTGTTTCCTTCTGCAGGGTTCCCTGATCTCTGAGGGGAGAGATTTGATGGATGCATTCCATTTAGAGCTGGGTGTTCCAAGGTCTCTAACTCTCTTTATAACGTCTGGCTGAGAATATCTGCATTTGTTCCCATCTGCTGCAAGAAAAAGCTCTGATGATGGCTGAGCAAGGCATTTATCTATGAGCATAGTAGAATGTCATTGGGAGTCATTTTATTGCTACTCTTTTAGAATAGTAGTATTTAGTCCATGGTCCCTAGGCTATGTAGTGTAGCTGGAAGTTTTCCTATGTTCCACCTGGTCCACAGCCACTCAGACTCAAGTAAACACACAGAGGCTTATATTAACTAAAACTGCTCAGCCATTAGCTCAGGCTTACTACTGACTAGCTCTTACACTTAAACTCAGCCCGTTTCTATCAATCTATATGTTGCCACGTTTTCCATGGCTTTACCTGTGTGCCATTACATGCTGCTCCTTGTACAGCAGGCTGGTGTCTCCTGACTCAGCCTTCCTCTTCCCCCAATTCTCCTTCTCTGCTTATCCCACCTATACTTCCTGCCTGGCTACTGGCCAATCAGCAATTTATTAAACCAGTATACAAAATCATTATCCCACAGCAATCTAGTCTCAGGTTTTTGGTCACCCAAGCAGTATTGGGTATGGGTTCCATCTGGTGGAGTGGACTTTAAGACAAATCAGATATTGGTTGGTTACTCCTACAATCTTTGTGCCACCATTGCATTAGCATATCTTACAAACAGAACACTATTTTAGACCAAAGGTTTTGTGGCTGTGTTTACATTTCTACTTTGGTAGCATGAAGAGTATCTTCCTGTAATAAAGACATTAGAATGTAGGTGTGAAGGCTCTACGTAGGCATAAGCTCAACTTCTTCAATTTCAATGAGTTGTGTAGGTGTTGTCTTCAGCAATAGGATCATGCTATCACTTTGTGGAAAGCAACCTATAGTTTGGGTTGCTTGGAGGTTCCCATGGGACTCCTTTGGCCAAAAGCAATCAAATTGATGTAACCCAATCCCAGTACTAGATGCTTCATTTGATGACAAGAGATGTCCAGTGTGGACCCATCTCTCCCATTATTTGGCTCTTTCCTTTGTATTGACTTCATATGTGTAGATCTATTAGGAAGCTTCAAGTATACTAGGTTTCTACACAACCCCTCCAATTCTCGTTATATACATATATATTTTTTTACTTTTTAAAATTCATTTATTTTACATCCTGACCACAGTTTCCCCTCTCTCCTTGATTCCCATTCCTTCCTCCCACCTCCCCTCTGCATCCCTCAATCTTCTCCTCCTCTGTTTCTGTTCAGAAAGGGACAACCTTCCATGGGTATCAACAAAATATAGCATATCAAGTTGCAGTTAGCCTAAGCACCTTCCCTTGTATTAAGGCTAGGCAAGACAATCCAGTATGAGGAGTAGGTTCTCAAGCTATCTCTCCCTGTGTTTTCCCCCTCCTCCTACTCTTCCCTCTGCCTCCCAACTTGATTCTCCCAATACAGTGTCCTCCCACTATGATCCTTCCATAGCTATCTATTCTATTTCCCTTTCCTTGGGAGAGCTATCTGCCTCCCTTCTAGACCACTATTCTGTACCTAACTGTGGTCCTAATTTCATTTCTGTTACTGTCATAAAATACATTAACCCAAATAAAACAAACAACAACAACAAAAAACCCTTATGGGGGAGGGGGGAGGCTGTTATTTTTGCTCACTGTTCCATGGGGACAAAATCTATCACAGCAGACATGGCTGCAGAAATCTGCTTGATACAGTGCAACCCACCCAGGAAGCTGAGAGAGAATAAAAAGTAGAGACAAACAATACAACCTCAAAGCTGGTGCACCACCAAATAACTACTCCCTCCAGCAATGTTCTACCTCTTAAAGGTTCCATAACCCTTCCCCAAAAAAGAGCCATCAAGTGAGGATCAACTGTTCCTGAGCCTACTAGAGACATTTTGAATTTATACTGCAATAGCATCAGTGTAGTAGTAAGGAACAAAAGGCTTTAAAATGTTCAGAAAGGCCAAGAGGTGGTGTCACACACCTTTAATCCCAGCACTCCGGATGCAGAGGCAGGCAAATCTCTGTGAGTTTGAGGCCAGCCTGATCTACAAAGTGAATTACAGGACAGCCAGGGCTGTTACACAGAGAAACCCTGTCTCCAAAAACCAAAAAAAAAAAAAAAAGTTTATAAGAACAAATCAAATTTCTCCAAATAACATTGTATAAATATTAAAATTAAAAAAAAACTAAGCCCCTGTACAGTATAAATGCAGAAGACATATTTAGTAAACTAGAAACTAAGAAATAGCATATAATGTAGCGGAAACAAAATATCAAAACATTCAGAAAAAGGGATGATATATATGGTGGAAAAGGCTAACATACTTCTGTAGTTAAAGAAAGAAGAAAAGAGAATATGTAAGAAGCAATATTAAAAGATATATAAGACATAAATACTTCAGAATCATTAAATAAATGAATCTTGAGAAACAGCAAGAATAATCAATAAAAATAAATCTGTACTGAGACTTAGCACAAGAAAACTCTCAAAAACATTGGTAATGGTACCTATAATATAGTATAAAATTATCTAAAAATATTGAGATAAAATAAATTTTAGATGGGCTGGAGAGATGGCTCAGTAATTAAGCACTAATTGCTATTAAAAACTACTTTTATATTTATTTACTTATTTATTGGATGTTAGTGTTTTGCCTGCATGCACATATGTGTACCACAGGCATTCTTGGGGCCTATGGAAATCAGAAAAAGGCATGAGGTCTCATGGAACTAGAGTTACAGATGGCTGTGAGGTACCATGTGGGTGCCAGGAACCAAACTTGGGTCTCTGTAAGAGCAGTAAGTACCCTTAACTACAGAGTCATCTCTCCAGCCCCTTATTGCCCTTGTAGAGAAAAAACAATATTTTTTAAAAGGTATGGAGATTTAAACAAAATGTGGTTAATGTATTCCATCTTGTTTTTGAAGACTGTTCATTCCACAGTGAACATTTCCTGATACTGTACCTGTGCCACTTTTGGACAGAAAATAATGATATCTTGGCCTACTAATACTGGAACAAGTTCTGTAATTTCACAGGAATAGATGGGTATCAGCTGTGACTGATGATCCATGTTTATAAGCAAAGTAAGAGAGGTATTAAAAGGGGAACAATGTCCTGCTCATCAATAGAGCACAACTAACTGATCATTCTTGGGATTCAGTGATATCCCACCATCGGTACTCCACTCTAAGATATTCTTCTCTGAATGTACCTTCTACTTTAGAGTGTAGCTGAATTCCTGTGTCCCATCCAGTCCACAGCCACTCAGACCAAGTAAACACACAGAGGCTTATATTATTTTTAAACTAGGGCTATGGCAGGCTTCCTGCCTGCTAGCTAGGTCTTATATCTTAAATTTATCCATTTCTATTAATCTATGTTTTGCCACATTTTCTGTGGCTTTACCCGTGTCCCATTACCTGTTGCTCCTTGGGCAGCTGGCTGGTGTCTCTTGACTCAGCCTTCCTCCTCCCAGAATTCTCCCTGTCTGCCCATCCTACCTGCACTTCCTGCCTGGCTACTGGCCAATCAGCATTTCACTAAACCAGTATACAAAAGCATTATTCCACAGCATTACATGGTGAGCCAGAATGCTCTAGGATACAGTGACTATACCTTCACACTAAAATTAGCAAGGAAAAGAGAAAGTGCATGCAAGAAATCAGGTTTGTTTTTCTCTTATCTTTAATTGATGAGTTGGTCCAATAAATACAATTCATTTGCAAAGGCCAAGCAACTCTCTACTGAGAGAGAAAAGATTACTAATTGTAAGTGTAGACAAATCACCAGCCAATTAACTGCATGCAAGGAAAAAGTGAAGCTTGGGACCTAATAAAAGAGAAGAGTTCAGAGACAGACACTGTATAGGAAAGTCTACAGAGAAGAGGGCTGCTGCTAAGTTCATGTAGCATCCCAGCATGCCAATTCTTCCGTTTATGGTCTTCAGATGGAAACCTACAAGAAAAGCAAAGGATTTCTTACCTGATTTTCCAAAGGTAAAAGCTGAGATTGGGGAAAAGCCTACAGAGAGTGTAATCCTTTCCATCTCCTGAAGCAGCTGTTTTCTTTTTACTTTTTATTTTTGACTTATCACAGGATACCGCAAATACATAGATGGCAATATGCTAATGCTTCACTTTGCAAATTAGTTTTCATTTCTCATGTCTTTCTATTCCTATATGTACCCAGTGGAGTTTGGCAAATTTCACTCAGTAGACTAAAGATCGTAGAAACTAATGAACAAACAACATAAATACCTGGCTGCATATTAAAGTGCTTACCAGCAGTGGAATCCTGAATTTCTATTCCACTGTTCTACTGAAACTAATGCTTCAGAAAAAAGGGTCTAAATTGTGCTGCCTGGGTTTGAATCCTGTCCCTACTACTTGGTATGTATGTGAGACAGAACATGCTATTTAAACTCCCTATGTCTCTGACTGTATTTTATTTTCTGTAAGAGAAAGAACAATATCAGGTTTCTAAGGAATATTAAATTTACTAATTTGATAATATAAATAAAGTGTGTTACACATAGTGAATAGTCTCTGTGAAAATCATTTATTAAGTACTTTTTACTAAGTGGATTTAATTTTTTTCTCCAGTCACTACGTTCCTAATACCATGAGAATTCCTATTCGGGTGCCCTGCTGTCTCCTTGGCATATATCAAATATATCCAGTCACTTTCAGTTGTTACAGGTTAATCCATTTAAAATCCCAATGGTATATTCAGTTTCAATTTTCTGCTCTTTTCTGAACCTTCAACACACCACTCCTCAGGCAGGCCAGGATTAAGGTCCCCAGGGTTTAGAATGAAATGTGAAAATATTGATTAAACTTCACTTGTCTTTCTTTCTAAAACTCTGTGGTAAAGGGATTGATAGTCTAGTCCTATTGTTCCTCCTCCCTCTCCACTCAAGGTCCAGCAGTTTCAGTGTTGGCAGACAGGGAAGAGTGATCAGCTTTCCTAGCTGTTCAATGCTTGTCCTGAATGTTACTGGGGTTTTTTGTTTGTTTGTTTGTTTTCCTGGTTAACACTAACCATAAATACCCTCTCTGTGTGAGCATCAAGTGGGATGAATAAGGATAAGAATTTTGTTTGGTTTTTATTCCTTTAGGAACTGATACAAATGCCTCTATTTCTCTAATGTGAGAGATCCACCTCCCATTTCTTCTACCACTTGCATTACCTTACAGTTTACTTTACATAACTGTTAATGTGTAGGCCTCTTGGACCGTGTATTAAGCAAGACATTTTAAGTCTAACTTCTTCCCCTCATAACCAACTCACATACAGGAAATTCATCCAATCTCACCATACCAATCTGTGATAGTATAATTTCATTCACTAATGCCTAGCTTCTCACCATTTTGCCTCTTGGCAGATTTCCTTTTCCCAGTTAAGCAAGGCATATATCTGCAATATACATGTCCTCCTGGGAAATAAGCAGCCATTCTCCTTAAAAACAAGTTACTACTATTTCCTCCTCAGATTCTTGAAATAGCATCCTAAAAGGTCTCATTATTTACAACCTTGCCATGTTCTTGTTGCAACAACCAGAGTACTGTCATGAAGATTTACATCAGTAATGTCATTTCTGAGTTCAATAATCATTAGCATTGCCAGCTTGATGAGAGAAAGAAATAAAAATCCTTAAAAGAACTTAAAAAGTCCTGCTACACATTCAGGTTGCCTGTTACTTTTTGGAGTCCATTTCCTAACTATGCTTTTTCTCTTATTTATTGTGTTTCAGTCACACTACCTCCTTGCCAACTGCTGGTACTTCTGCCTAGAACATGTGTCCCCAGACAACTGCAGACCTTTGCTCAAGTGTCACTTTCTTGACAAAGACCTGACTGAGCATGCTATTTAAAATGCAAACCATCATTTGTAATACTCCTGATTCCACATTTCTGCTTTATAATTCTACATACCACCTATCATTCTACCATGTAGTGTTTTTTGAGGATTTTTTCCCTAAAATTTAATCTGTAAGAGAGTAAATCTTTACCTATTCATTCACTGTGATGGTCTTGCAGCAACACACTGTTCAGCATGTAGTAGAAGCTCACTAAACAAATGTTATCAACAGTCATAAATAGAAGACATAACACAGGAAGCATATATAAGACAGAATTATTTAATTCCAGGGTTTTTTTTAATCTTATTTTGATATGTTTGGATAGCCTAGAAACAGGATTGCTTTTTGCTGTGGGATGTTTTGTATGTTACGTGTGTTGCTTGATTGGGTAATAAATAAAACACTGATTGGCCAGTAACCAGGCAGGAAGTATAGGCAGGACAAAGAGAAGAGAAAAATTCTGGGAGGTGGAAGGCTGAGGCAGAGAGACGCTGCCAGCCGTCGCCATGACAAGCAACATGTAAAGATGCCGGTAAGCCACAAGCCATTTGGCAAGGTATAGATTAATAGAAATGAATTAATTTAAGATATAAGAACAGTTAGCAAGAAGCCTGCCACAGCCATACAGTTTGTAAACAATATAAGTCTCTGTGTTTACTTGGTCGGGTCTGAGCAGCCGTGGGACTGGCAGTTGACAGAGATTTGTCCTGACTGTGGGCCAGGCAGGAAATCTCTAGCTACAGCTTTTTGTCTAAGAAAATAATAATCAATGTTGAAACTTTTATTGACATGGATCTCTCAATTATCTGCATATTGCCAACTATGATATAAAACCTCCAACTATAAATTTCACAGTTAAAAGAACACCAATAAAAGATTGGAGAAGAAAACTTCCCCAGAATTCAGTATTCACTAAAAGTAAATTGAGTCAGTTCTTTTATCCAACATTCCATAATATGCTTTATAACAATTATTTTTAATAGTTTACAAAATAAATGTAATTTATTTTTGTGGCTTTATGTCTTTTAATGTAGTTACTATTATTTTATGATATTGACATCATGAAGAATATGAAATTATTTATATTCTAAATTTGACTCTTTCATTGTGGCATTTTAAAATTTGTACTTTATTTCCTATACTTATAACATTACTATATGGAAGACTGGTTAAATTCTGATAGAATGTTGTGGTATATTTGTACACTGTGTGAAAATGTATTGTCATGATTGGTGTAATAAAAAGCTGAATGGCCAATAGTTAGGCAAGAGAGTATAAGTGGGACTTCCCAGCAGAGAGAAAACTCTGGGAAGAGGAAAGGGGGAATCACCAGCCAGACACAGAGGAGGCAGGATGGGCAGTACAGAGATGAGGTAACAAGCCTCATGGAAGAATGTAGATTTAAAAATATGGGTTAATTTAAGTTATAAGAAGTAGTTAGTAACAAGCCTAAGCTAAGGCCAAGCTTTTATAATTAATAATAAGTTTCCATGTCATTATTTGTGGGGTGGCAGTCCTGACAAAAAGGCATTACCACAAGAATATTTCATAGGTATGTATTTGCTTATATATGGACATTAGCTTCTAAATATTATGTAAGCAGGGTACAACCCATATAATCCAAGAAGTTAGGTATTGAGTAAGGGACTAGTGGGGAAGGAAGAATCTCCTCCTAAGAAAGGGAAACTAGAATAGATCATGTCTTAGTTAGTTTTATTGCTGTGAAGAGACACCATTACCAAGACAATGCTTATAAAGAAAAGCATTTAACTGGGGGCTTGCTTACAGTTTCAAAGTTTTAAGCCATTATCATCATGGCAGGGAGCATAGCAGCTCCAAGGCAGGCATGATAGCTGAGACCTTACATACTAACCCTCAGGCAGAAGCAACAAGGACACACCTCTTAATCCTCCCAAACAGTTTATCAACTGGGGACTGAGAGTGAAAGTATATGAACCTATGGTGGCCATTCTCATTGAAACCACCACAGATAGTTATGGATGGAAGGTGGTGGATGTGGGTGGACTGGAAGAGGGAGGGAAGGACAGGATGAGGAAAGAATACAAGGAAGGACAGCTGACACTAAGGGTCATTTGATGGGTCATATGGAAACCTACTATAGTAGAAGCTTCTTAAAAGATATACATATATGAAAAAGATGTAGATGGGATCACCAAATAATGTGGGAAGCAAAGGCCTAGCTAGGCATCTCTCATCACCAAATGTGCCAGGATTGGGTTACATCTAATTGAATTGTTGGACAAAGGGGCCCCATGGAAACCTAGGCTATTGCAAAGGCTATTGGTTGCTCTCCACAAACTGATGGTTAGATCCTATTGCTGAAGACAATACCTACGTAACTCATTGAACACAGAGAAGTCAAGCTGGTGCCTAACTAGAGCCTTCACCTCTATTGACAAGTGTTCATGGCAGGGGAAGGTACTCTGCATGCTACAAGAGGAGAAATAAACACCAACCCAGCAACAAGCCCTTCAGTTTACAATGGTGATCTGCCTACATGATACTCTGGTACAATAGTAGCACAATGCTTGTGGGGGTAACCAACCAATATCTGCTTTGATTTCAGTTCCACTCCATGAGGTGGAAACCATGCCTCAAACTGCTCAGGTGACCAAAAACCTAAAACTAGATAGGCAAAGGACCTAGGGGAAAACCAAATGCTATTGTTCTGCTAAAGGAACATAGCAATAAAACAACATTCTGTTATACTTATAGATCAGTATCTTGCTTAGCCATCATCCGAGAAGCTTCCTCATAACTGGACAATGTGCAGAGAGTGAGGGACCTTTGAACACTCAGTCCTAAATGGGATGTCTACATCAAATCTCTCCTCTCAGGGCTCAGGAATTCTGTGCAAGAGATGACAGAAAGATTATAAGACACTAAGGAAACAGATTTCAACAGACAACAGAGCTGAAACACATATGAACTCACAAAGATGTTGGCAGCATTCACAGGACCTGCACAGGCCTAAGTTAGATGGGATTCTAGAACTGAGAAAAGAAATGGACAGAAGCCCTCACTAACCCAGAAGCTGTCTTGAATAGACAATTGCTCTCAAAGGAAGATTTAGTTTTCTCCAAAAGAGTTTCACTATGCATACAAACCACAGTTAAGAGCAGTTGCCAGGCCCAGCAGTAAAAGGCCAACAAAAACAAACTCAATTTTTTGAGGATTTTTGTCTCATAATGGTTTATTTAGGCATTTTTGTTTGTTTGTCTTACCTCACAGGTCTTTTGCTTATGCATTTTCCAGTTTGTATTTTTATGGGAATTCTGAATGTGCAAGTGTGTCTCTGTGTCAGTATGTGTTTCTTGTGCTTTTAATTTGGCTCTTTTTTATGTTTGTTTTGTCCCATTTGTCTGTTTTTTTTTTTCAGTTGCTTGTTTGTTTTCCAAAGAGAGAGAAAAAATGGTGTGGATTTGGGTAGGTGGGGAGTTGGGGAGGATCTCAGAGTAGTTAGGGGAGATGAGACCATGATCAAAATATATTGTATGAAAAAATCTATTTTCAATAAAAATTAAAATATAATAAAACAGTTATTATAAATTGTTTATACAATAAATGCAATTTATTTCCTATTGTGATTTATATTGCTTCCCTTTATGTTTTTAATGTTGTTACTACCATTTTGATGACATCGGAATTTTGAAAAATAAGGACTTATTTCTCCATATTTTAAATTTTAATTTTTTTCCTTGTGCTATTTTAAAATTTGTGCCTTATTTCCTATACTTATTATAGCATTACTATCTGGAGGTCTGGTTAAATTCTGATTGAATATTTCATGGTAATATTATTTCCTAGGTGGTTTGTTATGTGTACAATACTCCCAGTTATTTCATCATTATTAATAGTGTGTGATTAAGACAGTGAGCACCAACATTCTCCTTTATAAAGGAACACTTCCTCTTGGACAACTTCATATTTCCTGTTAGGGAGTTTTATATGTTACTTAGGATATAATTTTAACAATATAGCATTTTACTTCAAAAGCTCTTAACCTACTGTTTATAGAAGCAGTTGGCACTCTGAACAAATTGCTTGTACTGTGAATTACAAAAGAATACTTTTGTGAATCTATCAGCCCACTATATTTATAGGCTAAACTTATTTGGATCTCTATTTCCCTGAGAGAGAGAGGGAGAGAGAGAGAGAGAGAGAGAGAGAGAGAGAGAGAGAGAGAGAGAGAGAGAGAGAGAGAACATTTCTTTTGTATTAAGTTAATAAATATCAAACTTAGGGCATCACACATTCTAGGCAAACATTTACCACTAACCTACATTTCCAGGTTCCTCTAATACTAAAACTATTTTAAAAGTGTGTAAAATTGTAAAATCATATTTTTCCTATAATATTCAAGTAAAGTGAATAAAAGTTATACAAGAGAGGAAATAGCATTTGGAGCAGTATCCTTGAGTGAGTGAAGTAGGATTTAATGTATAATAGAATATACAATAAAATAGATGGTTGGCTTACAGGATCAAGATTAACTTTTTTCTATAGCAAAACTAAAACAAAACAGAACTAGAACTTAGAAAAAAAAAGATAGGCATAGTTGAGCAGAAACACTAATAGTTTATAGTTAGCTGTTAAAGTTTCAGACATGAAGTCATCACTGAATGTTAGTTTGGGAAAATAAGACTACTCAGCTTATTTCATAATAATAATTTTGAAGGTTACAAGAAAAAAAGACCCAAATTCAGATCCCCAAACCCTCACAAACTAATTATAGATGGGCATGACAGCCTAATTGTAATTTTAGCCCCCAAAGGCAGAGACAGGGAATCCATGCAACAAGATGGCTAGCTAGACTAGCCCAAACCAGGGAGTTTAGGGGTTGTCTATGGGACCCTGCCTCAAAGATAAGGTGGAAGAACCATTGAGGAATATATCATATATAAACTTTAGGACATACACATGCGCATGCACACACACACACACACACACACACACACACACACATGTGTACATGTACACACACAAACATACGTACCACACACAGACACATTAAAACAAGGGAAAATGTATAGATTCTAGCATGAAAAAGGGTGAGGAGTTTCTTATTGGAGATCACTATAAAGTTAGAGTTAAATTACGGATTATAATGACTTTGTAAGAAATTAAGCTGAATGAAAAATAAAGACATACAAAAACTTTTAGAATCATTAAATAGATGGGTCCCAATATTCTCAATGCAAATAATTTGGTAAGCAAGGGTGTATGTAAAAATATGTGTGTAGAAATAGATAAGAAACAGGGATTTTACCAGAAATATAGTATATTTGTAACCATTTGGATCCTATGCATGAAGGTGTAAAGTCCTATAAGTAGCACACTTACTCTGAAAAGTCAGTGGATAATCAAAGAATCCTATCAATTTCCACTGACAGAGACCCATAGACCAAGAAAAGAGTAGTCTTACCTCAACCAGATTATTTGTATTTGTTTTGAGTCACTGCAGAGCAATGGAGGTACTGTCTAACTCCAGCAGAGTTTAATCTTGATTCATCTCAAGATGCTAAGGTAAAAATCATCTTACAGAGTGCATGGAAACACGTTGTTCAAATTATTGTTTGGTGATTTCAAACCCTACAGTTTTTTTTAAACCTAAAAGTCTAAGACATTGAATGCTCATAAAAGCTATAAAACTGCTTTTTTTCTAGTACTTCTAACTCAAGCATTTCCGTCAAGGTCAGTACCTTGCTTATGTAAGTAACAAAGAATGACCCTTGAGGACAGGCTAACTTTCTAATGCTTAAGCTAATTCACAGTAGAATATGAGTATTAATTTTGAATTTAAAAGTACTTGTTAGATACTTCTGACTTTGATTTCCAAATATCAATTACAAAGCCTAAATATATCCATAACACCACCAGGAATAAACTCAAACATGTATTCCCAAATTAGGACTTTAGCTGGGTGGTGGTGGTGCATGCTTTTAATCTCAGCACTCAGGAGGTAGAGGCAGGGAGATCTCTGTGAGTTCGAGGTCAGTCTGGCCTACAGAGCAAGTTCCAGGACAGGCTCCAAAGCTACAGAAAAACTCTGTCTCCAAAAACAACAACAAAAATAACAAAACCAAAAACCAAGTTAGGACTTTATAGGAGACACAATATTGTTCCAGTTGGCTTAACATGAATATCTGATAAGAATAACCATTTATCTTTATATTTGATTACTGTGATAATCAAGTCAAATTAAGTTCAAAATATTCCTATGAAGAGAGAACTATCTTTTACAAATTGCTTTCTTTAGGATATTTTTCTTATAGTTAATAATATTTCTACTTTCATTCCTCAAGACATGTAAGCATAATGAATTCACAATAAACCTAGGAGCAATTTAGAAAGAACCTAAAGATTAGAAAATTAATTTTGTGTCTCTGCATAATTTTCTACATGATCACATGGGTCTTATCTACAAAATTATGTTTTTATTATATCCTAAACCCCTAAAGGACTAACAGGAAGTTGAAAACTTAAAAGGTACAATTGTTTGGCCAACTTTTATAAGGCATATATGAAAAATCATAACATAGCTTTAAGACAGTTTGAGGTTGGTAGTGATGAAGTCAATCAATAAATACTATAATCCTTCATATTAATTGTGAACTTGACAATGAGGAGGCAGACCTTACACCATATCTGTGAGACGTTGTCAAAATTAAGGTTAGACTCTGAGAATGTCTGTGAGGCATTGTCTTAAATGAATTGATGTGGGAAGACCTATCTTAATTGTGGGTTGAACAGGAGATATTGAACCATATAAAATGGATAAAGCAAAATTTATACTAGCATGTGTGCATTAATTCATTGCTCTATGCTATTGACAGTGGGTGTGGTGTGTCTAGCTGATTCTGTTCTTATTACCTTGATTTCCCTACTGTTCTGAATTGTAATGAGCCAGAATAAACCCTTTCTCACTTAAATTGCTTTTGGGGTTATTTTACCAAAGTAATAGGAAACCAAACTAAAATAATTACTTACTGACCACTTACTATAAACAAGGTATCTTTTGAGGGATAAATGGTCAAAACTGATTTTAAAAGACTCAATTTCAAAATGTACATTAAGTACTAGGTACACCAAGAGGTAGCCAGGACAAATATGCCAAGCCCCAAACTAAGGAAAATAGGAATATGCCAAGTGAGAAACACAGCCATGGGGAGAAAACGCTTCAATTACAAAGGAGAAAGCAAGATTAGTGGGGGATTGAACAGTCAGAAAAAGATTTTTCTGAAGGAGTTGGAACTTCCATTAGAATATGGAAGAGTGCCAAATATTCAGAGAGGGGTAGAAGAAAATAATGACCATCATGAAGAGCAATGAGGGCAAGACTTTTGTTAGCTACCAAAATACTTGCTCATTCAAGTCAGCAGTTTCACAAATGATGTATTTCTCTATCAATTTCCAAGTGTTTGTTAAAATAAAAAGTATTCACAAGTATGACATTAGTATCAAAATTTAACAAACCTAAATATCTTTAATGCACTTTCATGTAGGTCTAAAAAATTAATTTTTGCATACAAACAGGCTCTTCTGTTTGTTATTTGATATGTGTTCTCTATTTTAACTTCCTCGTCATCTAGTTCCTATTGACACACATATTTATAACTGTCATTTTAATGTATTGTATTTAAAAGTAAAACGGTATAATACAATTCTAATTCAATTAGGAGTGTCCTTTCTCCAGTGTTCTGAATTAGACAAGTTGGCTTTAACCCAAACATTATATCTATTGAATAAAGGGATAAGATCAGATTTACAGTTTTAAAATTATTTAAATATTTCAAATGGGCCCTTTTATAATAATTCCAACTTACTAAAATTAAAGTATAATTTCACCATCTTCCCCCTATTTTTCCTCCATCCAACCCCTCCTCATGCACTTCCATGCCTTCTCTCAGTTGCCTCACCTCTCTTTCTATAAATACTAATTCCTCTACTCAAAGACAAAACCAACTACAGTGTATCAGTGTACTTGTTCTGTCTGAACCCTAAGCACATCCTTTGTTTGCACTTTTACTCTTGTTATTCCTTCCCTTCGTCCTACAGTGATCAAAAGATACATTTCACTTCTAGAATCACAGGATTCTGGGGAGCACATACTACAGAACAAAGGACTTCATCATTATATGCTTGCACTCAGCTCTCTCTCTTTCTCCTTTTTACTTAGTCTGATGCCCATCCAATGAAAAGTAGCTGAACACTTTCAGAGTGAGTCCTCTCACCTTATTTAATTCTCTTAAGAAAATCTCTCACAGGAACATATACCCACAGGTCAACACAATCAAGACAATTCCTTATTGACAACCTCTTCTCATTCCAGATCATGTCAAGTTGGCAATTTAAACTAACCATCACACCTCTCATTCATTTGTATAATTCCTTGGAGCCTGTAGACAGCAATCCATTTCATATTTCAAATTTCGTTACAAAATTATGTCTTAGGACAAATTTCCCCCAATCTTTACTTCCTATCTAATGACATACTGTACTTGATAAACATTTGACTGTTAATGTGACAATGAATGCTATTGATCAATGTCTTTTAAATTTTTATTACATTTTATTAGAATATAATTACATTTCCCCCTTCTCATTCCTCCCTTCAACCTCACCCATGTTCCCTCCTTCCAATGCCTCTCATGTCTCCCCCTCATTTACTTCTCAAATTGACAGTCTCCTTTTCTTTGATTAGTATTGGCATACACATACATATATGCACAAAGATATAAATATAACATGCTGAGTCCGATTTTGTTGGTTGTGTTTATATGATTCCAGAGTTGAACACTTTCTGTTGGGCAACTAATTAGAGGATTTGTCTCTGGGAGAAGCTAATTGCCCCTCTCTCCATAGTCATTAGTTGCCCATAATAATTCTTTGTCCAGGGTTAGGACTTTATGAGATCCCCCTCCCCACCATGTTATCATATCTATTGATACTGTCACTGTTCAGGTCTTGTTTAGGATGCCATTTCTAGGAGATAAAGTCTCACAGAAGACTTCTTTGTCTTCTGGCTATTGATGATTTTGATCCTTAGGTGCTGGAGCTACATTGAAGATTTATTCATTGGGGCTGGGCTCCCTACTATCCCTTGATCTCTAGTACCAGACATCATTTCCTTCCTGTTGAGTGGGCCTTCAGCCCAATTAGACAGCTGTTGATTACTGCCAAGATATGAACACCTTTAGGATTATCTTGCTGTCCTAGTCATTGTTGTGTTGCACAGGCATCACAAACATGTATAACAATTCTCCTTTGGTAACATTCTTAACCCCTTCAAGTACTATGGAAGCTACACTCATGAAAGAGGTTTTCAGGTTAGATCCAGTTCTAATAATCTGAGTCCTGTGTCCTACATGTTCAGTGTCTTCAACAATAAGAACTTACCTCAATCTCTGAGAGACAATCAAGGGCAAGCAATAGACTGTATTGTGTTGGGAGTCAGGTGGACCAACAACTCAAATGAAGATTTCTTCTTGTGACTGGGAATGGTGTTTTTGTTAGGCAGTCTATGGCTCCTGTGGGGTGCACTGTCAGCCCAACTGGCATATCTCCATATATGTATTTAATATAATTTAGGTAAATATCAAGAAATATGATTGCTTGAGTTATTATCAAATAACCTTATTGTATCCATATAATACATTTACTTGTTAATATTAACATCTATATAATAATTACAATATTATCACTATGAGAATTTTGGAAAATATTTATTTATTTATTATTTATTACTTGAATATTATTATGAAAGTGTACTTATGAACATGTGTATATGCATACATGAGTAAGACAGATGTCAATATCAGGCATTTTCCTCAAGAGTTATATTTTTGATATAGTATCTCTCCTGGAATCTGTAGCTTGCTGATGTATCCAGTAACACCGCACTGTAATTGCAGGCACATGCAAATCTGATATTCTTGTATTTGGCCTGGGGACCAAACTTGGCCCTCGTGATTTAAAGACAAGCAGCTTACCCACAGAGCTATTTGCCTGCCCATCCTCAGAAAATATTTTTAGTCATGGAGGAGAAAATTTGGGAATGGTAGGTTATTAAATGTCCTTCAAATAGTAATATGTACCTGGCCATATACTTTCCTTACACAGAGGACTTTCCTTTTAATAAGAAACATAATCAAACCTTCTGGCAACAATTATATTGTGTCTTCATCTCAGTCTACTTTCTTCATCCTCTCTGTGTCCATTCCCCCTCCGTATATATACGTGTGTGTGTGTGTGTGTGTGTGTGTGTGTGTGTGTGTGTGCATATATAGTCTCTCCACATATAAACCATTAATAAGTTTCTTCTTAATCAAGAAGTTTCCCCAAATCCCTTCAATGACGGTTTGATAAATTTAATAATACTTCAGAAAAAAATGATAATTTATAAACAATGAAATCCATATAATGCATAAGGGGGCTAAAATTTTTATTAAAAGCACAGAACTTCTAAACAGAAACATGATGTCAAAATGGTTTATAAATATGACAAAACTATAGGAGATTATAACAATTATAATATATGCATGTTTTGTCTAACTTGTTTTAACATTTAAAACCACATTCATTCCCTCTATATATGATGTGGTCTAGAAGCCTTGATTTTTAAAAGAATTATAGTTTTATTTTTGTGGGGCATCATAATGTACACATGAGTTGAAGAGATAATTTACAACAATACTAATCCCAACTGTAGTAGTCTACAAATGGGAATGAATATTAGTTTCAAATCTGAACATATTTTTACTAGGTCTATCAAAACTTTGCAAATGAAAAATATGTATATTTTTTCAAATAGTATCACTTTCTAGACTTTATCATAACAGTATTCTATTACTTGATATTTTAATAAGCCAGATTATTGTTTACTTTAGAGAGTTGCCCCAGTGTCCATATCAACAAACGAATCACTCACTGAAGTATCAGACCTATGTATACTAAGACACTTTCATATAAATCAAAACATAAAATAGACAATACAATTTCCTTAACACCAAGATTAGATTCTATAAGAAAATTGTACACAAATCCAAGAGGAGGCTTGAAAAACAAAGTGGCATAGTTTATTGTTTTAAAAACCACAAATTCCTCAAATAGTATTAATTTTAAGTTGGTACCACTCTCAAATAAGGTACTTTATTGAAAATGATAAAGTATATCTATATGGTTCGTAGCAATACTGCATTGAAGAACTTCTTAGATATAATGATTCTTCAGAGACTTTTAATGAAAGAAAAAAATTCATGTATATAAAATCTGTGTAGCAGAAATCTTAGATGGTCTTATGAATAAAATCAAACCTGGGCCAGGTATTGAGGTGAACACTGGAAGATCAGAGAGATAGAACAAGCCACAGCTAACCTCACCTGGCCAACTTCTCAGATGATCTTGTTTCCTCAGACTGGAAGCCTCTGTGTCCTCATATCCGAATGGCTCTCAGCTGATCTGTGCTGCTCGAAAGCCTGAAAGCTTAACCAGCCAAATGCTTCTAGTTTCTGGTCCTCATGCCTTATATACCTTTCTGCTTTCTACCACCACTCCCTGGGGTTAAAGGCGTGTGTCACCATGCCTGGCCATTTCCAATGTGGCCTTG